>NC_045670.1:10355000-10710000 GCF_009829145.1 Chiroxiphia lanceolata | reverse complement strand
AAAGTACTGAACTGTTTCCTTTTTGAAAGGGACTTTTGGGGACAGAATTATTGTTTAGTTGTTTTTGTGTTCTTTTGTTGTTCTGCCAATACACATATATCCTTTAATAAAGGGCTGTTATTTTTTTTCTTTCTCCATACTTCCTCAATTGGAGTCTCTTAATTTCGGATTTACAATTGCTTAGAGGGAGGAGTTTGGTCTTCCTCATAACTCATCCTTCTTAGCAAAACACTTCAGTCTCATTAAACTGAGACACTTGTTTACAATTTCAAAAAGATGATCTACTGGGATTCTTTTACTGTATGGTTTGATCCAAAATGTACACACAGGTTGCCTAATTGTCAATGGACAATTTTCTGATCCCTAAGCACAGTCAAGATTCTAAAATGTATATTCTTACTGCCTTAAATGAGATACTTTAAATGTTGAACACCTTGTTCAGCTTTCCGCAGAATACAAATAGAGACAGAAGACTGTTGGCAGGGAGAATTGGTAAACTCTAGTAGAGTATGATTTTACTGATATCGTTTTCTAGTGTGTATGCATAGCTGAAGATGACAACTGACTTCAGTGATTCCATTTTGAGGAACAAAATGGCTTGGAATGGTGAAGTAAGTCTGATGTGCAAGCTCTACTTCTTGCTAGATTCCCAATGTGCCATGTAGTTTGTGTTCTTCCAGGCTTCCAAAGAAATCCTTCCCCCCCCCCAGAAACATGAGAATTATTCTGAATACTGACAAGTCCAAGGTTATAGTTGTTTTCACATTTGGACTGTATTTTGAGAGAGTCGAATGGAGAATAATCAAGAATCATTCCTCAGGGTCCGAAATATCATGACTTCTGGACTCCCATACAGCACGACAATATTATCTACAAGTTTTTTTATAACATTCCTGGTAGCCATCTTAATGACAATTACCCGCAGACAATTTCAAAGGCTGACAAAAGTATTACACAGTTCATGGAAAAATAGACCTTCTTTGACTAGCAGTTATACATATAGTTTATTCACTTAACTGATTATGGATTATTTTGTTTTGATGCCTCAGAGCTTTTTGGATTTTTTAACTTTTGTAGATTTTAGAAATAGTTGTGTAGTAAATGTAGATTTTAATGTAGCTGCATTATATTCCTTACCTTAACATAGTAGTTTACACACACCCAACCCTATTACCCCATTTCATATCAATCCCTCTAAATTCCCTTTGGGTGTTTTGTCTTTTTTTCAAGGTAGAATTGTAGAAAAACACCTCTGTTTAAGAACATCGCACCCTAGGCCTGGACCAGGAGATATCACACAGACAAAGCAACCTTCAAGCCCAGAACTTTGGAGGAACTCCAAGGACTGTGTGTGCTGTGAAGAAGATGAAGATGAGGAAGAAGGGGTCCCAAAGACCCCAGACCCAATTCCTGAAGGGGCATGTCGGGGGCAGAACTGAGCAGGACCAGGGGGTGGATAGATCTGGGATTGGATGGACCTTATTATAAAATCATAGAACCACTGTCTGGGTGCGTGTGCGTCATGTGTATTCCCCTGGGCCTGAGGTCTGATTAAAGGACCCGTTCTTTTTATCTTATACACTAAATTGTCCTGGAGTCTTTTTCTCCGCAGTCTCTTTAGGCAACAGTTTAGACAAAAAAATGTCACATGTATTTTTAATTACTTAAATGTTATTTTTCACTAATCATATCTTAGATCATAAAAAATTTGCCCCTTTGTAACACTGTCAGTTTCTTCCTTTTCCTTACAAAATTCAGTTCTCATTTTCTAATCCAAAGCAAGATCAAATGTCATGTTCTCATAATGCTCTGTTAGCCTTGTGAACCCCTCCACTTAGAGGAGTTACATGGGGCTACAGAATAGGCAAACATGATCATTTACAATTAAAATGTCATTAGCTGCAACCATGAATTAATAATGGAAACCCTAGACTCTTTTACCTTCACTGCCACCAAGATCTTGTCCTGTTTGGGACAGAGGTTATAGCGTTCAGCCAGAAAGACTTTCCCAAAGACTTCTTCTCCAAGTTCTCTTTTAAGAACAATGTTGTGATGCTTGATGTGCTGAACAACTGTGAACAGAACACAAAATGGAGGCCAAAGTTAACTGCAAGGCCAAAACAGGAAGGGGTCTGTGCTTACGGTCACATGGAGACAGATTTTTCTGTACAGTGCAGTGCATATCATGAAAAGAATCAATGTGCCTCTATGTCATTCATTAGTACTTTGTCCAAAAAGAATTTGTTAATATATGTGATTGTTTACTTTGGCTGAACACCAGGTATCTACGGAGCCTGCGCCCAGTTCCTCCAGGGAGAAGGGGGATAGGAAGAGGGGAAAGAGGAAAAGAAAAAAAACAATTCTGGGGCTGCTAAGGAAAATTATTTATATTTACACAAAGATAGAAGAACATTACAAGCAATATGCATACAAAGAGGAACTAAAAATAAAGATACTTCCCGTACAACTGATGCTTTTCTTCCCCCAAAGGAACTGACCTGAAACCACCTCGCTCAGTGCCCGGAAGAGAAGAGAGAGTGCTCTTCCTTCTGTCTGTTTATATATCTGGGTTGACGTAACATGGTATGGAATATCCTGTTCCTCTCGGTAAAAAGAAGTGTTATTTAACTACACAAACCCACTACAATCTCCACCCCTTATTCCATACCATTTTACATCACACCCATAGCCCCATTATTCGCCTACATCCCACACTTGTATGGCTTTTGTCTTCTATGGTGGTCTCATCTTTGAGCACCAGCATCAACTTAGTTAGGGTCTTCCTCGTCTGGTGACTTATTTCCTGCAACATACAACTCAGAATATAAATTAGTTTTTTCCCAAGGTTAAACCTCCTTGCGGCACACACTGGGTTTCCCCATTTTCTCTCATTATCCACCAGGTGTATCCGGGTCCTTGAGCAACGACAATCCCACAAATGGGTTTACCTTTGCTCGAGGGAGGGTTAACCCAAACTGCTTTACATAACATACCTCTCAAGTGAATTACTGGAACTTTGTCTCCATCCACAGTGTGAAGTGGTTCTAATTGGGCAGGGCCGGTTCGATTGACGGAGCCTCTAGTGTTGACTAATCATGTAGCCTTTGCTAGATGCTGATCCCAATTTCTGAAAGTCCCCCCACCCAATGCCTTCAAAGTAGTTTTCAGCAATCCATTGCTCAACTTTTCCAGCAGCTGGTGCATATGGGATGTGATATACCCATTCAAAACCATATTCCCTTGCCCAAGTAGTAACTAAACTGTTTTTTAAATGAGTCCCATTGTCTGACTCAACTCACTGTGGGATGCCATGTCATCACAGTACTTGCTTTTCAAGACCCAGAATGGTATTTCGGGCAGTTGCGTGAGGCACCGGATAAGTCTCTAGCCATCCAGTGGTTGCTTCCACCATGGTGAGCACATAGTGCTTACCTTGGCCAGTCTGTGGCAGTGTGATATAGTCAACCTGCCAAACCTCCCCATATCTATACTTATCCCAACGTCCACCATACCATAGGGGTTTCACTCTCTTTGCTTGTTTAATGGCAGTGCATGTCTCACAATCATGGATAACCTGGGAGATAGTGTCCATGGTTAGATCCACCCCTCGGTCTCATGCCCATCTATAGGTAGCATCTGTACCCTGATGGTCCGAGGTGTCATGGGTCCATCAAGTTAGGAACAACTCTCCCTTTATGCTGCCAATCTAGACCTACTTGCTACACCTTGACTTGTGCAGCTCGGCCTGCTTGTTTGTTGTTGTGATGTTCTTCATTAGCTCGATTTTTGGGTACATGGATGTCTACATGACGGACTCTCACGGTCAACTTCTCAACACAAGCAGCAATGTCTTACCATAAATCAGCAGCACAGATAGGTTTTCCTCCTACGTTCCAATTAATCTTCTTCCACCGATCATACCACCCCCACAGAGCATTGGCTATCATCCATGAGTCTGTGTAGAGATAAAGCCTTGGCCATTTCTCTCGTTCAGCAATGTCCAGGGCCAATTGAATGTCTTTGAGTTTCGTGAATTGACTCAATTCACCTTCTCCTTCAGTAGCTTCTCTCACAATCATGGATAACCTGGGGGATAGTGTTCGTGGTTAGATCCACCCCTCAGTCTCACGTCCATCTATATGTGGCATCTCTGCCCTGATGGTCTGAAGTATCATGGGCCCATCAAGCTAGGAACAACTATCCCTTGTGCTGCAAGTGCAGATCAACCTGTGAAACCTGGACTTGTACAGCTCGGTCTGCTTGTTTGTTGTTGTGATGTTCCTCATGAGCTCGATTTTTGGGTACATAGGCATCTACATAACGGACTCCCACAGTCAGCTTCTCAACCTGAGTGGCAGTGTCTTGCCACAAATCAGCAGCCCAGATAGGTTTTCCTCTATGCTTCCAATTAGTCTTCTTCAATCGATCCAGCCACCCCCACAGAGCATTGGCTATCATCCACAAGTCGGTGTAGAGATAAAACCTTGGTCATTTCTCTCATTCAGCAATGTCCAGGGCCAATTGAATGTCTTTGAGTTCCGTGAATTGACTCAATTCACCTTCTCCTTCAGTAGCTTCTGCCACTTATTGGATGGGACTCCAGAAAGCTGCTTTCCACTTCCAGTTCTCCCCTACAATACAACAATAATCATCAGTGAAAAGGGCATAACGTGTTTCCTCTTCGTGTAACTGATTGTATGGTGGAGCTTCTTCAACCCAATTCACTTGTTCTTTTTCCTCCTTATCGGGCAGACTGAAGTTTCCACCTTCAGGCCAATTTGTGATGATTTCTAGGATTCCAGGGCAATTCGAGTTTCCGATTCGGGCATGCTGTGTAATCAAAGCAATCCACTTGCTCCATGTAGCATCAGTGGCATGATGTGTAGAGGGCGCCTTTCCTTTGAACATCCAACTCAGCACCGGTAGTAGGGGTGCCAAGAAGAGTTGTGCTTCTGTGCCAATCACCTCTGAGGTTGCTTGTATTCCTTCATAAGCAGCTGGGATTTCCTTCTCCGTGGGGGTGTAGTTGGTTTCAGATCCTCTGTAGCTTCGGCTCCAGAAACTGAGTGGTCGACCTTGGGTCTCACCAGGTCCTTTTTGCCAGAGGCTCCAGGAGGGACCATTATCCATTTTTCACATTTGGTTCTGTCCTGACTGGTCCAACTGCCATGGCATGTGCAGTCTCCTGCTTAATCTATTTAAAAGCTTGTTGTTGTTCAGGACCCCATTGGAAATCATTCTTCTTACGTGTCACTAAGTAAAGAGGACTCACGATTTGACTGCATTCAGGAATGTGCATCCTCCAAAAACCTATGGCCCCCAGGAAAGCTTGTGTTTCCTTCTTGTTAGTTGGTAGAGCCATCGCTATGATCTTGTTGATGACTTCCATTGGAATCTGACAACCTCCATCTTGCCATTTCGCCCCTAGGAAATGGATCTGTTTGGCAGGTCCCTTGACTTTACTCTTTTTGATGGTGAAACCAGCTTTGAGAAGAATCTGGATAATTTCCTTTCCTTTTTCAAAAACTTCCTCTGCTGTGTCCCCCCATACAATAATGTCATCGACATATTGTATCTCTTCTGGAGCCTTACCCTTCTCTAGTGTAGCCTGAATCAGTCCATGGCAGATGGTGGGACTGTGTTTCCACCCCTGGGGCAGTCGGTTCCAGGTGTACTGCACGCCCCTCCAAGTGAAAGCGAACTGCGACCTGCACTCTGCTGCTAAGGGAATGGAGAAAAACGCATTTGCGATGTAAGTGGTGGCGTACCACCTCACTGCCTTGGACTCCAGCTCTTACTGGAGCTCCAGCATATCTGGCACAGCGGCACTCAACGGTGGAGTGACTTCATTTAAGCCACGATAGTCCACAGTCAGTCTCCATCCTCCATCAGACTTATGTACAGACCAGATGTGGCTATTGAAAGGTTAGTGAGTCTTACTGACCACCCCTTGACTCTCCAGTTCTCGGATCATTTTATGGATGGGGATCACAGCGTCTCTATTGTTCCTGGTCAGAGTATTCACTGTCTGATCCTTGCATTGCCCAACCAGAGGTCTCCTCATCGGGATCATAGGAATTGACCTTGGTCTTTCTGCATCTCAAAGGTCGCTGATCTCTTTCTGGGACCTCTGCATCAACTACTTGGACGGCCTTCTTACTAGGTTTCTTCCCTCTTAATTCTCATACCCAGGCTTCAAGTTTATAGGTAGGTTCACCATCCCACTTCTTCATGTCTTCCCCCTGGTCACACAGAAAGAACCATAGCTCACCACATGGCCTGCCCTTGGGGTTTCCTTTCCTTCCGAGTGAGGCAGGAGAAGACCAAGACCGATCTCTTGGGCTGTCTCTGTGGCAGTTCTCATATTCGGGGCATTCGTAAAGCGTCTCCATCTTCTCCCCGGTGTGGGTGTGTCGGTGTTGGAGATCGGAGCTTTCTCTGAAATCTAACTTGCTGACCCGCGAGAGTGAGGAGTCCAGTATACTTCTGCTATACTCCATATCCAAGCACACATTGTATCCACATTTGGTTCAGTCATCCTTGGATGGTATAGTGTTATCAGACAGTTAACATATGATGCGGGGGCACCTTGAATCACTTTTCTCCACATGGGCAGCATGCAAGGAACACGTTCTGGATTTATGTAGTTCCCACACAACCAACACTTTTCTTCCCCCAAAGGAACTGACTCGAAACTGCCTCATTCAGTGCCCGGAAGAGAAGAGAGAGCTCTCTTCCTTCTGTCTGTTTATATATCTGGGTTGACATAACATAGTATGGAATATCCTGTGCCTCCCGGTAAAAAGAAGTGTTATTTAACTATACAAACCCACTGCATATATTTATATTTGAAATGTAGTGCATTTGTTGGATAAGAAGAAGACATAGTAGTTAACAGTCTCTTGTGGTTTGAAGCCCCCAAAAAAGCCAATTTCAACCCCCCCCCCCAATTTTACTCAAGAGTGAGAGAAGTTTCACACAGGCACACTTCAGCATGGGGGAATTATATTAAAATTTATTACTAACACAATAAATACTATAAAACAATATAAATACAACAATCCTAACTCTCCTATGCTAAAACAGAGACCACTCCTCCTTCCCCCTCATAAAGTCCAGAAGGAAAGAAGAAGAAGTCTTTTTCACTTTCAGGGCAGCACGGTCTCTCCTCTTTAAGGCATCAATTCCGATTTGTTGTAGTTGGAAAATCTCTCTCTCTCTTTTTCCATCAAAATGCAGGGGTTTCTCTCACCCCCACTCAGCCCCTTGGTTCCAGTCGATGGTCTCACCCATGGACTGCGAGCAGGGACAAAACTCGCCTCACCATGGTCATATCACGGAGTGCAGGGAGTTAAAGCTCAAAGGCTTTATCCTCCGCTCTGTGAAAGTCCCTGTCCCCGGGGATCAAGTTCTCTGGGTCAGAACGCTTTAGGGGTTTCAGTTCAGTTCTTACCCCCAGAAAGCTCCAGCAGACTTTTCTTTGTCTACTCTGTCTCAGCTGGCTTCATGCCATGTTTTGCTGCTCACTGGTTATCTTCTCTTGCTCTCTGGAATTCCTCTGCACAGTCTTTTTGACCAGAAGTCAGTCTTGACTCCGGCCTTTTCGTGTTACCTCCGTCGCCGCTTCCAGGGTTATGGCTAATCAGCCCAGCCCACTCTGGACACTCCTCGACTTGCGCTGGTTCCGTTCCAGCACCGTGTCTGCCTGCTGGTTGTAGCCCTCCGGTTGGTCGATAGGACTCCGCGTCGTCGTCTCTCCCTGTCAGTGGAGGGGGGCAGTGCGATCTTAACTCAGCATCCTGGCCCAGCTACAAAGCCATGCCAAGTCCCACTGAGTTAGGGTCGGGGAAGGAAAGAAGCCCCCAGCCCCCATGGTCAGGACCTGGGGAAAAATGCCCCCTGGCCCACTTCTCTAACACGTGGTGTCTCAACTCATGGCTGCCTCTAATTCTAGCTACGTAATTAACCCCTTCTTTTCCGGTGTGGGTGAATATGTCATTTCCACAGGGGCGAAATAAGCTGTGATTGGTTCAGTACCAAAAACATCACCCCTGGAACTAGCCACTTTCCAGCTCCAGGGGGAAAGCCTTTTTTTCAAACCACGACACAGTCATCTGGGAAAAAGCTATTTATCATTGTGCTTGGATGAGTGCTGTGTAGAGAACACATAACAGTGAATGATGTTGGATAAAGAATCCAAAGTTTGGGATACACTCAGATGTGGACCAACCACAGGCTCCATGCTTGAACCACATGCATGTTCCAAACTGGGTGTCCATTTACTTAGGAACTACCTTATCTCCATCACTAAAGGATTTAAAAAGGAGTGCTGCTATTAACAACAGCAGAGAGAAATGACACAGCCTGTACCCCTTCGTAGTGGGTTGACCCTGACCAGATCCCAGGTATCCATTAAAGCCACTCTCGCCCTCTGCAACTGGACAGAGGAGAGAGAAAAAAAACAGCTAAGGATTCATGAGTTAAGAGTTGGGAGAGGTCACTTACTGATTACCTTCACGGGCAAAACAGACTCAAAGTGGGGATAGTACTTAAATTTATTACTAACAGGATAAGAGTCAAAGAACGAGAAATAAAACAGTCTTAAAAACACCTTCCCCCACCCCTCCTTCCTTCCATATTCTTCCTCCTCCCCCCCAGCGGTGCAGGGGGACAGGGAATGAGGGTTACAGTCAGTTGTTGTTTCTGCCGCTGCTCAGAGAGAGGAGTTGGAGTCCTTTCCCTGCTCCCATGGGGTCCCTCCCACAGGAGACAGTCCTTGATGGACCTCTCCAGCGAGTCCATCCCTTGGGCAGCAGTTCTTCCCAAACTGCTGTCCCGTGGGTCACTCCTCCATGGGGTGCCGTCCTTCATAAATGAGCTGCACCGATGTGGGTCCCCCACAGGGGCCTCAAGTCCTACCTGGGAAAAACCTGCTCCAGCGTGGGCTTCCCTCTCCACGGGCTGCAGGTCTCCGGCAGGAACCTGCTCCATCTTGGGCCTCCCACGGGGTCACAGCCTCCTTCATGCATCCACCTGCTCCAGCATGGGCTCCTCCATGGGTGCAGGTGGGTCTCTGCACCCCGATGGTCCTCCATGGGCTGCAGGGGGACAGCTGCTCCACCATGGTCTTCACCACGAACCACAGGGGCCACAGCTCTGGAGCACTCCTCCCCCTCCTTCTGCACTGACCTTGGTGTCTACTTTTGTTGTTCCCATGTTCCCACTCTGCTCTTCCTTGGCTGGAATTCTTCTGCGCAACAGTCTTCTGTCCTTAAATATGTTATCACAGAGGCATTACTATCACTCCTGATTGGCTTGGCCTTGCCCAGCAGCAGGAAGCCCATCCTGGAGCCGGCTGGCATTGGCTCCACCAGACAGGGGAAGCTTCTAGCAGCTTCTAACAGAAGCCACCCCTATAGCCCCCCTGTTACCAAAACCCAGCCACAGAAACCCACTAGACCCTTGCTATCACCAGCTTTGGGGAAAGGGGTCACAGTCTATGAAAGGAAAATATATACATTCCAAATCATAAGTCTATGAAGATTCAACTTCAGAACACTGCATATATACTTAATAATAACATGCTGGAATAAACTACAAGACCTTCCTCTGGACCCTCTCTAACATGTCCATGTCTTTCCTGTACTGGGGACCTCAGAACTTAATGCACTACTCCAGGTGTGGTCTTACAAGAGTGGAGTAGAGGGGGAGAATCATCTCCCTTGTCCTGTTGGCCATACTTTTTTTTATGCAGCCCAGATGTCAGGATGTGATTGGCTTTCTGGGCTACAAGTGCACATTGCTGGTTCATATAAAATTTTTGATCCAACAGTACCCCCAAGTCCTTCTCCGCAGGGCTATTCTTAATCCATTCATCCACCAGTCTGTAATGATATTGGGGCTTGCCCCAACCCAGCTGCAGGACCTTGCACTTGGCCTTGTTTAACTTCATGCGGTTCACATGGGCCCACTCCTCAAGCCTGTCAAGGTCCCCCTGGATGGCATGCTTTTGTCCAGTGAATCAACTGCACCACTCAGTTTGGTGTTATCTGGAAACTTGCTGAGGGTGCATGCAAATCTCGCTATCTATGTAATTGATGAAGATATTAAATAGTATTGGTCCCAGTACAGACCCTTGATGGATACCACTCTCTACTGGTTTCCACTTGGACATTGAGCTATTGACTGTAACTCTTTGAACATGGTCAGTGAGCCAATTCCTTACCTATCCAACAGTCCACTTATCAAGCCCACATCTCTGCAATTTATTGGCCAGAATGTTGTGGGGAACTGTATCAAAGGCCTTACAGAAGTCCAGGTAGATGACATCTGTAGCTCTTCCCTATGTGATCATTAAACCATCTAAGCTGACCTTTTGTAGAACATGGAGCATGATTATGAGTGAAAAGGTTTGTAGGAGAATACCTCCAGAAAGGGATTGTGCCAGTCTTGATTTGAAAGTCTGTGCTTTTTTTTCCCTCCTTTTTTTCTCCAGATTGTTATGCTTTCAACTCCCTCACTGGCTTTTAGGAGACTGTCTCTACTAGTTTAATCACCCCTTTTAAGGTCTTGTATTTTTTCACTGTAAAGGAATAGATATACATAATCAGTATTCTTAGTCTTCTTGTGTTGGGAGGAATGGGTTAAAAGCAGAAGGAGGATGGTAAGATCAAGTGATCTTGCAGCTGGGAATAACTCTTGATAAACTGGTGTGAACAGCAGGTCAATGATCCTCTAATGTGGACCAAGTTTAACAGTGCCCTCGTCTTCATTTGTGTACCGCTGCCCAGGTGTTGCTTCAGGGATCATCTGATTAGTGAGGTAATGGAAATAAATTTACTCTGCGTTTTAGCCATGGGTTTGTGGTTGTCCTGGATGTCTGCCTGTGCTGATTCACACATTTGGGAACAACCATGTCATAGTTAGCAAAAAGGTTGGGGACAGGGAAGCCATGATGGTGACTCCCCACATTCCAGGATGGTCCAGCACTGAGCGCTAGGCCCTCCTGAGTGCTTTCCGAACTACAATGGCTCTTCCAGAAGCATGGTCTGAAATAGATGAGGGGGTGGTGGTTACGCCCCAGATGACTGAGATGGTTGTGTGCAGATTGCCATGGAAAGCAGCACCTAAGTCTTCTCATGAGTTAGCAGGGAGATGGAGATGGCTGTTAGCTACTGGTCTTAGAGCTCTCAACTGTGAAGTTATAGCATTGCAGAGGAAAGGGAGAGAGTTGGAAAAGGAAGTCAGGACTTCACAAGATGCAAAGGTGTTCATGCTAGAAGTAATGACTACTCAGTCATAGCAGTGCTATAAGCAGCAGTGCACTGTAGAATGTCTGGTGGTAACAAATGAAGGCACAGATGTGGGAAAAATAAGCTTTCAATTTCCCAAGTTCATGCTCTTGCTATGAAATCTTCATGGGATCCCAAGGAATGGGATGGAAATATTTGAAGTGAGTCCTCAGACTCCAAGACTGAGTTTGAGCCAAATTTAGCAGATAGGGAGGTAGTAGAAGCATGACCCTTCATACAAATGGAAGGGCAATGGGATCTGCTGATTGGAGGGGTACAGATCACATGTACTTATACCCCAAAAGAGTTAAGGGAATTTTAGAGATCTATTGTCAGAAAATGGGGAAGGCATACTGGCATGTGTCGCGGGGTATCTGTCGTATCGTTAGGTTTGGTCAGTAGAGAAAGTAGACACACGCACAGGGAGAGAGATGAGACAAGGGTGTCTGCCGCCTAAGCGCAGCAGGCAGTTTTATTGAGGTAGCTAGCCCCGACTTTCCCACACACTTACTGTACATATATTTTTACAAAAACACTCAGGAATTAACACCTGCACCCTGAAACACAGTCAACAGCCCTGTCCTTGCACTGCTTATAATTTTCCAGCCAACTCCCTGATACTCAAGGTTGCTGTGTCCATGGGAACGATTAATTAGCCTCACTGTTCTCATGGGAAAGGCTTTATACCATCTAATATGTTATACTCATCCAGAGGTTCAACCTCCAGGGGATCACCGGACCTGCTGCTTCCCCCCACAGGCATGGGTTTTGCGAGCTTGGGATAGTGGCACTGTGTCTATCCACTTATTAAAGGGTAAAATAAATCTATTAATCCCTATAGCCAGTGAGGATCAGACACAACAGGGATATGCTCAATTACAAAATATCAGGGGTCCTGATGGGCAGGATGTTGCTGCACCTACTCTGTATCAACAGTTGTGAGCAGTAGTTTTGACAGCATATGCAGATACTGCTCGAATTAGCGTCGTTCCTCAGAAATTGATGTACAATAGAAGAAGGTATTAGTTCACTGTGGCAGATGGGGATTGCTCATGTGCTAATTACAGAATCTAGTCCAGATGGGGCAGCAGTAATGAAAAGTACCAAAATGCAGCTTTTGAGAGGGATGCCTGTTTCATTGAAACCCTTGATTATACCAGCAGTCATGAGCGCTACTGGTAAAATTGGTGCCCTAGCAAATACCTTGAGGGAAATTTGGAACCAGCTGTGTGGGTGGTGAATGAAAATAAGCCAGTAAAACCAAAAAGAGTTATCTCATGAATGACAAGGAAACAAATGTGGAATGGTCCTGTGCAAGCTGGTGTCCCCCAATCAGAAATAAATGGGATCACAACATCAGAAATGTTTCTTCATTGGCAAAAGTTAAGACCTACACAAAAAAGTTCTCGTCCCTTCACCCCATCACTGCGAGGTACGACATTGCAAATTCCAAAACAGTAGAAATGGATTAGAAAGAAAGTTTTTTGGCAATGGACCAAGCAACAGCAAGAAGCCTCTGATGCCTGCAGTTATCACCATAAAATTAACAAGGTACTAATTGGTTAGAGCTGCAAACTCAACCTGCTTATGAGCATAACACTCTTGTTTGTCATGTTCATTATACTGACATAGTATGTCATATCCTGAATGAAATTCATTCAGCCTTTTCTGCCATTCTTCTTGTTTGCTCTTGTATGCGTGTTGCCATTCAGGGAGGGTCTCTTGAGTATTTGTCCAATAGCCACTTGTCCAGAAACAGTGACCTGTGGGAGAGCATTCTTCAATTAAATCTCTCCTCATGTTTTCATCTTTCTTGAAAACTGACTGGGACAAAATGTTCAAATGTCTCTGAACCTTTTCTTCCCTTCCTTTTTCTCCCTCTTTCTGTCTTTCACTTCCATGTCTGAAAAGGCTGTAACTGAGTTAAATTATGGTGTGAAAAATCAGTCAGTAAACTTCTATGCATTTTGCTGTGTTTGGGCAGCTCCTGTTCCTTAGTGACAGCTGCTTGGTTCAGCACACTTTAATTATCAACTCAAAAACAAGATGCTTGTAGGTCCTGACAGTCAAATGGCAGAGATTGAACTTGTCCTCCACCTTATCATGAGCCACAACCTTAAAAGGTCCTATTTGGTCATTATTGGTTGTGTTTTCACTGTTAGTACTGGAGCTCTTACAGTTCATTAACATACTGGATCCTGTAGGAAGCTATCATTACCCAAAAGGAGTATAGGTCTTTGTTATTCATTAGCTGCTGACATGACATATATAGTTGACTTTCGATGAATGTATCTGTGTTTGTTCTTCACTAAAATAGTTTTATTCACTTATGGAAGGGCATTTATACACATCAATGTGTTAATGAAATTTTTGACACTAGACTCTCATCTCCATTAGATAGGTTTATTGGCACAGATCAATTACAATAACCAGTAGGTAGAGCTAGGTGCCTCAAAAGAGGGACCCTGAACAAAGAAATCCCTGGGTAGTTATACTCTTACAATCTGAACTCCCCATCCCTCACATGACAGTCTGGAGCAATAACAATATTAGGGTCTGGGATCTTCTTGCTCTTCATTGGTTTGTTGTTTCATTACCAAGTGATTGCTATGTGGTCATCTTCACATCCTCTTAGATCGGTTTCGGGGGGGATTTCAGTCAGTTTTGTAGTCCATGTTGTAATATGGTTGTTACAGTTCATATACCACAATCTATGGGCTGTCCACTCTAGCCATTAATTTTTAAGTAATATTTAAGCTGTTAGCTTTGTCTATTCTATTATTAATGTTTAGATTATCTTCAAGTTTCACTACAACCCATCTGTACTATTATTAATGATCAGATTATTAGCTTCAGGTTTCACTATAATCCATCTTTGAGTTACACAACATAGTTCAGATAAAGTTCAACTTGCATACTAACAATTCTAGCTACTTATGTCAATTGAGCACTTAGCTACTTTCAAACAATATAAAATTTCAGCAAATGTCTGAAGGGAACTTTGCTGAGCAGCAGACCTGGATTTCAATTGGCTGCAGTGGAACTGAGAATCGCTTTGCTCCTACCTGATGTCCCCTGCTTACCTGTGTTTGGCTTGCTAGTTGAACAGGTTACATGCTAACTAGGTGGCTGGTGCCTGGTGGTCTGCAGCCATGGAGGCATGGTGGTGCTGTTGTCCTGAAACAGGCTCTTTCACCCAGTGTACAAGAGGTCAATCCCCACACAGAATCGAGGTATTTGATTTATTTACAGTTCTGCACAGAAAGGTGTAGAGGTCAATAACTAATCGATCCCAATTCAGAGGTAGAAACTGGAATATTTATTGAACACGCGTCTCGCAATATAAGGGTCTTGGGGGCAGGACATGTTAATGAGGAGGACAGGTTATGCTAACTAGGGGATGGATTATGCTAACTAGAGGATTACACAATTTTCTGCTACAGTTACACAAGTGGTTAATATTTTCCCGTAGCAAGGACCACATGGGGGGAAGAGAACAAAGGGGTTTCTACATGGTCTGAAAACATCATCACAAAGTCTTTCCATATCTTGCTGAAGGAGTCAGGACAATCAACACAGCTAAATATTAACAGGTCTTGTGATGAAGTGTCTGGTCCTCAGGTGATGGGATTTCTCTCAGCCCCTGTTGCCCAAGGTTGGTTGCTCAATCCCATCAGACCTTTCTGCTGACAGCCGAGTTTCGGTCCTTACAGAAAGGGGTGCTGAGTGTCAAACCCGCAAAAGCCAGTACAACTAACAAAACTTTTCACTATTTATGCATTATGGCAAACAAAGGCATTAATATTCATTGGCTACAAGTTGCAAAGTTCTCCCATTAATTAGCATTCTATCTTCTATTGGTTAAATGATTGTCTGGTTTAGGCTGAGCACTTGCTGAATGGCTACTTGAGGTATAAGAATTCCCCGGGCTCTTGCCCAAGCAAACGTTGCTTCTCGTCCTGCGTGCCCAGACTTGTCATGTGCCCATAAGGCCAGGGCATGGTCCTCGGGACTGGCTATGACTACTTTCTGCACCCTGGCTAGATGGTCAACGTGAGCGTTCCACCTTGCCATTTCAGTCTCCTGTTTCGTGTGGGCATCGACATGGAAGACACGAACGTCACGATCTTTCAAAGCATCCCAGACCCGTTCCCAAAACTCCTTATCCCACACATCCTTTGTTCCTATTTTCCAGGAATCGCACTGCCATTTTCCTAGCCAATTTACCAAGCCTTGGGCCACAGTCCAAGAATCAGTGTAGATGTAACAAATTTGATTACATGGCGTAGCATCTATTGCTTGCCATGCAGCAGTTAGTTCAGCCAATTGACTGCTCCCGAGTTCCTTCTAGCACCAGTCGAGTTTGGATAACAGGATTGAAAGCCACCGCTCACCACTTCCCAGTCCCTGTCCCACTGCCATCGGTAAACCATGCATTCTGCCGTTGTTCCGGCGTCAATTGTTCATAGGAAAATCCCCAACACCCTATTTGGTAGTTTATCATATCAGTTCCAGCGGTGGTGGGGCTACCTTGTACCCCCTGGCCAACGACTTCATGAAGATGCAGGACCCCTTTAGGTCCTGGTTTGGCTCTCTCCTGCAAGTACCACTTCATTTTCATGATAGTAGTCTCTTGTGCATGTCCTATTTTATGAGTGGTTGAGGGTCCCAGTACCCAAGTTACAATGGGTACATCTGAACGCAGGGTGACTTCATGCCCCACAGTTCTACTTTCAGTGTCAAATAATGCCCAATATGCGGTCAATAGGGCTTTCTCAAATGCTGTGTAGCGCACTTCGACTCCAGTCAACCGACGGGACCAAAACCTGAGTGGTTGACGCCATCTCTTTTGTAACTGCCAGAGACTCCACAGCGCCACATCTGCCTCTATGGTAACTTGTACTTCAACGGGTCCATCCTCCAAGGGATGTAACTCCATATACTCCTGCACGGTTGCTTTCGTTTTCTGAAATGCTTGCTCTTGTTCTGGACCCCATTCCCATTGGCTCTTTTTCCATGTTACCTTGTGTAGGGGCTTGAGTAATACTGATAACCCTGGTAAATAAGCTCACCAAAACCCCACAGCTCCGACAAATTGCTGGACTTGCTTCTTTGTCTCTGGTCTAGGCCAATTTGCTATGGTATCCCTCACCTTATCAGGAATCTGCTGTTTTCCCCTGTCCCAAAGGATGCCTAGATATTTCACACTTTGTGCAGGACCCTGTATTTTCTTCGGGTTGATTTCCCAACCATCCTGAGTTAAAATCTGTACAGCAGTGTCTAAGTTCTTCTGTGTCTGTTCAAACGTTTGCCCATGAATCAGTATATCATCAATGTACTGTGTAATCTGCACCTCCGGTGGCACTATAACCTTCTTCAGGGTCCTATGAATGGTCTGGTGACAAAAGGTCGGGCTATGTTTATAACCCTGGGGCAGACAAGTAAAGGTATATTGATTCCCATTCCAAGTAAAGGTAAACTGATCCTGTGCTTCACTAGGGATAGGAATAGCAAAGAACGCATTTGCTACATCTGTCGTGGCATACCATTCCCCCAGGTGCTGCTGTATACGCTGCACTAAGGTAGCAACCTCAGGAACAGCTGATGTGATGGGCGGAGTGACTCGATTCACCCCCCTGTAATCCACAGTCATTCGTCAACTCCCATCAGGCTTCTTCACTGGCCAAATTGGACTATTAAACGAGGAATGTACATAATGTAACACCTGGACCTCTAAAAGGTCATCAATGGTCTGTTGAATAGCTTCATCCCCACCGGGTATTCGATATTGCTTGATGTTTACCACCTGTGTAGCAACGGGTATCTCTGCAACTTCTTGAACACGCCCAACTTGAATCACCCAGACATTTAACCACCACGAGGTCCCAAATGTCCATAACTGCTGACCTATTGTCAGACTGTTACCCTGTAAAAGATCTATACCGATTATATATTCTCCTATTGCCGCTATCATGACCTGGCATAACTGTGGCTGCCAATCACCGACCTGTAATTTTATTTTTGTCTGAACACTCTGGACTGGATGCTCCCCAAGCCCCCATACCGCTGACAAGTCCCCCTTATGCTTAGTAGGATTCCCGTGTAAAATTGTGACCTCCACCCCAGTGTCCACTAAAGCCCGCACCCGTTGCAAATTGGTGGGTCCCCACCAAATGGTACAGGTGACGAAGGGGCGCCGGTCACGCCTAGTTACACGGATTTGTGGACCTGGGACTTGGCCACTTCTGTATTCCGTTTTAGTGTGGAACTTAGCAAGGGTCTTATCTAAATCCTTCCAGGGATATTGTGGTTCCATGGTTTCTAAAGCAGGGACTGAGCCCACCCCAGGTTCTATCTGAGTTACACTGTGAACTTGATCTCCCTTTTTCTGAGTTTGCAGCAGCTGTCACAGTCCACTAAGGGTCATACCATCAATCTCGGATTTGGGAATTCCGAGCTGAAGCAGACACTTGAACAGACGGGAGCGTTCTCCTGTATCCCCCTTGTCCCCTACCAGTGTCTCTTTTAGAGGTTTAGTGTCTCCATGAGTCTCAGCTTGTCCTAGACCCCCTGGAAGCCCTGGTAAATCCCCTAACTGCCCCAATTTTTCAATCACCATCCGAATAGGGCTACCTTGCGCTGTCATCAGAATGGGTATGAGATAAGGCCTCCATTGTGATGGGCATCCCTCAAGCAATATGTTTCTTATGCCTGGTGTGAAAGGTTGATCCAGGTATGTTCCTGGGTCACCATGTTGTACAGCAAATTTCATCCCCTCCTGCTTGAGTAGAAGAATAGCTTGCCGTAATGTAACCCACTGACTTGTTATGGGAGGCCACGTTCCATCGTTTGTGTGCCTATCACTAAATCCTGCGGCAATTACCGATATCAAGGTAAAATTCTGACCGACGGGAACACGGCGTAAGGTAGCGTGAACATATGGATCCCCTGTCAATCCTACAAAACGTGGGGCATCTACCCCATTAATCACCACACTGTCAGCACCCTCTTCCATTAGCCGCACTAGCCACAGTTGGGGTTTCTCTCCTGGGCATTGACTATAATGATTGATTAAATTCTTTACATCCTCAGGTGTAAAGTCCTCCATGGTATTGATTCGTGCCCATCGCCCTGTGACCGGGTCCATGGTCCCTTTCCGTTTAACCACAGGAGCTGCTTTTGCAGGTCCCGAAGATATTTCCCCTCTAGATAGCTGTGCATCCTCCTCTTCACTATCAGACTCACTGGTATTCCAGATATTGCCATCCCAAGTATTTGGATCCCACCCTGGATCAGTTACAATAGCCCTAATTCGAGGTTCTGTGGCTTTCTCTCTACGTGCCTTTCCCTTTCTCCGTCTCGCAGTACGTACGGCAAATTTTCTGCCACTGTGGCACATTTCTGTTCCACAATGCTGCACTGATTAGTTGCAGCCACCAAGGCTTGCTGTTGTATAATAGATGCAGCTTTTACCTCTTGTAACTCTGTCTTTACACACTCCACCTGCTTCTCTAAATCCTCTATTTTACTAATAGTCATTTTATAAGCAAACAGGAGGGTTCCTGTCATACAGCCAATATGACTTAAGCGCTGTGATTTTGGTGTGTAAGAAGTTTCCTCGAACTGCACCCAATACTTCATTATTTCTGTCGGGCTACTGCAACTCCATGGTTCAGGAGCAACCCCAGTACAGGTTTCTATGCGGCCCCAAAGAACACTCCAGGGCTCCTGGGTCCACCCAGCACGCTCCATGAAAGGAGCGCCCCCCACATCCCGTTTCTGGGAAGTTAACAGTTTCGCTAACCGGCTCATACTTAACTTCTTGTCCACGCCTCCCCCCGACTCACGCTCAACAGGGAACGGGGAAGGCACAGGCAGACCGAGCCGGGGGCAATCCAACAAGGATAGAAAAATAGGACTTGGGAAAAATCTATTAGGAATAAAAGTGAAAGGGTTAGCGGCGAACCTTCCGATCCCCCCGCCCAGCCACGTCAGTCGTGATGGCCTCTGGGTGGAGTTTGTCCCTACGTGGATCCCGGAAGAGTGTTACTAGCTATGCCGAAAGACCTCATCCCCTCCCAACGAGCGGGAGCCGGGGCTCGGTTCAGAACGAGCGGGAGCCGGGGCTTAGCAGGAGCCGGGGTTCCTGGGTGAAACAGGAAAACCAGTAACGAAACGAAACAAACAAAAACACACACAAAACACAAAGGGGAAGGGGAACACAACACAAAGAAAGACCACCAACACCAGACAAACCAACAACAACAGAAAAAAACCACTCGGTTATAAGGGGACCCCCCTTCCCCCGGGCTCGGCAGGGGAGGGGTTGAGCGCGGCGGGGGCCGGGCTCGACCGGGAACCGGGCTCGGCGGGGGCCGGGACTCGGCAGGGGAGGGGCCGAGCGCGGCGGTGGCCGGGCTCGGCCGGGAACCGGGCTCGGCGGGGGCCGGGACTCGGCAGGGGAGGGGCCGAGCGCGGCGGGGGCCGGGCTCGGCCGGGAACCGGGCTCGGCGGGGGCCGGGACTCGGCAGGGGAGGGGTCGAGCGCGGCGGGGGCCGGGCTCGGCCGGGAACCGGGCTCGGCAGGGGAGGGGCCGAGCGCGGCGGGGGCCGGGCTCGGCCGGGAACCGGGCTCGGCGGGGGCCGGGAACTCGGCAGGGGAGGGGCCGAGCGCGGCGGGGGCCGGGCTCGGAGCTGGGGTCGACAGGGTCCCGCCTACTACTGAGGCGGCGTAACCCCAGCTGTTTGGCCAGACAAGGTCCTACCCACTAACTGGAGCGGCGTAACCCCCGTGGTTTGGCCTGACGAGGTCCCACCCACTAACTGGAGCGGCGTTACCTCCGAAATCCCCCCTCCTGAGGTCGGTGGAGTTCAGCCCACTAGCAACGGTGAGTTTCCACAACCAGAATCCTGTCCGTGACGCCAAAAAATGTATTGGGGAGGGGGTTACTGTATCAGGGAAAAAAAGGTTCGAGAGATTCTGGAACATGGAAAACTAGACACCGTTGCTAGTTAACAAAGCAACTATTTATTATGAAAGGTGGCTAATAGTAAACACAGGCACCCAAGGAAAAGGGATTAGGAAGGAGAAAAGTGAACAAAAAACCCTAGAAAGAAGGCTCGACACCCTACTCACCCAGGTGTCACCTGTGAGTCTTACCCACTCTAACCAGTAATAAAGCCTCTTTGCAGCAGCTGCGTGTTCCGAAGGGCTGGCAGGCTCCCACTTCAACAGGCGTCCCCGCTAAAAGCAACTTGGTTCTTCATGAAGAGCCGAACCCCAACACGGAAAATGTGTCTGCTTTTATACAGTTCATTGAGAACACCTGCCCTGGAGAGGTGTGGCCAGTACCTCCCTGTCAGGGGTTCTCAATCCCACCCCCTTGGTTATGTAAGTGCACCCCTTCTGCGCATGCGTGAGAGCTTTGGAAATCCCCTCACGCAGGCGCAGTGAGTTCTGGGGGTCTTTCCCAATTGAGTCTGGGGGAGAGCCTTCCTCATGTCATCGTCACTTTGTCCTCCAAATGCCCTTGACGAGCCATTGACCAATCACAAAAGACCAATTAAAACAGTTTACACAGAAGTTCTCCCTCCAAGGCTAAATTCACTGTTTTATCAGTGAACTTGGCAGGGAGAACTATAAACTTCTGCAGGTGGCTAAGGCCAAACACAGACCAAAAATATCATCCCAACTTCGTCCCAATACACTTGGTTGTTTCACCAAGTGTTTATACTATTGCTCCCGTGTCAAAATTATTTGACATTGTCCAACAGACTCAAAAGGGAAAGATGTGCAGACACTGTCATTATATAAGCTTCTCCACTTCAGGAATCTGTTGTGGTTTGGGAACGGCACTCCAAACTACAAGCTGCTCCTCCCCCCCCTTCCCCTGGTGGGAGAAAAAAGGCAGAGATTATGGGTTGACATAAGAACAATTTACTGGAAACAGCAATGAGATAAGAAAAACAAACAGTAACAGCAAAAATATTAATAAAAAAAGGGTACAAAATTCTCACCAAGCCCAGGACAATGAATAACAATGGCAGACAGAGCCCTCCGTGCCCACATTTTCCCTCGACTGCAAGTCATGCCCAACTTCTTCCCGGAAGCAAGAGTCTCTTACTTCTGCCCCCCAGTGGTGACATGAGGTGTTATACAATAACAACCTAGACAGGTCTGCAGGGCTCCAGGCTCTGCCCCCTCATGGCTACTGTGAAAAAAACTAATTCTCTCTGGGATGAAAACCAGGACATTATTCAACCATTATCCTATACCATCTATGTCATGCCCAGATCCTACACCTTCCAACTACATACATATATATATATATATAAAAATATACACAAACACATATATCATTTCCATAGTCAATTGCTGTCCCTGCAAAATGTCTATTGAGTTCATTTAGTCCATGACTGTGGGTTCTATCTGTCCTGGATGTCTTGCAGGGCAGAAGGGCTGGTGGGCTGTCAACTGGTTGCAAGCTGCATCGGGGGCTCACAACTGGTGTATCTGGAGCAGTCCATCCTTATAGTCCATGGTAGTTATGGCACACAGTGGCAGTGTCATTCAGCAACCAATGTTATACAATTCAACATTACTGACTGTTCTCACCCAAATATCAAATCCCCTTGAGGTACACATCGTGTTTCTCTGTCCCTCTGCATTATCCACCAAGTGCACCCAGGTCCTTGAGCAAAAACAATCCCACAAATGGATTTACCTTTGCTTGAGGCAGGACTAATCCAAGCTGTGTTCCCTAACACATTCCTCATATGCACCATGGGGATTTTATCCCCTTCTACAGTATGTGGAGGTTTTGATTGGGCAGGGCCAGCTCAATTGGTAGAACCTCTAATGTTAACTAACCAAGTGACCTTTGCTAACTGTAGATCCCAGTGTTTGAAGGTTCCCCCACCCATTGCTTTCAATGTGGCTTTTAACAGTCCATTGAACCTGTAAGAAGTGATATGCATGCAGGTAAATCCAGATGACCAAACCATGGCTAAGGTATTAAGGAAAAGTTTATTCCAAAGTCAAAAACCCTAAATACACTGCTAAAAATCATGCAACGGGCACAAGAGCAGCAGTGGGAGGCCCGTTCTGGTGCTTTTATAAGAACACTTTTTGCATGTGCATAACTGCAAGGCTGTGTTCTCCCCTGTGCTTTTATGGTCTCACTCTCTCCCAGCAGGGGCCTCAAGCATGTCTGTAAGAAAGTGTTATTTCTACATAGGAATCCTACTTCTCAAAACAGACAGAGGATAAACATCAGTAGGTGTACTACATGGGATTTTCCCACACTGATCTTTCCCAGGCCTAGAATTCCAAAATGCAAAAGTCTCTTGAGCGAAAATTATTCTAAAACCAACTTATTCTCTTTTCTCCTCGCCAGTCTTCCATTTTCAACCCCTTCCTCCCCACAGTACTGTTCAGTTTTCCCAGAGACTAGTTCATAATAGGGAATATGATACACCCACTCAATCCCATGCTCTCTGACCCAGGTGTCTATGAGGCTATTTTTTAACAGTCTCATTGTCTGACTCAATTCTTTCTGGGGTCCCACGTTGCCACAGGACTTGCTTTTCAAGGCCCAAGATGGTTTTCCAGGCAGGGGTGTGAGGCACAGTGTGTCTCCAGCCGTCCAGTGGTTGCTTCTACCATTGTAAGCACATAGCGCTTGCCTTGGTGGGTTTGTGAGTGTGATGTAATCAATCTGCCAGGCCTCCCCATATTTATATTTCAGCCATCGTCCCCCATACCACAGGGGCTTTACCCACTTGGCCTGTTTGATTGCAGTGCATGTTTCACATTCCTGGATAACCTGAGAAATAGTGTCCATGGTTAGATCCACCCCTCAATTATGAGCCCATCTGTATGTTGCATCTCTTCCCTGATGACCTGAGGTGTCATGGGCCCACCAAGCCAGAAATAATTCACCCTTATGTTGCCAGTCCAAATTCACCTGAGACACTTTAATCTTGGCAGCTCAATCCACCTGTTCCATTGCTGCGATGTTTCTCAGCCAACTGGATGGCTTTCAGCTCTGTAACCTGACTTGATACACATACTGTCCCTCAGTAGCTTCTGCAACTTGCCGTGTAGGACTCCATATGGTAGCTTTCCATTTTTGATTTGTCCCTCCAATACGGCAGAAACCGTCAGTGAAGACAGCATATTGCTTTTCATTTTCTGGTAGCTGATTATATGGTGGGGCCTTCTCAGCACGTACCACCTACCTCTCCTCCTCTGATGATGATAATGCGAAATTTTTACCTTCGGGCCAGTTTGTGATGACTTATGAAGCCAGGTAAGGCCTAGAAAGCAAATGTAATATAGCAATATGAAAAGTAGAGAGTTAAATTCAGAATATAGATTTTAAACAAAAGCACAGAGAACTTGGTCATAGAAACAGTGGAGGCAATAATTCATTAAGGTATGCAGAACACAGTGACACAGGAGAACAGAAGCATATGTACTCATGAAAACAGAAGGAACTAAGGGGCTAAATTAAGTATATAGAAGGAAAACAAGGACTGATAGAGAAGGAAAGTGAGTCAAAACATAGGTACACCTCACCAAGATGTCAAGAACTTCTGCCAGATACGCTAGAAAGGTAGCCACAGTAGGAAAGTTCACAAAGTTCATGAAGAGGATGGAGGCTGGGCTGGGGGCCCATAAGGATGAAGAACCGGAACGACCCTCCTAGATTCTCCCCAAATTGAAGACCACACCTCTAACTCTGCCTAGACTCCACCTGTTATGAATATTAAAAATGTATGTTGCAATATCATGAATATTCATATTGTATTATGCAATCACTTGCCAAAAATTGTATAAAAAGTCCAGCTGTGGGTTGTTGTGCCTCGGTCCGCAGGGATAGGGGAAATTTGGACCAAGCACTGCTTCTTTGGCTAAACTATCTCCCTTATCACTGTCCCGCCAGAGGTCGTATCCCACAGCTTGCCACTTCTCGATATCAGTGTCCTCGGCAAGCTTATAGCTTTTGTGGTCAAGCCATCTGGCAAGCGCTTTAGCTGATTTTTTGTCTAGCGGATGGCCATGCTCTATAAGAAAATCTTTCAAGCGCCGGTATACAAATTTTTGAGAGGTCGAGAGAGTGAGTCCCATGGTGCAGGTCCCCACTCCAGTCTCGGATGGAAAATCCTCTCTTTCAGCGTCCAATCGGGGTATGGGTGATGGGGTAGGGTGCAGGGAATGTCCCCAGCAGCTCACCTTGTGCGATGCGTTGACCCGCGCAGCTTCTACAAGCCCGCAGTCATCCGTTCTGCTGGAGAGGACCGGCGGGGACGAGCGCCTTCCCCGGCGTCGCCTGAACCAGAGTGCAGGCACAGGAGTTCTCTCAGTATGAGAGCCCTCAACTGTGCTCCACGTCTGGGAGCCACTTGCCTCGGTCCGCAGGGATAGGGGAAATTTGGACCGAGCACTGCAGTTAGGGTTCGGACACAGTTGAGGTCTCATGATGCAATGCCGGTTTATTCAAGGGAAGCAAGGGTTTAAAAAACCGCGGTTTAAGGGGTGGACGCTAAGCCAGGGAGGTGCAAGAGATTGACAGCTTAGGGAAAGATGTAGTAGGGGGACAGGGGAAGAATGGGTGGAACTCTCGAGTATCAAAGGGGGCTGACTAATTGTAGCTCTCTCTGCACTGTGATAGCTACAGCTAATCAGTAACAGAGGCATGGGAAAGCAGAGGAGAAGAAGAGATAAACAGCTTTCAAAGGGGAAGCCTGAGGGAGAAATAGGGACAATATGGAGGTACAGCAGGATCTATAAATTTTGACAATGAACTGGGGTGTACAAGGGTTCATAAGCACACAACAGCAAACTGGGGAAAAACTGCCAGTCTGCTGGGTGGATTATTCAGTGAGTAAAAAGTCCATTCAGACTCCATTAATGCTTTTCCAGGCCACATATCTCTCCCATTCTGTCTTTTCATCTATCGCATCTCCCCCTTCTCTGTTTTCAGTCGTGGTGACATTCACGGAGACACTGTGGATGACCATCTGGCGAACACAAATGACAAAGCACGGCAAACAGGCACACAAGAACACAAGGGCAAATAGGGAAATCACTAGCATGACTATGATTTTGCGGGACCAATTGGGTAAAGAGGGGAGTTTTATCCAATCGAAAAGTCCATCTAATCCTTCATCACGGGACTGGTGGATATCTTTTACAAGATTTTTTAATTGATGTATGCTTTCATAAATTGATTGTGAGTGATCTGAAAAATTCATACAGCACATTCCTTCAAAATCTTGGCACCCATGACCGTGTGCCAGGAGTAAGAAGTCAATGGCTGCACGATTTTGGAGACTAATTTCTTTCAGCTTTTGAGTGTCTGCTAGCAGACCCTCAATTGCTTTCGTGGTTGCATTCGCTTCTTTAGTTAACCAGCAACCAAGGTGGGAAAGCAAGGAAAGGGCATGGGCAGTTCCTATCCCGGGGATAGGGAAGGAAGCCCAAAAGTTTTTCATGCGGGACCAAATGTGAATGCTGGAATCACAGTCTGCTGGGAAGGGTAGGGGCGGTGGTGGAGTAATGATGGTACCTACCACACGTGGTGCTGCATTAAGGGGAGGAATGATTGGGTTCTTTGGGACCACATTTTTTTTAGGGTTGGGAGACTTTCCTCTTTTTATACGGAGGGACCTTTTGACTTTATTTTTGGGAACAATCGATTGATCTGCTAATTGAAACTTCGCCGGGTTATACAGAGCCAGCTTCCCTACTGTATAGGGACCCCCTTCCGGGTAGGCAGGAATACCTTGCCACGCCCGATCCCCGCACAGGAGGAAAAACCCTTCGGGGAGCTTCATGTTCCTAGGAACGTGCTCTGTTGGCACTGTGGTGGCAATTGAATTGTTGCACCACGGCGAAGTGGCCCCTTTGTAAATTAATTTATTGGCGGTGACATTGTGGGGGGTAAATAGGTGGGGCTCTGTATGCCGATGGAATATAACACAATTGCTAGTGGGTAGCGAACCAAGCAAATCTATTTCTTGTGGAGGGATGGTGGTAAACGCCTGCCTGGACACCATCTGTGCTAGGGTGACTGAATTTAGCTGTAAGAATCCTAGACTCCGGGTTTTTTCCACGAATGTGTCCCAGTCTGCCTGGAGTCACAGGAATCCCTATAAGGCAGGTTTTGAATGGATTACTAGCACTGGACAAGGTCAGGCACAAGGTGTCAGTGCCTGTGGCCTTGGCCAGGGTTACCCAGAGGTTCTCGGAGGGCTGGTTCATCCAATCCCTCAGAGGGGATGCAGTGACGTTGGTGACAAATCTGAGAAGACAGATCAGGATAGCGTAGGCCTGGAGAGTGTGCATCCTTCGTCTCAGTCCTGGTGTATCTTCACTCTTCTTGCGGGGACCCACTTTGGTCCGTTGTTGCCTGAAATACATGCGTACCCCTTCCCCCAGGTGATTAAGGGGAAAGGGCCTGTCCACATCTCTGTAATTGGATCTTTAAACATAACTTTTGCTTTTTGCTGTGATGGAGTAAAATCTGATTTGAAATGTCTGTCTATTGGACTTCTGTTTATGTGAGTGTCTTGTTCCTCCATCATATTTAAAAAATTTAAAACATACATAACTTTTTCTAATCTTTCTTGGGGGGTCAGGCCAATACTCCCCCTCTTTTGTTTTTTGAGCAAATTTTTAATGTTTTGGTGAGCACGCTCTACTATGCCTTGTCCCGTGGGGTTGTGAGGGATTCCGGTGGTATGGTGTACCCCCCATTCTTCAAAAAACTTTTTTGTGTCTGCTGATACATAAGACGGTCCGTTATCCGTTTTCACCTGTTTGGGGACACCCATCCTTGCAAATGCGGACAGAAAATGCTTTTTAACATCTCGGCTCTTCTCACTAGAATGTGCAGTGGCCACAGTCATTTTTGAAAAGGTGTCAATAGACACATGTACATACTTTAGTTTGCCAAATTCTGCCACGTGCGTGACATCTGACTGCCAGATTTCTAGGGCTGTCAAACCCCTGGGATTGGTCCCCTCTGGAACCATCGGTGCAAGCATTTGACAATCAGGACACGCTTTCAAAATTTCTTTGGCTTGGGATAATTTTAGTCCGAATTGTTTTTGTAACGATCGTGCATTCTGATGGAAAAACTCGTGTGAAATTTTTGCCTGTTGATAAAGGTTAGGGGTGACCACCATACCTGCCAAATGGTCGGCGATTTGGTTTCCCTCTGCCACAGGACCGGGCAAAGCAGTGTGTGATCTGGTGTGGACAATGTAGAAGCTGAATTTTCTGTTTTCTATTAAAAACAACAATTTGGTTAACAGCTTAAAGAGATTTTCATTAGACACGTTTTTTAGATAGGAATTTTCAATCCTTTTCACCACACCTACAACATAGGCTGAATCTGAAACGATATTAATTGGTTCTTCACTAAAAATTTGAAAGGCACAGACAACTGCTGAGAGTTCTACGATTTGGGGGGAACCTTGAACTTTATGTATATCCTGGTGCCAATTGCCATTTTGCTGCCAAACAATAACTGCATTTCCGGTTCTCCCTGAGCCATCAGTGAAAAGGGTTTTTGCATTATTAATTGGTAAGTCTGATTGCACAATTTTTAATTTCAGAGGAATTGGAATCAATCTTTGCAAAAACGGGCATGCCGGGAGATGGAATTTGATTTCTCCCGGGTAGCTTCCGATGGCAATTTGAAAATCAATAGAACTCTGCATCAGTTTTTCCAGGTGCTCAGAGGTCAGTGGAAGGTAGATGAAATCTGGCTCTTCCCCACTGAGCTCTAAACACCTGGTGCGGCCTTTAAATATCAGCTTGCCAATCATTTCTGCTGGGGTTGTAATTGTTTTGCCGAATTGATGAGGGAGGAATACCCACTCCCATAAGCAGAAGTCTCTATTATCAGTAGTAAACTGACCCAGCAGGGCCAGTGGTTGTCTCTGTTCATTAATTATTACAAGGGAGGATGGCAGTCCCTCCATCCTCCTAAAAGACTGTCTCTCTGATATTTTTCTCTCAACAATGGCAAGGGATTTCTCAGCTTCTGTTGTTAATGATCTAGGAGAGGACAGGCCAGCATCTCCCTTCAGCAGCTCAAATAATGGGTGCAGATCACTGGTTGTGATCCCCAGCACAGGTCTAATCCAATTAATGGCTCCTAGCAGCTTCTGGAGGTCATTCAAAGTTTGGACTCGCTTGTCTATTAACACTGACTGAGGCTTGATAGCCTTGTCTGTAATTTGGAGCCCAAGATACTTCCAGGGTGCTTCCCTCTGCACTTTTTCAGGGGAGATCTCTAATCCTTTAGAATTTAGAGCCTCAATGGTTGAATTTAGGGTTTTTTCTACAGCCAATTGTGTTTTGGCACAGATCAATACATCATCCATGTAATGGAAGATGATTGACTGCGGAAATTTTTTCCTGATTGGTTCTAACGCTTTAGCCACAAACATCTGGCAAAGAGTTGGAGAATTTTTCATCCCCTGGGGAAGCACTCACCACTGGAACCTGCGGTGAGGTTCACAAGCATTGATGGCAGGGACAGAGAACGCAAATTTGACCGAATCAGCCGGATTTAGGAATATGTGAAAAAAGCAGTCCTTAATATCAATAATTACCAGAGGCCATTCAGCAGGGAGCATTGATGGAGATGGCATCCCCTGCTGGAGGGCTCCCATGGGTTCCAGGACCTCGTTTACTTTCCGCAGGTCCTGGAGAAATCTCCAGGAGCCTGAGGATTTTTGAATTACAAACACTGGGGTGTTCCAGGGACTGCTGGAAGACTCCAAGTGCCCTTTTTCTAATTCCTGATCAACTAATTTATTCAAAATTTGCAGCTTTTGTTTGGGCAGGGGCCACTGATCCACCCAAACTGGCATTTCTGTCTTCCAGCTCAGTTTGGGGAGCTGCAAATGCTCAGTGACCCCTCCTAAAAATTTTCATCTGGAGACAGGGTTCCCAAAGTGAGCTCCCAGTGTTCCATTGCGTCCCTTCCCCACAGTGTAATTGGGATGTTAAGTACATACGGTTGGAGCGATACTGGTCTCCCCTCTGGTCCATAGACTGTTAGTACCTCTTTGCTCCTGACAGGATACTGTGATCCTCCTATCCCACTGACTCTGACCTTAGTAGTCTGGACTGGCCAGCCGTACGGCCAGTCTTTGGAGGCAAAGATCGATATATCAGCACCAGTATCAAGTAAGCTTTCTATTTTGATTTTCTGGGGGTGCTTAGGCTGTGAAAAATAAACCAGACATGTTAGAAGTGGGCGGGAGGTTTTCACTGAGGTAGTCCAGTGGACTTCCCTCAGTGCTTCCTCCCTCTGCTCCTCGTCTGAGGATTTCACGCAGAGCAGGTCATCTGTGGAGATCATCTTTGCCACGGGGAAGCGTTCATCTAGCTGCACAGGAGGGAGATGCACAGTTAGGCATATAGCAATGTTGGTATTTGTAAGTCCTGTCAGGAGGGTGGGTACAACAATGATTCCCTTAGCCACTGCTGAGAGATGTGATATCATTAGATATGTTTTGTCAGGGTCTACTGGGGCAGATGGCCTGACTTTGGCCAATTGCTCATAGGAGCTTAGGTGTGTTGAGGGGTGAATAACAGAGAGAATGGTCCAATTAAGGGAAACACATTGATTTTGAACTGGAACAGGGTCTGCTAAATTAGGGGAAACACATGGAACAGGAATAGGGTCTGTTGGATTCAGGGGAATAGGATCTGCCAGAGGCTTTGGGCTTACAGGGTAACAGGGTGAGGTGTGGGACGCAGGATTGAGCGGAGAGCAGGGGTGATTTGTGTCATCGCGCCCCCCCGGGCGCTCTGCTCCCCGTTTCCCTGATGCTCACAGGAGCAAGGACGAAGATCAGGCAAGGATTGAAATGTGACTTTTTTCCTTGGCCCTGGGGATCTCCTGGGGGGCAGAGGTTCACCATTGAGGTTGGTTATGGACCTGCAACTAGAGGACCAGTGACGGCCTTTTCCACACCTCCGGCATAGGGTTTTAGGTAAATTTGGTTCAGGGATTAATTTAGGACAGTGCTTTTTAAAATGTCCTTTCTCCCCACACTCAAAACAATGCTGAGGCCCTGTAAAAGCAGCAGCCAATAGACGTGCCTTATGGGAATTAGAGCCTATGTTCTTACAGGCTTCTATCATTTCTAGTAAGGAGGGATTTTTTAACATTTTTAATGCTTTCTGGCAGTCCTCATTAGCTTTTTCAATAACGAATTTATTAAACAAAATTTCTTGGCTCTCCTTTTGATGGACTTGCCGGCTGATTGCTTCTTTTAACCTGGTTATAAATTCCACAAAAGGTTCTTTTGTACCTTGGTTAATAAGAGTGAAGGAGGGTGCCTGAACATAGGCATTAGCTACCCTCTTCACAGCTTCTAATGCCAATTCTTGGATTACTTCTAAAAATTTGGGGTCAATTCTAGCTTGATCCTTCCTACTAGAATAGTTCCCTTCCCCATAAAGCATATCTATTGCCTGCTGGATAGGAATTCCTCTCCTTTCCATTTTTTCATTCACATATACAGTAATCAGTTTTTTCCATTCAGCCTCAAATACTGAGGACTGCACTGTGGTGAACAATCCTCCTATTACTGCATGAATACCATAAGGAATTAATGTATAAGCAAGAAAAAAGGATTCCAGCAGCCCGATGGTAAAGGGTGCTCCCAGCCCATATTCAACGATTGCTTTTTTAATGTCTTTGAGCATGGGGTACGATATGGGTCTCCACTCCGGGGTCTTTCCTTCTTCTACATAAATAGGAAACGCTTTCAGGAATTCGGTATCCTTGGCTGAAGCAACCTCTTCCCTGAAAGCCTTCCAGATGTCCGGGAGTTTTGGCTGCCATTCAGGGGAGTCTGTGTCTGGCTGCAGGTACTGACAGGCAGGGTAAGCCTCTGTGTCTGAACCGGGTTCAGGGTAGCTGCAGACTCTGGTGCTATGAGGCTTATGGGCGCGGCCACCTTTCCGAGAAGAGGCTCTGACTTTCGCCCTGCCCCTGCTTCTCGCTACCCTGCCGCCCCGGTCAGGTGACGGATCCGGGGAAGAGGCGGGACTGGAGGAGGTAGGCGTATCCGTGGGCAGGCCGGGGGAGGGATCCCTGACGCGATCGGGCAGAGGCGGGGGCGGTCTAAAGGGCAGAGCTACGGGGGCCCGCCTTCTCCCGTTCCGCGCGGGTTTTTTCTGCGCCGCCCCTTTCTGCCTTTGCTCCGTGCAGTCCCCGTGTCCCTCCTCCTTGATATCCTTTTGAGATCGCCGCGATGGTTTCTTCCCTTCCCTGTCACATGGTGTATCTGTCTGCCCAGTGTCCATCTCCGCCCTTTTAGTTTCAGTTTCTGGGAGGCTGATATCCTTGTTCATCACCTGGTGCTGTAGCACCATGAGAATTAGCCGCCACCCGATAAGGGCTTCTTTGGCTAAACTATCTCCCTTATCACTGTCCCGCCAGAGGTCGTATCCCACAGCTTGCCACTTCTCGATATCAGTGTCCTCGGCAAGCTTATAGCTTTTGTGGTCAAGCCATCTGGCAAGCGCTTTAGCTGATTTTTTGTCTAGCGGATGGCCATGCTCTATAAGAAAATCTTTCAAGCGCCGGTATACAAATTTTTGAGAGGTCGAGAGAGTGAGTCCCATGGTGCAGGTCCCCACTCCAGTCTCGGATGGAAAATCCTCTCTTTCAGCGTCCAATCGGGGTATGGGTGATGGGGTAGGGTGCAGGGAATGTCCCCAGCAGCTCACCTTGTGCGATGCGTTGACCCGCGCAGCTTCTACAAGCCCGCAGTCATCCGTTCTGCTGGAGAGGACCGGCGGGGACGAGCGCCTTCCCCGGCGTCGCCTGAACCAGAGTGCAGGCACAGGAGTTCTCTCAGTATGAGAGCCCTCAACTGTGCTCCACGTCCGGGAGCCACTTGCCTCGGTCCGCAGGGATAGGGGAAATTTGGACCGAGCACTGCAGTTAGGGTTCGGACACAGTTGAGGTCTCATGATGCAATGCCGGTTTATTCAAGGGAAGCAAGGGTTTAAAAAACCGCGGTTTAAGGGGTGGACGCTAAGCCAGGGAGGTGCAAGAGATTGACAGCTTAGGGAAAGATGTAGTAGGGGGACAGGGGAAGAATGGGTGGAACTCTCGAGTATCAAAGGGGGCTGACTAATTGTAGCTCTCTCTGCACTGTGATAGCTACAGCTAATCAGTAACAGAGGCATGGGAAAGCAGAGGAGAAGAAGAGATAAACAGCTTTCAAAGGGGAAGCCTGAGGGAGAAATAGGGACAATATGGAGGTACAGCAGGATCTATAAATTTTGACAATGAACTGGGGTGTACAAGGGTTCATAAGCACACAACAGCAAACTGGGGAAAAACTGCCAGTCTGCTGGGTGGATTATTCAGTGAGTAAAAAGTCCATTCAGACTCCATTAATGCTTTTCCAGGCCACATATCTCTCCCATTCTGTCTTTTCATCCATCGCATTGTTGGATCGAAGTGGTTTCCCAGGACAACCAGGTATTAAAAGCAACAGGTTAGAGTCCTGCAAAGACAGTAGGTTAGAGTCCTGCCAGAAGGACCCAAAAAGGGGTCCTCGAGAAGGGTTAGAGGTCCATACTGCAGTGGAAAATTGTTTTTATTGTGTTGCTGTTTTTACCTTTTATGTTTTTGTGTATTGTCTTAAAAGTGCTCTTGTTCTGGCTTCTCTTGTTTACTTTCTGTTCTGCGTGAAAGATTGTCCAGTAATGTATTTAAAGTTGCATTTGACCTAAAGATTTGGGAAACTAAGGATCCTTAACTCTTTCTTTTGAACTGTTTAAGATCTGGACTGTTTCCCTTTGATTTTCCTGGGACAGGAGGCTTTAGGACCCAGGGGAACTTCTAGTCCTACCAAAGAATCCCTGGAATGCAGTAGCTAATGTACTGAGTTTCTTTTACAAGCTGCTCTGGTCTGTGTTAAATTGTAGTTTGTCTGATTGTTTACGAGAGGTAATCTCAGTACTATATCACGCCATTTGAAATTTAAAAGTACAGTGAAGAGCTCTATTATTTGTGATATTTTGATTGCTGCTGTAGTGTTCTGTTTGCCTCCTGTGTGTTAGACCGTTTCATAAAGTGTTTTGTGTATCAAAGAGTACTTTGTGAAAGCATATTTTATAAAATGTTTTAGAGCATTACATGGGAAGTGATTGCAATTCCATAAGAGTAAATAAGATTTTATCAGTGCGCCAAAACTCTAAGATTAAAATTTGTCCCCGTTCTGCTGTTGTTCCCTATGTGTTAGAGTTTTGTGTAACAATTGTGGGAAATACATTTTAGGTCCAAGAGGGACACAAGAAATAGCTCTAGATCGGTCCCTCAGTTTCTATTGTATACGCTGTTGGTCAAATCAGGATTTAGCAGAAACCAGATGGATGAGGTTTTTCTGTCGGTACACTCATAGACAAGTATATATATAATCTCCTGATTGCATGTTCTGTAAAGAGTATATTTTACAGTTCACAGTGACATCTTGTGGCTTTGTGGTAATATAGACCAACCCAGTCAGCAACAAACCTGTATTTCACGGTCTGAGGCAACATCTTGTGACCCAATTCGGTAACACAGACTACCCAAATAAAACGGGAAGGTAGGAAAGTCTTCATTTAAAGTGTGCAGGTATGCGTGTGTGTGTTTGAGACGCAACATCGTTGTGAAATGAGTGCGGAGTCTCGATCTGCTGTTCCGTCCCTCCGCGAGGAGAACGGCCAGAGACAGACGAAGTGCATGGGTATTGTGTGCATAAGACTGTGGAATAGGATAAGGAACGCTCTAAAGCGGTGGAATAGGATAAGAAAATTGTTTCAAATTGATGTAAAGTTTGGGGACATACCAGACTTTGGTCAGTGGGAAGGACTAGAATCGGAAGAAGTAGTCCAGAGAGAAGAATTGCTTAATATAATCAATCATTACATAAGAAGGTTCATAGGACAAGTAGAACAAAGAAGTGAGGAATTAGGGTATTACCCTGCAGTGATAGAGGACTTTCGCAGGTGGAGACCGAGCTAGGAATACAATCCCAGGGTTGGTTGGTACATTATTGATCACTCTTGCCAGCTGACACTTGAGCTTTATCGAGTGTTAGCAACCGAGGGGGGACGCGAATATTTAAATAAAATCTGTGAAAGTCAACCCCAGCGCAACCTAAACCCTACTTAGACATTTAATCTCCGTGACAATGGGAAGTCAGCAAAGTAAAGATATAAACATGAAAACCCCCTTAGGATGTATTTTGAAGCATTGGAAAGACCTAGGAAGGGCTCCAGGGGGAAATATAAGTAAAAAGATGCTCATCAGGTATTGCACTCAGTGGTGACCTTTGTATAAGTAAGATGATGACGAAAAATGGCCACCTGAAGGCATGTTAAACTATAACACTATTTTACAGCTTATGCTGTTCCTCCATTGTCTGGGCAAATGGGATGAAGTGTTATATTGCGAGATGTTTTTCACCCTAAGAAATAAGCCTGAATGGCAGAGAGAATGTGGGGTAAATATCGCACCTCAAGATCCTTTGGTCCTGGCCTTAGAAAAAGATAAGAAAAATCTCAGACCGAAGGAACGCTGTTGTGATTCCTGTAGTATTGGACAACGGTGCCTTAAACTAAAAGAAAGAGATAATAAAAAAGAAAGCGAGATAAGTTTATGGGAATATCAGCCCTATGCACCAGGATGTGGGGTGACACCGCCAAATACAAGAGAAAGTGAGAGAGACAGCAGCTTGTTAGCAGATACTTTGCTAGAATCAGGAAAAGACAGAACAGGGTACAGTCCTCAGGGGCCAAGAAGTGGTGAAGGAGAGAGTACCCCGCAGGGGTCAAGTAGCATGTGGAAATCAGAAAGTCACCAGGAGGAGAATAACCTACCAAGATTAGAGAGTGATTGCGAAGAAGATAGCCCATCCAGATCAAGAAGTAGCAGAAATAGGGGTAGTAGTACATCAAGAAAACGGGGAAAGCACCTGGGAAGTTGCAGAGCAGGAAGCAGCCCACTGGGAGTTGGGAGCTATAGGGATGAAGGTAGCCCACCAAGATCAGGGGGCAATGGAAAGGAGGATAGTTCCCCCAGGTCAAGGTGCAACGAAGAAGAAAGTGACACAGTAACTCAAGTAGAAAGCGAAAGTACCCCGCAAAGATTAAATATAGTAATCCAGATAGATGACAAAAGAGACACACCAAGAGCAGAGGGAGAAGAGGAACAGAAGCAAGAGAAGAAAAAGAGAAAGAATAGAACTGACACCGAAGCCCCAGAGGAAGACCCCAGAGAAGAAGTTGGCCATTCACACTACACTAGGTCTCTAGCATGGAGAACTAGGACCCAGGAGGAAGAAGAAGCAAAAGACAAAACTGAAGAAAGCTACACTATAGCCCCCCTTCGGCGAATAATACCTGCTCCAGGAGAACAAGGACGGATAAAGGTACCATTCACAACAAGTGATCTGAACAGCTGGAGAGAAGAAGCGAAAAATTTTAGGAAAAATCCAGAAGGGGTTGCTAAGAGATTTGAACTATTGGTAAAGAATCTTGACATAGACTGGGAAGATATCGACGTGATGTTATTAGAATTAACTGAAACTGAGAGAGAGCTAGTAGTGAGAACAGGAAGGTTACATGCTTCCGCAATGATCGGGGACCTTGAAACTATATTCTGAAGCAAAAATCCGAACTGGGATCCGAACAATCCAATTCACTATAAATGGCTAGTGCGATACAGAAAGTTGGTAGCGTTAGGCCTATGGAATGCAATACCTAAAACCATTAACTGGGCGACCCTGTACGATGTCAGGCAGGGAAAAGATGAAACCCCCTCAGAGTTTTTAGATAGGCTTAGAACAGCCATGAGACAGTATACCCCTTTAGACCCGGTGTCAGAGCAAGGCAGACAACAGCTACTAGGATTAGTGATGGGACAGTGCACCCCAAACATTAGAAAGAAGCTACAGAAACTCGAACACCCAGCAAACAGAGATTTAGAAACATTAATGAATGAGACCTGGAAGGTATACAATAATAGGGAGAAGGAAGAAAGGAAAAAGGAAGATAAAAGATTCGCTAGAGTGGTAGCAGTAACAATGGCAGCTCAGAATACAAAATTCCCAGAAGCGAATACCAGGGGTAGGGGTCGTGGTTACCCTGTAAGAGGGAGGGGAAGATTCCATCCCCAACCAGCTAGAATAGGACCAAATCAATGTTCCAATTGCTTGCAGAAAGGCCACTGGAAGCGGGACTACCCTTAACTAGGAGAAAGATTCGCAAACACTACCATTGCACATCAGAGCAGTGACTGAGGGGGACTGGTGAGTCGTTCCCTAGCAGACCCACTGGTTAAAATGGAGCTAGGGGAAGGTGAAAAGGAACTAGACTTTTTGATTGACACGGGAGCAACATTTTCGGTTTTGAATCAGGAACTAGTACCAAAGAGTGATGAGTTTGTACAAGTTGTGGGAGCAACAGGCCAACCAGAAAAGGTTTATTTTCTAAAACCCATCAAATACAAAATTGGAAAGCAAATTGGAATCCATCAATTTTTGTACTTACCAAATTCACCAAAGCCTCTACTAGGTAGAGATTTATTAGAACATTTGGGAGCAACAATAAAATTTAACCAAGACAAGTTTGAATTCCAGGTAAACGAAGAACGACTGATCGCAGTTTTAAGCTTGACAATCAGTTGCATAGAACCAAAACCTGATAGTCACAATATCGAGCGAATTATGAGTGAAGTATATCCATTAGTATGGGCCACTGATGTACCTGGAAAATCAAAACAAACAACACCTATCACCATTGAACTTGTACCTGGAGCAAGGCCAGTGGTGAAGAAGCAATACCCACTGAGGTTAGAAGACAGAAAAGGAATCGAGCCAATAATTGAAAAATTTTTAGAATTGGGGTTATTAATAGAGTGTGAATCAGACTATAACACACCAATCTTACCAGTTAAGAAACCAAATGGAACTTATAGGCTAGTTCAAGATTTAAGAGCCATAAATGAAATAACAAAGACACTACATCCAGTGGTAGCCAACCCTTATACACTTCTAACTAAATTAAAAGGCAATTTAATTTGGTTCACAGTGTTAGATCTAAAAGATGCATTCTTCTGCCTTCCCTTAGTCCCAGAAAGCCAAAAGGTTTTTACCTTCGAATGGGAATCTGTTAGCAAAGGAAGAAAGACTCAATTAACCTGGACAGTGTTACCTCAGGGCTATAAAAATAGTCCAACAATTTTTGGGAACCAATTAGCCAAAGAATTAGAACGATGGGAAAGGCCACAGGGAGATGGTACTCTTCTACAGTACGTAGACGATCTGCTAATAGCAACTGAGACAGAAGAAGAGTGTGTTAACTGGACTATTTCTCTGTTGAATTTCCTGTGTTTGAGTGGATATCGAGTCTCTCAACAGAAAGCACAACTGGTGCAAGAAAAGGTGGTGGACCTGGGATATGAAATTTCCAGAGGACAACGATCCCTAGGAACAGCAAGAAAAGAAGCCGTCTGCCAAATGCCTAAACCCGAAACAGTGAGAGATCTATGAACCTTCCTAGGGATGACAGGTTGGTGTCGTTTATGGATTTATCAATATGGGATACTCGCTAAACCGCTGTATGATTTGCTGAAAGAGGCTAAGAGTGTCCTAGTCTGGACTCCCGAACCAGAGGGAGCTTTTAAGAGACTGAAACAAGAACTCATGAAAGCCCCAGCCTTGGACCTGCCCAATGTAACAAAACCATTCTGGCTGTTCTCTCATGAACGGCAAGGAATGGCTTTAGGAGTCTTGACACAACAGTTGGGACCACACAAAAGAGCCGTGGCTTATTTCTCCAAACAGTTGGATGAAGTATGCAAAGGATGGCCCAGCTGTCTGAGAGCAGTAACCTCAGTGATCATAAACATAGAAGAGACCAGAAAGCTCACATTGGACCAGAAGATGACTGTGTTAGTGTCCCACACTGTGTCTGCAGTACTAGAGCAGAAGGGTGGCCATTGGTTTTCACCTTCCAGATTCCTAAAGTACCAAGCAATACTAGCTGAGTCAGATGATGTAACCATTCAAGTCACTAACATTGTGAATCCAATCTCATTTCTAGAAGGAAGAATGCCAGCAGAACCAATCGAAGCAGTCTACTCCAGCTGCCCGGATCTCAAAGAAGAACTGCTTGAAGATGCAGACAACTGGTTCTCCAACGGCAACAGCTTCGTGAAACAAGGAGTAAGGATGGCAGGCTATGCAGTAACCACAACGGAAGAGGTAATCGAATCAAATCCTTTACCTGCAGGGACTTCATCCCAGAAAGGAGAACTGATAGCTCTTACCCGAGCTCTGGAATTGGCAGAAGGCATACGGATTAATATTTGGAGAGATTCAAATTATGCCTTCTCCGTCGTGCATGCTCATGGACCAATTTGGAAAGAAAGAGGACTGCTGATTGCCCAGGGAAAAACCATCAAACATGCAGAGGAAATTCTACAATTGTTAGAAGCAGTCCAACTCCCAGCACAAGTGGCCATAATGCATTGCAAGGGGCACCTGAAAGGTAACACTGTTCCAGAAATAGGGAATAGGAAAGCTGACGCAGAAGCTAAATTAGCTACTGCGAGAGCTGGGGAAGTGAACATAGCAGCCTTAGTACCAGGGGAACTTGATACTAACTTCCAACCAGATTATCAGGAGTCAGATCATAGATGGATTCAAAAGAACAAAGGCAAATTGTTAGACAATGGATGGGATCAGTTAGAAAGGGGAGAACTAATAATACCAGGGAAATTAATGTGGCAATTTGTAAAAACAGAACATGAAAAGGCCCATTGGAGTTTAGATCCACTTTATCAGTATTTCCAGGTCAGAATAGCCAGACCAAAATTGTTCACCACCATAAAGCAAGTCACATCCTGATGTGAATGATACTTGAAGGACAACCCAAATACAGGAACCAAAATACATCAAGGAGCAATAAACCGAGGGAAATTCCCAGGTGAAGTATGGCAAATTGATTTTTCTGAACTCCCAAGAAAAGGGGGGTATAGATATTTATTGATGTTAACTGACACATTTTCTGGGTGGCCTGAAGCATTCCTCTGGAGGACAAACAAAGAGAGAGAGGTAACTAAAGTTTTGTTAAATGAAATCATACCATGGTTTGGGGTACCAAGAAGTATCTCTTCAGACAGAGGTTCACATTTCTGTGCAAAAGTTGTGAGAGCAATAAGCAAAGCGCTGCAGATTAAATGGCAAGTGGGCAAGTGGAAAAGATGAATCATCTTATCAAACAACAAATTACTAAAATATGTCAGGAGACCAACTTACAATGGTATCAAGCTTTGCCTATTGCTCTGATCAGGTTGAGGGTTAAACCTCGATCAAAAGAAAAACTAAACCCATTTGAAATTCTGTATGGACAACCTTATGCTATGCAAACTGTAAATAGCGATGCTATAGACCAAATAGGTAATCAGTATATATATGATTATGTAATTGCTGTAGGAAAACACTTTGATAAAAATGCCACTGTAGTATTAGAGCACCAGCCCAAACAGCCTGATCGTAAACTGCATCCATTTAATCCCGGTGATTGGGTGTATGTTAAGAATCTTTTAGGAAAACCCCTACAAGAGAAGTGGGAGGGACCTTTCCAAGTGCTGTTAACTACCTTCACCGCGGTTCGGATAAAGGAGTGACCTACATGGATCCACTATTCTTGAGTTAAGAAAGCTCCAGGAGACAAGCAAGAAGACCTGACATAATGAATCCAACCTTCTCTCTAATCCTCTCAGTGCTGACCATTGGAGTCTCGATAAGTAATATCAGACTTGCAATAAATGCTACTCTGCCCTGGAGCCCTGCCCCAGAGTGGCCCTGGTCTAATGCCTATTCACCTGCTGTATATGAACATCCACCTATGGCCATTTATGTTATGTTCAGTGACAAACCATACACACTAAGGCAATAGAAAAGGAGTAATGTTCTATTGGGCCAAGAGGGAGACAGTGTTCAAGTGGGATGCCGAGGATTTGATACCCCAGTAGAGCAAATAGGTGAAATTTCATTTCCAGCTGAAAAAGTAGATGGGGTTAAATTAACTATTGAATCCAAACAAAACCTCTCAATTACATATGGTCACGTAGCAGGTGAAACTCTCACTGCTTGGATTATAAGAAAAGGACCAATTTTTTGTTGGTGGGATGAGATAAGAAGGGAAAAAGAACCTGAACCACAATGCGAGATTAGGATTTTGTTGAACCAACCAGTGTCCTAGTTAGAACAGTTGGGACCGATTCATTACTGGATGGGTGTAGCCCAAAACTGTATTCTATAGCCGTCCATGCCATTTCCCAGAAACTGTTGTCAGTAGAGGCCTGTGAGGTGGGGGGATGTTCCTGTCCTCATGCCCTTTTATGGAATTCCCCACTCTGAGGGGAGGACTGAACATTCCTGCCTGAACTGGAGAATATATAAACCTGGAGTTTCGGAACCTTTCCACCACTCATGGGATCCAGAGGAGGACTGCAGCTCGCCGCTCTCAACCAGACTGAGACCACCACCCTCGGCTGGACTGCAATCACCACTTTTGGCCGGACTGCAGCAGCTCTCCCACCAGCAGGTTTTTCCCCTCTCCCTTTGCTTTGGACTCGGGGGGGGCCCAGGGAGTACCCCTTTGTTTGTGCCCCGGGGTGTTGGGTTGTACATTTGGGCTTTGTGGGTTAGGGCCTGTTGCTTGTCTGTGTGGTCGTACTTATTGTATTATTTTATTAAATTGTTATTCTGACTTGTAATCTCTCCTTTGAGTTGGTTTGGTTTCCCCTGCTGGTTAACTTTTAAACCAGTACATTTTTTGGCGCCCAACGTGGGGCAGAGAGACAGAAGTCAGAATCACAATTTCATTTTAAGCATTTGTCTATTTGGATATAGAAACTCCCTGATCACCATGTTCTTTGATGCATTCACGTGGATGTTGTATCTAAGTCTGTTCATATTTCCACAGATGGGGTACTATTTACCTGTTTTGATGCTCTCTTTAAAACCAGGGAGAGGGATCCAAATTGCTTTATTAGTATACTATGTTTATGTCATCATAACATCAGAAGCAATGAGTTTCATTGTAAATATGTATTCAGTCCTGTTTGCCTGCCCTGGTTTGGGTTGCTACCTTTGAGGCCTCATTAAAAATCACATGCAGCCCTGTGGGGGAACAGGGGGGAATGGTTGTTTCCAGCATCTCACCTCCTTCTTCCCCTTCAGACCTGCTACAACAGTCTTTGAAAATATTTAGTTCCCTTTTGATGTTAAAGACATCGTAATGTTGTTAGTGTTGCTTTGTCTGCTCTGTACTGTCTACACCATGTTTAGGGTCAGAACAGGGCCTTCTAGGGAGGTTGTTTGGACGCCTGCCCTGGGAGTGGACAATGCTGAGTGGCACGGGAAGTGGGAGGACATCTGCCAGTATTTGGAGAAGTTTTCTCCTCCAATGATCTGGAAATTCACCCCTGAACAACTGCAGGATCCTGTTAGCATGATAAGACTGGTGAAGGGAAAATGCTCTGGCAACTCCAGAGATGGTCAGCTCACAGCAACCTGCTGGGCCCTGGCCACTGCCTACCGGACACTACTTGACATGGTACAGCACTGTCAGGGGGAGGAGAGAAGGAGCAAATCCACAGGCACCACGTCCACCCAAACCACAGCTGAGTCAGAGGGAGAAAGAAATGAATCAACCGGCACTGTGTCCACACAAACCATTGAGGAGCCAGAAGAACAACCCAAACCAATAGCAGTCGCCCCTGTCCAGAAAAGGAAATCAAAGACTAAATCAGTCCGTATAGCAAATGATGATGAAGAGGCAGGACCTTCACATCCACCGGAGGAGACAGAGCCAGAAATAATCACTCGGTCCCTATCCCTGGGTGAGCTACGTGAGCTCCGGAGAGAGTTCACACGACAGGCGAATGAGTCCATTCTGACCTGGCTGCTCCGAATCTTGGATGCCGCAGCTAACGATACAATACCAGATGGGAGTGGAGCCAGACAGCTGGGATCCCTGTCTCGAGATGTAGTCATTGATCAGGGGATTGGAAGGAGGCAAGAAACTCTCAACCTCTGGTGGTGACTGTTGTCCAGTGTGAGGGAGAGATACCTTTGTAAGGAGGACCTCCATGTACAGCAAGGACAGTGGAACACGATGGAACAAGGTATCTGGTGCTTAAGAGAATTAGCTGTACTGGAGATAATCTTTTCAGAGGATGAAAGATTCCCTAAAAGTCCAGATGGTGTACAGTGCACATCCCAGATGTGGTTAAAGTTTGCACGACTCGGGCCAGAAATGTATTCCCGCTACTTAGCAACGCTGCAATGGAGGGAGGGAGAGGACAAGGTGGGCGCGTTGGTTAGTAAACTCAGGATTTATGAGTACTACCAGAGGTTGGACATTTGATATGAACCTGCTTCTGAAATTATCACAGACCCACCTGAGAGAACCACTAGTACTCCCACGACTCTTTCACCAAGTTGCAAAAGGGTGCATAATTTGACCTTTGTAGGACCTCATGTGATAAGGCCGTCACATGAATTAAAATTGCTGCTGGATCCTACCTACTCCCTAAAGAAAGTCCAAATAAACATCCAGACAGACATCACACACAAAAGAATTGTGAGCCCTTTATACAGGAAAACCTTAAGGGTTGGAATGCATGACTGACAGCTAGATCACACACCAAGCGAACTCAAAGAGATGTAACTGGTTGGGCCGGCACAGGGCTAGGCATATTAAATACCATAGATCAAGAAGTATTGATAAATAAGTTAAGTACTGTCACTTCGCATCTAGGAAAACTCAAAGTTCCCTTAAGTTCATCTATGCTTACCGTAGCAGAAACTCAATTACTAGCAGTCAAATTACTAACCTTAGTAGCTAATCATACTGCTGAAGATTTTCTTAAAATTGCAGGACTATGCTGGGAATATCAGTAAAGAAGTGGCACTGCTATTCAGTGCATCCAAACACAACAATGGGTACAGTCAGCGGCAGCAGGAATCTTGAGAGAAGGAGCATCAGGTACACTATCTCAGGAAATAAGGGAAACAATACTAAGAAATAGCTCTACCAGTCAGTTTGAGAAAGATCACCAAGCCTGGTGGCAACTAGTGAATTTTACATACAATCCACAACACGAGCACATTGAGGCCTATGTTCTCACTATTAGTGCTGCAGAGGAGAGGAGTCATCTTTCCTGTCTTGACTTTGGGAGCTATACATCAAAATTTGTTGTTAAGCCTGTAGATCATAATGTTTGGGCTAGTTATGATAATGCTAAGAATAGATGGCAATCAGTTAGCACAGAAACGGTATCCCTAGAGGACAGTTAGGATATATTTGCGGAAAATGCCATAGTAGAAGCAGAAGATTATACTTAGATGCTGAGAGCAGTGTATGTACTTTTGAAATGCTTCCTCACAATAGATCTCGATCACAAGTATTTTATGTAGGCAATGGATGTGCATGTGTAAGAACCGCTTGTAGTGACATCACCATAGATAACTGTCATGAAGTAACCCATAATACTAACTTTTGCATATGTAACTTCACTAAAATTGTAGGTTGTGACTTTAACTATACCTCTCCTGTAACTACTCACAGCTAATTGAAGCAGAGTACACTTTATATCATGATATACCAAAACTACAAATAGGTATGGATATTAACCTTCTTAAAGCAATGCTCACACATCCCGACATAGAGAAACTAGTCCAAGAAGTAAAAAAAACCACACAACGCATGCTGTGGCAAGTAGAGCATGACTTGGTGGGAATAAAGAATATCCTAATGAAATTGAACAAGTAGGGAAACACCACTGATGGGATATCTTTACGGGATATTCCCCAACAGCAACCCAGGTTTTTCATTATTTGATACACCCAATTTTGATCATATCAATAGCTATGTTCTTGCTAACCCTTCTGAATGTATGTCTGTGGTGAAACTAAACTCCATAATCACAAGGACACAAGTAATCTGGGCAATGATACAAGCTTATCAACATCCTCAAAACTAAAAACTTGATGAAAGACTTCGTAAGTTTAAGAAAAGGGGGGGAAATGAAGCAGGCAAGGCCTAGAAAGCAAATGTAATATAGCAATACGAAAAGTAGAGAGTTAAATTCAGAATATAGATTTTAAGCAAAAGCACAGAGAACTTGGTCTGGTATGCAGAACACAGTGACACAGGAGAACAGAAGCATATGTAACTCATGAAAACAGAAGGAACTAGGGGCTAAATTAAGTATATAGAAGGAAAAAAAGACTGATAGAGAAGGAAAGTGAGTCAAAACATAGGTTACACCTCACCAAGATTCAAGAACTTCTGCCAGATACGCTAGAAAGGTAGCCACAGTAGGAAAGTTCACAAGTTCATGAAGAGGATGGAGGTTGGGCCGGGGGCCCATAAGGATGAAGAACCAGAACAACCCTCCTAGATTCTCCCCAAATTGAAGACCACACCTCTAACTCTGCCTAGACTCCACCTGTTATGAATATTAAAATGTATGTTGCAATATCATGAATATTCATATTGTATTATGCAATCACTTGCCAAAAATTTTATAAAAAGTCAGCTGTGGGTTGTTGGATCGAAGTGGTTTCCCAGGACAACCTGGCGTGCCGAAAATAAAGTACCTCCTGCTTAAAGACTATAACTCTGTCTCTGAGCAGTTTCTCATTCATGCCTTCTTGGGGGCATAAAATGGCATCACTTCCAAGAATCCCTTGGTGATTGAGATTTCCTATTCGAGCTCGCTATGTGATCAGCATGACCCACTTAGTCCATGTAGTGTCAGTGCCATGATGTGTGGAAGGGACTTTCCCTTTTAACATCCAGCCCAGCACTGGCAGCTGGGGTGCCAGGAGGAGCTGTGTTTTGGTGCCAACCACTTCTGAAGCAGGTCAAACCCCTTCATAATAAAGAAATGAGTCTGCTCCCCGCTGAGGTGGTGATCATAGAGTGGTTTATTCAAAACTCGCGCCCTCTTTATCCCTTAAAACCATGTGACCAATGGGGTTGCCTATTCCAGCGCATGTCCCCCTGGGCTTCCCTGCCCTGGTGCGTCCCCTGCACCCCTGGACATGCCTTCTACATCACCCCGCCTTCTTAATTATTTAAGAAGGTCACAAAAACAGTGCAAAACCAACAGTGCAAACACAGAACATACATTACAAACTACCATAGCTTTGCAATGACCCAGCACATTGCTTGCTTTGGCTTCTTATACATCTATTGTAAACCTTTTAAAACATTCTTATATTTCTGAGGGTTTAAATAACTGGGGAGTTCAACTTTATTTCAAAAACAGGCTAAGCTTAGCAAACTAATTTCTCTTAAAGTGACCATGTGGCAGAGGTAGTGTTATTTTTGTGAGGTGTTTGGTGTTTAAGGCACTTGTCCAGTCAAACAATTCTCTTATTCACTCACACATTCACTGACGGCCATCATTTCATTCATCATACACACACTCATGGGTTTTGTATAGACTCTGCATTTTGCCACATTGGTCATCCTTAAATGTAAACCTGAAACATAAACATAATTTTTTAATAACTTCTGCGTTACTCTGGTTCTTGTTGCTGTGGTTGTGTACCTAGGTAGGGTCTAACACACCTGGAAGGAATCCATTTCAGCTGCTTTCCTGTAGCCACACAGGCATAGCCTTACCCCCAAGTCACAAGCTCCATCGGTCCCATCCAGTGCCCTGAAATCAGACCTCTTACTATGACTAGTGGTTTGGGGAAGGTGAAAGCCTGAGGCCTGTGCTGCCTTTTGTGCCTACTTCTTTCAGCACTGTCACAATTTAAAAAATTTATGACATACGTGGTTTTCCACAGGCGCTCTTGTGGGCTACAGACTGATTCCTCCCTTTTTTGTTTAGTTAACATGTCTTCCAGTGTGCGATGTGCCCTTTCAACAATTGCTTGCCCAGTAGGTGAGTGTGGAATACCTGTGGTGTGAGAAATTCCCCAATCTGACAGGAAGTTTCTTACCTTTTCTGAGATGAAAACTGGTCCATTCTCGGTCTTGATCTGTTTTTGGGTACCAAGGGTAGCAAAACAACTGAGCCAGTGTCTTATTACATCCTTGGCCTTTTCCCCAGTGTGTGCTGTGGCAGTTATGTATTGTGAGTGGGTATCTACTGTTACGTGTACATATTTTAATGTGCCAAATTCAGGGATGTGTGTGATATCTGTTTGCCAAATCTCATTTGCCGTTAACCCTCTAGGGTTAACGCCTTCCTGAGATGGCATGGGTGTGATTTTTCTGACAGTCTGGGCATGACATGATGATGTCTCGAGTTTGATTGTTATTTGAAATTGTCTCTTCAGTGAACGTGCATTCTGGTGGAAAAATGAATGAGACAATTTTGTTTGCTCTAAGACTCTAGGTACGGTGTTAAACATTGCTGCTTTGTCAGCCTCTCAGTTCCCTTCAGCTACTGGTCCTGGCATTTCTGTGTATGACCTTGTGGGCATTATGTAAAAATCAAACTTTCTGTGATTGACAAGAAACCATACAGAACGCATTTCAAACAACAGGTGAGGGTTAGCAACGTCTCAAAGAAACGAACTTTCGAGACGGACACTAACCCTGCAGCATAACAGGAATCGGTAAACAATATTAACAGGTTGTTCAGAAATTTTCCCAAGGCAATACGTATGGCAGCCAGTTCCAGAACCGGTACAGAACCTTGGTTCATGGTCTGTACCTCTCGTTCCCATTGTCCTGTGTCAGGGTTTACCCATGCCACTGCAGTTTTTCGTGTCCTCCCAGATGCATCTGTGAAGACCGTAAGGCCTTTCACTGGTTCATGTTTGCATCTGGTTGTGGCTTTTAAAGGTAAACTACCGATTTTCTTTCTGCCCACAATCTATGTTTAGGGAGTGAATTGAAATGTCACCATCAAAGCCTGCCAAGGTAACCTGGAATCCTGCATCCTCAGCTAGCATCCAGTCGAGGTTGCCCTTTGTAGCTGGTCGCAGGATCTCTCCCATCCAGTTCCTGCAACTGTCCTCTGCCTTTAATGACAAGCTTGGCAAAACATTTCATTAGTAGTCCACACAGTTTTAGGTGGTGTGTGGGGCAGAAACAGCCACTCTAGAATTTGCAGTGGGTCTTTTTCAGTCTGATCCCACTGAAACAAAACTGCAAAGGTTGGTACTGCTGGGTACAAGGGCAAGGCAGATTTGCAGTTCAGGATTTCTCCTTCTGCCTTGCCTGCCTTCTATTGCCTTGGCACAAGTGTCTAATGCCTGCTTTGCCTCTGTTGTCAGAGTTCTGCTAGACGTTAGGTCAGAGTCCCCCTTAAGCAGCTCAAATAGAGGGTGTAGCTCCTCTGTGGTTATGCCTAAAATAGGTCCTTAACCAATTGATGGCTCCCAGAAGTTTTTGCAACTCATGTAAAGTTAAATTTTCCTTTACCTCGAGCTGCAGTGGCTGTGGAGAAATTTCCTGCTGCGTGATTTTCCATCCAAGGTATGTCCAGGGTTGTGATCGCTGGATTTTCTCTGGAGCAACCTATAACCCTGCATCTTGGACAGCATCAATTAGAGCAGTAACAACAATTTGCAGTTCATTTTCTGTGACCATGGTAATTAAATGTCATCCATATGATATATGATAGCTGAGGGAAAATGCCTTCTGATGGGATGAATAGCATTTGCCACTATTGTTTGACATATTGTTGGACTATTTTTCATCCCCTGAGGAAGGACAACCCAGTGATACCTCTGCATGGGCTGTGCATTGTTCAAGGCGGGGATGGAGAAAGCAAACCTTGGCACATCCTCAGGGTGTAGAAAGATGGTAAAGAAACAGTCCCTTTAAGTCAATTACCATTAGTGGCCAATTTGCTGGAAGCATAGCAGGTGAGGGGAGTCGAGGCTGCAATGCTCCCATGGGTTCTATGACTGCATTTACTGCCCTTAAGTCCTGCAGCATCACCCACTTTCCACTTTTCTTGGGGATGCGAAACACAGGAGTATTCCAGGGACTAGCTGTTGGCACAATGTGACCTGCTTCTAGCTGCTCCCTTACAAGTTCTCTTAAATGTTCAAGTCGTTCCCTTTTCACAGGCCATTGATCCACCCAAACTGGCTGTTCGCTTTTCCAGACCAGCTTAATCGGTCCTTGGGACGGCTTGTCAATGGCCCCTATTGAAAAACCTGGCTGTTCGCAGGAGTAATTTGCATGACTGTGCCAAACTGTCCGAGAATATCCTGTCCCCATAGTGTACACGAAATGGGAGCAACAAAGGGAGTTATCTTGGCTAATTGTCCCTCTGGTCCTAAGACAGTGCGTATCTGAGCACTGTGGGTCTTTGTGTGCCTCCCACCCCTTGAATGGTTGCAGCTGGGCAAACAGTGGGATAGTTAAGTGGTCATTCGAAGTCCTTTATGATGGTAACATCAGCTCCCAAGTCCACAAGGCCTGTAATTCTGTGCCCATCAATCTGGCACGTCATGAGCAGCTGTGTGGCTGTGATGGCTGTTGCCCAGTAAACTTGTGGCTGTCCTGTGCTCCCAAAGGCCCCTGAACCCTGCTCCCCCTCCCCCGCAGGCGACACACTGTAGAAGGGGATTAGTTGGGCAATTTTTTGTCCCTTAGGGATGAAACAAGGGGGTGAAGGGGTCCAGGCCATTATTTGAATCTCAGTATGAGAGTCCGAGTCTATTACTCCCGGCAGCACAAATGAACCCATTCTGGTTGTGGAAGATCTCCCAATCAGTAGTGCATGCACCCCTGGGCTAAAGGGACCCCAAAGCCCAGTTGGGATTAGTACTACCTCTGTGGAAGTTATGAAAGATTGATTCTTGGTTGGGATAAATCCAACCCAGTGCTGGTTGAGGTGGAGGGGCACAAATCGCGAGCTTGTTCCCATTTGTCGCGTTTATTTGCTGTACTGGGGTGCGCGACAACAATGCCCCTCGCTTCCCGTTTTTTGGTCCCCTCCTCCCGTTTGGGTGCTTGCGGGGTGCTGCTGCTAAGGGTCTCCTTGGGCAATCTTTTTGAAAGTGGTCAGGGGCACCCCATATGTAGCAACCACTTTTGGGTCTGGCTCCTTCCTGCACTCTTAGTTGGGCACTCAGTGCTGTTGCTAAAGAGGCAAGCACGAACCAGCTCAGCAATGCTGCAGTTCTCCCTTTTAGGAAGGGCCTGCAAAGTTCTTTTACAGTCTGGATTTGTGTTTTCAAAAGCCAGTTGCCTGTAAAGCATCTCTCTGGCTTCGTCATGTTCAACCTGCCTGTTTAAGACAGATTGCAGCCGATTCAGGAATTGTGAATATGGTTCTGTAGGACCTTGTCATATTTTTGTGAGTGATAGGTTGCTATCCCGGTCTGAAGTGGGCAATTTCCTCATGGCTCTCAGGGCATGTTTAGCTATCACTTCGTATATTTCTCTACAATACCCAGACTGAGGATCTATTGAGCTGTAATTCCCCTCCCCGGTTGGTTGGTGTGCTATTATGCCTGCTTGTGGGTCGTTAGTATACACAGAGCAATTCTCCCGAAAATCAGTTAACCACACATTGTACTGAGTATTCGTAAGAGTTATTTTCAGTGAAGTTTTCCAATCATGTGGTATAAAGACATAGGTGGAACTTAGTGTCTCTAAATACGCAAGGGTATTAGCTGAGGACACGTCAGTTTCCCTTACCAATTGCCTCAATTCCTTTGTCAGTTCATGTGGCAGAGGCTGGAATTGAGGGGGCTGACGTTGGCGAAAAACGACTGGGCATGCTTGTATAACTTGCAAATCTCCCACTCAAAATGCCTCCTCCCGACACTGTCCCCACCTGTCAACCGACTTTCCCCCGTTTGCCTCCTCGCTCCCTCCCGGTGAAACCATCCCTGGTCCCTCCTCCTCATCCCCCCATGCCTCCCCCCCTGTGGCCCCAGTAAACCTGGTTCCCTGTGGAGGGGTGGTGGTGGGTGGTGGACGTGGTGTGGGGGAGGGGCCCTTCCCTCCTCGTGCCGGCGGCTGGGCGGAGCGGGGCGGCGCTGGGCTGGAAGAGATGGATCGGCTTCCAGTCCGTTTGGCGGGCAAGATGGCTGCGCCCATGCCGGTACATGTGGTCGATGGTCATCTACAACGCGGGGTGGCAAATAGGCTGGGTCCGCCCCCTCATCGCCGGCACGCCGGCGGGGGCTCCGGCGTGCCGGCGGGGTTTCGCGGTGCGGCTTCTACGGTTCCCGCGCGGTTTCTAGCGTGGGCGCGGAGCCAGCAGAGGCAGCGGGCGAATGCGGGCGGGCAGCAGGCTGCATGGAGCTGTGGTGCTTCTCCGCTTGGCGGAAAGGTGTGCTGGTGCGGGGTTCGCGGGGTCTCGCGGTGGGGCTGGGGGTGTTCGAGCAGCAGCGGTGCCGCTTTCGTACGCTTGTTATATGGAGGTTTGAGCTCTGATTGGTCAATGGTGATGTGGGGATGATGGAAGACTTCCTGAGGTGCAGGTTGATGGAGGACCTCTGTCTTCTTTAAGCTGACTTCCAGCCCAAAGAGCTCAGCAGCACCTGCAAAGCAGGATGTTAAACGCTGCAGAGCTGCTTCTGTGTGGGCAACAAGGGCAGCATCATCAGCATAAGCAGCTCCCGGACAAGATGTTTAAGGTCTTGGTGTGGGCCTTCAGTCGCCTTAGATTGATAGACTTCCATCAGTACGGTATCGAATGTAGATGCCGTCCTGATCATCGAGGTCTGCTGTGGCCCTTTTGGAGCATCATGCTAAGAAGACGGTGAATAGGGTAGTCCAACAGTTTAATTACCTTGGTAGCCTCATCTCCTCAGATGGTAAGATCGACGGAGAGGTAGACAACAGGTTAGCTAAGGCATATAATGCTTTTGGAAAACTCCACAAGAGAGTATGGCGTAATAAACACTTAAAGAAAAGCACCAAGATCAGTGTTTACAAAGCCATAGTCTTGTCTACTCTCCTATACGGCTCCGAATCATGGGTCATCTACCGCCACCACCTGCGTCTCCTAGAACGCTTCCATCAGTGCTGCCTCCGTACAATCCTTAACATCCACTGGTCAGATTTTGTGACCAATACATCTGTACTAGAGCAAGCAGCTGTCACAAGTATTGAGGCCATGTTACTGAGAACGCAGCTGCGATGGGCAGGGTACGTCTCAAGGATGAAGGACCACCGCCTCCCTAAGATCCTGCTCTATGGTGAACTTGCCACTGGCTGCCGCATGAGAGGAGCCCCGAAGAAAAGATTCAAGGACTCCCTGAAACAACATCTCAGCCTTGGCCATATTGATCACCATAACTGGTCTACTCTGGCCTCCAATCGGGAGGCCTGGAGACACATCATCTACAACGCAGCTGTCTCCTTTGAGAACTCACGCAGGATCACCCTCGAGGAAAAAAGGCAACGCAGAAAGAACCGTGTCTTGCAAAATACACCATCTAAGGAGTCTTTCTGCTGCGCCTTTTGCAATCGGATATGTCTATCACGTATTGGCCTCATAAGCCACCAGCGTGCCTGCAGCAAATGTGGATAGTGCCTTCACAAATCTTCGTTCGCGAAGCCTAGCCATGATATACGGAGGGCAGGTCTCGGAACAGCAGGGGCAGGGCTGGGTCCCGTCCCCTCCGCAAAGCCAGTGGCCCCAGCACCCCCCTGAACCGCTACGCCAAACGGTCTTAGAGCTTTCACAGCACCCACATCTGCCGCCCCTGCCTGTGTCACACCAGCAGGGGCCAAAGCCAGAGCCTTCTCGTCAGCCAAAACAACAACTGGGACCAGGTCTGCCCGTCCCCGCCCCACTGTGCTCGCAACGGTCTTAAGCAGCCTCGGGACCGCTCCCTGCTCGAGCCTCGCTCTCTCCGTCCCCGGGTCTTCCCCTCCTTTCTCGCTTGCTAGAATAGTTGGGACAAACTTTGCTTGTTTTTGTCCGGTTATGCGCACTCCTACAGCACTAGGAACAGGCAGCAACTTTCTTTTCCCTGCGCCAGCTAGCTCCGTCGCCGTGGTAACGGCCGTTCCGGAAACCTCCCCTGCGCTCAGAGCTGGGAGTCCCGTTGCCGCGGCAACGGCTGTTCTTGGAACTGCTCCACCGTCCACCGTATTCGCAAGGTTACAGTCCCGGCTCCTGCTTTGTATTCACCACTATAGTAGCCGCGCTCACTCTCACCACGCTCGGGACCGCCTCTGCAGCATCTGGGGAGGTCATCTCCCAACCTCTCGTGACTGCTTTCATCTCGGTAGAGTCAGCAGCCCCTGCTGGGGCTGCCGAGTCCGCTCTAGGCAATCTCTGTGCCCCAACAACTTTTACGTGTCACACTCAGGTGGCAGTTTCTGCTGTTGAAGCAGGAAGCTTCGTACTCCTTGCGCTGGCCAGGCTCTGTCCTGCCCTCGGCGCCATTAGAGCAGGGTAGCCCCGTTGCCATGGCAACGGCCGTTCCTGGAATCGCCTCGCCGCCCACCGTGTCCGGGGCTGCTCTTTCGAAAGCCGCGGCCCCTACTGTGTGGGCAGAGTCGGCAGCACCCGTGCTGCAGTCTGCTGTGTTCGCAGCAGTCAACTCTGAGGTCCCCCTTGCAATCGGGCATGCAGCCCTGTCTTACAACTCTCACGCTGCTACCGCCACCGACAGAGACAACGGCCTCAGCACCTGTTTGCGGTGCTGGCTACTCGGTCTCACAGACATCCCTGGGGCTCCCGCCACTCTTGGGCTGACACTCCCACCTCGCTGCCACCGTCAGAGCTAGCAACCTCTACGCCTGCCGCCCGCTACTACAGTGACCGGTCCCCGCGGCGCTCTCGTCGCGATTTCTAGGGTCTCCCCGCCTTTACAACAAATGCCACCATTGGATCATCTGGCCTCCCCGCGCCTGTAGCAACTCTGCCCAGTGCTGCTGCGCCGAAAGCAGCCTTAGTAAAAGCCGACTTTTCAGATCTCACAGTTTCTGTCACGTCACTGGTAAAGCTAACAACTCCAGCTCTCACTTGCTCTGCTATGCCTGCACTCGCCTCTGTTGTTACCGTGACAACCGCATCTACTCTGGTAAAGCCGCCGGCAGCCGCGGAGCAACAGGCTGCTCCCCCCAAGCTTATTGGAACAGGCGGGAGAAGTCCCGCTTCCATTGCCCCTGTGGGACCAGGAGTCGCTCCTGCTGTTACCGGATCAGGCACTACCTCCGAGCTAGCTAGTCCCGCAGCGCTTGTATTACTCCTGCCCAGTGCCGCTGCGCCTACTCTGGCAAGCCGGCAGCCTCTGTTCTGTTGTCTGCGTCGACAGGACTCGTTCCCACCGCTTTCTCGGGCTCGGTGTGGTCCGCTTTCCCTATGGGGGCTTTCTTGTACTGCTTTTTCCACTGAGGCCATGTTAAAAGAAATAGAAACAATTCTGCATACCGAATCTGTTCCCATTTTTCCTCTTTATATAGCACCATAATAAGTTGTATCACAGTATCTATATCGAACGTTCCAAGTTTCAGCCACGCTGCCCCCCTTTGGTTCCCGTATGAAGGCCACACATTCATAGATAACCAACACAGTTTCTTGCTTCTTTAAAGGTGTTTCAAGGTTTAGTTAAACTGTCCTGATGATGCAAAATTAGGGCTAAAGTGGGGTCCTCTGAAATTTTTCTCCTAGATTGTGTACTGCCCATGCCGATTAATAGGCAAAGAAAAACTTTTCACTACCAGACTCGAACCCCAGCTTCAGAATTCAAAGCTGGTACTTTAACCACTTAGCTACAGAGCCCCCTCGGCTCCTTGCAGGAACAGAACACTATAGAAGGGGCGTCCCCCTTTTCCAGTCGGTCCCAGACCGAAACAAAACCCAAAGCTCGAAAGCTTACCAGCCCTAGGCTGATGCGAATCTGCTCTGACCTGCACCTGGGCGGTCCAACCGCCTCGGCGAACCCTTTTGCCTACTGGAAACTGACTCTTGCTACTTCTGGGCCCAAGTCCAAGCCTATTTCCAGTCCTACCGTATTTTCCTACTTCCCGGGAAACACAAAACTCTTTTGCAGCTGCTAACACATAAGGTACCTTTATCCCTTATTCTACCTTTTCTTACCTCACCTCTGTGCTCCGTGCTTGATTCTGTGGGTTCTGTGGAGCTGGCTTTCTCAGACCGGGGCGGAAATTGTCTCAAATAAATGCCGGCTTGATGAAGAATTCCTGCACGATGAAATGTCCAATCTGAAGAAGTCTGGGTCCAGTCTTTTCCCTGTTCGGGCCAACAACTCTTGCCTGCAGGAGCTGAGGAGAAAAACTCCAGAGCAGTTTAATTGAGGATGAGATAAGAAAAGGGTTTAACTTGGTTACAAGACGCGCGCCCCAGCCGTGTAAAGATGTTACAATTTATAATAGTGTCTGTCTAATCTCAGATGTTTCCACCCCGTAGCTTTTGCCCTGGTCCACCCCTGGCCCGCCCCTGGGGAATTGAGTCTGGGGGCTTTTCTTCATCAACTTCATCTTCTTCAGAGCACAAAGGGTACATGGTCACCCAGTTTCTGACAGTGTTCTGTGATTTAGGCCAAGGTACAAGTGTTCTCTAAACAAAACGGACCTACTAGAATTCAGGGGATATTGATACGGGAGCATGGAATGGGGTGATGGGGTAGGGGAATGTGTAAACTACTGTGCTAAAGGGTAAGTGAATAAAGGGTGAGTGGCCTGCACTCTGCTGCTAAAGGAATGGGGAAGAATGCATTAGCAATGCCGATGGTGGCACCACTTTGCTGCCTTGGACTCCAGTTCACACTGAAGTTCCAGCATGTCCGGCACAGCAGCACTCAGTGGTGGTGTGACTTCATTCAGGCCATGATAGTCTACTGTCGGTGTCCACTCTCCATTGGACTTATACACTGGCTATATAGGGCTATTAAAGGGTGAGCGAGTCTTACTGACCACTTCCTGGCTTTCCAAATCATCTCATGGATGGGGGTCAAGGAGTCCCAGTTGGCTTGGTATTCCTGATGGTGCACTGTAGCACTTGTCTTGGCACAAACCCAATTACACACGGGAGTGTTGTAACTGAATTAACTTTATTACAAAAGAACAGCAGCTTAAATGCAATGTTTAAATTGTAACACGTGACCTCTCAACCAATGACATTAGAGCACGTCAATGCGCATGTCCAACAGAGGACCAAAGACTACAATTCCCATGATGCCTTGCAGCATCTTTCCTGTAATATGAATCATTACAGTGCACTGTTGTGGTAGCGATCAGGACCTGTTGTTCTTCAACCCTCAGCAGTCCCACAGCAGAAGGATCCTCTGAAAGACCAGGTGTGTTGGTTTTGTGTGGGGAACGTCTTTTAGGGATACTAGAAGGGGCATCCTGGGAAATGAAGTCCTGAATGCACTCCCATGCACATGGGCAGTGAGATACCCCATGGTGATTGGTCAAGAGAGTCATGTGCTATTTTGAAGTGCATATAAAAAGTGTTGTTTGCTTCCAATAAACAGTTTTGGTTGCTGGAACCCTAACCAACTGGATCGTATGGTTTATTGATTTATTATATTAATAAAACCATAGTTTTGGACAAACCAACTGGAGAAATAGAACTCCGAACGAGTCACTGTAATGGGGAGGGGAAACTATATCAGGGAAAAAAAACAGGTTCGAGGGATTCTGGAACGTGAAAAACCAAACACCATTTCTAGTTGGCAAAATAACTATTTATTATGAAAGGTGGCAAACAGAGAAAAGGGGAAAAACAGGCGCCTGAGGGAAAAGGATTAGGGCGGAGGAAAAAGTGCACAAAAGACCCTAGAAAGAAGGCTCGACACCCCATACTCACCCAGGTGTCACCTATAAGATAATCTTACCCATTCTAATCAGTAATGAAGTCTCCCTACGGCAACTGCGTATTCCGAAGGGGGGGCAGGCTCCCACTTCAAGCAGGCGTCCCTGCTAAAAGCAACTTGGTCCATCGTGAAGAGCCGGCGCACCCAAGGAAAATGTGTCTGCCTTTTAAAGTTTATTGAGAGCACCTGTCCCGGGGAGGTGTGACCAGTACCGCCCCGTCAGGGGTTCTCAATCCCACCCCCTAGGTTATGTAAGTGCACCCCTTCTGCGCATGCGTGAGCACTTGGGAAATCCCCTCATGCAGGTGCAGTGAATTGAGGGGGGTCTTTCCCAATTGAGGCTGGGGGAGTGCCTTCATCACCTCCTCATCACTTTGTCCTCCAAATGCCCTTGATGAGCAATTGACCAATCACAACAGACCAATTAAAACAGTTTACACAGAAGTTCTCCCTCCAAGGCCAAGTTCACTGCTTTATCAGAAGACTTGGCAGGAGGAACCATAAACTTCTGCAGGTGGCTAGGGCCAAACACAGACCAAAAAATAACATCCCAACTTCGTCCCGATACATGCCACCGCGTGGTCTGTATGATGGATGAAAAGACAGAATGGGAGAGATATGTCGCCTGGAGAAGCATTAATGGAATCTGAATGGACTTTTTACTCACTAGATAATCCACCCAGCAGACTGGCAGTTTTTCCCCAGTTTATTGTGTGCTTATGAATCCTTGTGCACCCCGGTTATTGTCAAAATTTATGAATCCTGCTGTACCTCCATATTGTCCCCATTTCTCCCTCAAGCTTCCCCTTTGAAAGTTGTTTATCTCTTTCTCTCCCCTGTTTTCCTGCACCTCTGGTACTGATTAGCTGTAGCTATCACAGTGTAGAGAGGGCAACCATTAGCCAGCTCCCTCAGATACCCGGGAGTTCCACCCATCTTTCCCCTGTCCCCCTACCACATCTTTCCCTGAGCTGTCAATCTCTTGCACCTCCCTGGTTTGGAATCCACCCCTCAAACCGCGGTTTTTTAAACCCTTGTATCTCTTGAATAAACTGGCATTGCTGCACGAGACCTCAACTGTGTCAGGACCCTAATTGCAGTGCCTGGTCCCATCCCCCCTACCCCTGCGGACCGTGGCAGTCTGTGTTTGGACCACGGCACCGGTGAGAGTTTCAAATAGGGAGAGTCCAGGCAAAGTTGTCCCGACAACCATGTCCATCCCCAGAAAGGAGGTCCGAGTGTGTTCTGGTGATCAGTTACTGGACAATCAGCAGTCCGTAGGACGAACGTTCTCCAGTTGGCAGATATCATGGTCAGACGGATGAACCGGTGTGTCCATTTGCATGGGTTTAAGCAATGCAATGAAAGAACTTAGAACTCTGTGTAAACCATGGAACAACTTAATATTTTCGATACATCTTTTATAGTATGAAGCGGTCGACTGCCAGCCACTATAGTTTATGGGCCTATGGGGAACCATCACAGGTCCTATACACCTGGAATGCGATCTAGCACCAGACAACCGCCTGGTTTAACCATTGCCCCCACGGGAAGTTTGCACTCCCTTTGTAAGTTCAAGGCCTCATCGGGGGCAAGCCATCCTGCCATAGCGAGCCCCTGACTGCAGTCGAACCCCTTCACCTCATGGAGTGATAGTGCAGGTACCTCTTGCCTCCATGCTATAAAAGACAGTTGCCCAAACCGGAGGGTTCCGGAAGTTTGTGAAACCGTGGCACAAATGAAACAGAACACCCAATGTTACTGGTTTGATCAAGCCGACGTCCATGGAAGGTACACAACCGACAATCCTTTCGTTATCATCATGCCTACCAGGCACAGGTCTTCCCTTTTTGTTGTGGTTTGTCTTCATCTTCCGCACGCCTGGGTATGTCAATAGTCCCATATAAGTCACATGAAGTTGTTCGCCCGAAAAGGGGTGTTATATCAAACCAAGGGGAAGGGGAACGCTCCAATCAATTTCAAAGATACAAACATAGAATATGAGTACCGCGTGACAATCAGTAGAAAAACTATCCCACTTTTATCACAAGCAAAAGGAATAACATGTCCATGACGTTGGGCTTCCTGTAACCTTTGACAGAGTGACTTCCCGGATCCAGTACAATGAGACCTGCTAGATAAAACACAAAATGTATACTATTATTTAATACATGCAACCTGCTTATTGCAGGAGTAGGCATGTCCATGGTGGTTGGACCATCCGTCTGCACCCACCTAGATACCTGAATAAGGAAGGAATGGAGGATGGTTATAAGTCAAACCCCCCCCCCCCCCCACACACACACAGTCTCTTCTGCCGTCTCAGGTGTTGGGTAGGAACTCCTTTCACCTGGGGCTTGGTACCACACCTGGTCATCTGCAAACTATTTTTAAACTATGGGCTGTAAGACCTCAAGGGTTAGTACTAAAATAGACAATACAAGCACGACGACAATCTGGACAAGAAGCTCAATTGACATTTGAAGGTTTCTGTATGCTGTGCTCTCAGTATCCCACCAGTGCCCTCCTCCTTGCTCGCAGCCCTGTCACGAGGCTCAGTCGCCATGGCCGAGGCGGGTGCTGCGACCAGGTTGAAGGACGGGCTGACCTGCTCTATCTGCCTGGACATTTACAGGAACCTCATGTCTCTGGGGTGCGGTCACAGCTTTTGCAAGGAGTGCATCCAGAAGGAGCAGAAATGCCAGCAGGGTCCTTCCAAGTGCCCACTCTGCCTTTCCCCCACAGGCCCCATCAGGGAGCTGAAGCCCAACTTCCATCTCCGCAACATAGTGGAGAACTTTTGGACGCTTGTGTTCATCAAGAGGAGGAAAAGCAGGAAGTGCAATGCAAACAGAAGGAGGAAAGTTTGGGGCAGCAAGCGGAGGTGATCCTGTGTGATTTCTGCCTTCAGGATCCCCATCCAGCCGTGAAGACTTGCCTGACCTGCAAGGCCTCCCTGTGCCAAGCCCACCTGAGTAAGCACAGCACAAAGAACACTCAGAAAAAACTACATCCTGGTGGGGCTCTGTGGTGCCCAGGTTTTGGCTGAGAGGAAATGCCCCAGCACGGTAAATTGCTGGAATGCTACTGTGAGAAGGACAAGGTCCGCACCTGCAAGCTGCGCTCCGCCCCCAACTCCCACAGGGACCACGAGACCATCAGCTTAAAGGAGGCCCTTGGCCAAGCACAGTGTGTTTCTCCCAAAACTCCAAAAGGGGTGAAAACTATGAAACTGCACTGGATTGAAGCATAGGAAACCTGCTGGAACAATCCTCTGCAAAGGAGCTCCTTGGAGTACAAATGATGCTGAGAAAAAACTTGGAAGTGGACAATACAACACCACTTGCAAATTATGCAAGCACTAAGTCTGGTAGGAGACAAGCAGTCTATTTTGCTGAGCACACAGCACACTGATCAACATAACTAATCTGCTCTGACCTCCAGCCAGGAGGCCTGAAGACACCCTGTCCACAACGCTGCAGATGTTTTTTGGAAAGGCACGCAGGAGGGCCTTGACAGTCGGCAAGGACCCCCTCCATATGACTGGTTGAAACAGCAAGGTAGCAACATAGACAACTCCTGATTTAAATCCTGGAAAACACAGAAAAGCTCAAACGACCCTCTCTACTGCAATAGCAGATGCAAATGCAATTTTTTGATGGTCTAAGGACCCCATCCCTACATAAACCTGCATTACCGCACCAAGGATAGTACTTTTGACAACCTGTATTAGCATAACCTCCAGCTAGTTATGTAACTAGCAGTTTTGTAACGGAATGTCACAAAACCTGCTTTTCCTACAGCAACTTGTAACCTTTCTACAAATTGTAAGAATGGTTCCTGAGCACCTGGATGCATAGTGGTGCACCCTGCTCTAGGCTCTGCTAACCCTGCAGTCTGCATTAATACTTGCTGGCTTATGGTCTTTACCCGCTCCAAAACTGGTGGCCTCCTGCGCAGCTCACACAGCTAAGGAACAATATCAGTGGAAAACTCTACCTGAGATTCTAATTTCATAATCTTCATATAAGGCTATAATAGAATACCAATTTTGTAAGAATCTTCATGCTCTCCGAGGTGACTACCTCAATCATCCATCATTCACACACATACATTTTCAAGTAGTCATTGGCTGTGGTAGCCGTATCCTCCCAGCCCCAGGCCAGGCCCACTGAGAACTACAAATGATAGACAAGGATCACCTGAAAGGCATTGTTCATTACACAGATCACAACATTAGGTGTGGACAAGACACACGAGAGACAGGCACACAATGACTGAATCATCACACCAGTTAGTAGAAGTTAGTGAACACAAATGAACCATATTTAGGATATGCTTTCTTCTATGTGATATTCGGGCTGGTCTTATGCTGCTCAGCATCCACTTATGTCTATCCAGAATTCTTACCACTCATGATAAACTTTTATCGAACATGCTGGAAGCCAGTGGGGTCCTGTGGGAGACAAAAACACAAACCCACAACCCCCCCATACTTCCCATACTGATAATTTAATACCTACCTGTAGTATCTGTTTGTGATCCCAGTTCACACGTGCCCACCGCGTGAACTAAATAGCCACCGCGTGAACCCAAGATTAACATGATGTTTAAACTTTCAGGGACCTAAACTCATAATGACTTGGAGGCTAGCAGTTATTGCCTCACTGCCCCCACAATTTCATTACTTTTGTCGGGCTACTGCAACTCCACGGTACAGGAGCAGCCCCAGTACAGGTTTCTAGGCGGTCCCAGAGAACACTCCAGGACTCCTGGGTCCACCCAGCACGCTCCATGTACGGAGCACCCCCCCCCCCCCCCCACATCCCGTTTCTGGGAGGCTAACAGTTTTACTATCCGGTTCATACTTAGGCTTCTTGCTCACGCTTCCCAACCCAGCTCACGCGCAATAAGGAACAGGGAGGGCATGGTAGCACGGCCGGGGCAATCCCATAGGGATGGGAAGGCAAGACCTGGGGTAAGCAGCCAACCTTCCGATTTCCCCCCCCAACCACGTCAGTTGTGACAGCCTCTGGGCGGAGTTTATCCCTACGGGGATCCCGGAAGGTTACTAGCTGTGCCGAAAAACCTCACCCCCTCCCGACTAGCGGGAGCCAGCGGGGGCCAGGGCTCCGCTCACTGGGAGTCGGGGCTCCTGGGTGAAGCAGGAAAACCAGTAGCAAAACAAACAAAAATGCACATAAAACGCAAAGGGGAAGGGGGCTGAGTATGGGGGGGGCGACCGAGCGCGGCGAAGGTCGGACTCGGTCAAGAACTGAGCGCGGCGGAGACCGGACTTGGCAGGGGCGGGACCGAATGTGGCAAGGGCCGGGCTTGACCGGGAACCGGGCTCCTCAGAGACCCGGCTCGGCAGGGGAGGGGCCGAACGCGGCAAAAACCAGGACTCGGCCGGGAACCGGGCTCCGCAGACGCCCGGTTCGGCAGGGGAGGGACCGAACGCGGCAAAGACCAGGGTTCGACCGGGAACCGGGCTCCGCAGAGGCCCGACTCGGCAGGGGAGGGACCGAGCGCGGCAAAGGCCAGGGTTCAGCCGGGAACATGGCTCCACAGACGCCCGGTTCATCAGGGGAGGGGCCGAGTGCGGCGGAGACCAGACTCGACAGGGAACTTGTTCCTACGGGGCCCCGCCCACTCAGGGGCGGCGCGTTCCCCGCGGCTTCACCCTAACCCGGAGCCCCTCCTCACTCACTAGCAACGCGTCCCCCGGTTTAGCCCGATGGGGCCCCGCCCACTCAGGGGCAGCGCATTCCCCCGTTCGGGGTCCCTACGGGACCCCCCCGCCCCCTAGCAACGGTGAGTTTTCATGACCAGAATCCTGTCCGTGACGCCAAAATGTAACGGGGAGGGGAAACTATATCAGGGAAAAAAACCAGGTTCGAGGGATTCTGGAACATGAAAAACCAAACACCGTTGCTAGTTGGCAAAATAACTATTTATTATGAAAGGTGGCAAACAGAGAAAAGGGGAAAAACAGGCGCCTGAGGGAAAAGGATTAGGGCGGAGGAAAAAGTGCACAAAAGACCCTAGAAAGAAGGTTCGACACCCCATACTCACCCAGGTGTCACCTATAAGATAATCTTACCCATTCTAATCAGTAATGAAGTATCCCTACGGCACCTGCGTATTCCGAAGGGGGGGCAGGCTCCCACTTCAAGCAGGCGTCCCTGCTAAAAGCAACTTGGTCCATCGTGAAGAGCTGGCGCACCCAAGGAAAATGTGTCTGCCTTTTAAAGTTTATTGAGAGCACCTGCCCTGGGGAGGTGTGGCCAGTACCGCCCCGTCAGGGGTTCTCAATTCCACCCCCTAGGTTATGTAAGTGCACCCCTTCTGCGCATGCGTGAGCACTTGGGAAATCCCCTCATGCAGGCGCAGTGAATTGAGGGGGGTCTTTCCCAATTGAGGTTGGGGGAGTGCCTTCATCACCTCCTCATCACTTTGTCCTCCAAATGCCCTTGACGAGCAATTGACCAATCACAACAGACCAATTAAAACAGTTTACACAGAAGTTCTCCCTCCAAGGCCAAGTTCACTGCTTTATCAGAAGACTTGGCAGGAGGAACCATAAACTTCTGCAGGTGGCTAGGGTCAAACACAGACCAAAAAATAACATCCCAACTTCGTCCCGATACAGTCACTCCCTTTTGTTTTAACCTCTCTACACCCCCTCCAATAATGAAGGGGCAATGCAAAGAGATATAATTAAAAAATAAAATTTACTAAAGGAAAAAGCAGTAACTACAAAGATACAAAGGAAACTGGATTAAGTCAACAAAGGCAGAAGTCATTTTCTAGTCCCCCCATGCCTCGGACAAAAATCCCCCAAAAAACCAAAATGACTGCTGCCGCATGGTATCCCCAGACAAAGACAAAATGGTGCCTGCCACATGGTTTCTCCAGGGAGAGACAAAATGGTTGAGAGACTTCTCCCTGCCCCCTGGGACCACATGTTCAGGAAAAAAAAACTAAGAAAAACTCAGTGTAGCAAACAATTGTCCATGGGAAGACCCAGAATGCAGCAGATCTCTCCCTCTCTTCAGTGAGGAGCAACAACCAGCAACAGTAACCAGCAGGGGGACAGTGGCGACTCCCAGGGTGGCTACAGCAGTAGTCTCTCTCCGTAAGTCCGGGCAGTGGCATCCCTGGCAGCGACTGCTACCTGCGGCTGGTCTGGAGAAAAGTGGCTGTGTCTCCCTCCAGAACCGGGGGAAAAAGTGGCCCCTTCCCCTTCCAATCCTCAGCTTTTTTCTGTCAAGCACACACTCCCCATGATGACAAGATGGTATGAACATTCATCGCTTAAGCTCCACTCCCCTGGCTTTTGTAACCATAACCCTAGGCAAGGTATTCATCTCTTTAGTTTCCTCTGTCTCCACAGCAGCTATTCCAAAAGCCCTTTTGGATCCCTGAAATACCCTCTCCTGAGGTAATCTATGCCAAGGATGCACAGGGTCTCTGGACCAGTCACAATGGGGTGGTTTTGCCATTTGTTCCCAGTCAGGCTCACTTCAGCTTCCAGTACAGTCAGCTGTGGGGATCCCCATCACCCCAGAAATAAAGACGGATTCTCCCCCTACATATCTGGATGGCATCAGGGTGCATTGTGCACTGGTGTCAACTAAAACCTTATAGTCTTGAGTCTGATGTGCCAGGTCATTGGATCCACACAGTCCAGTAGATCTGATTGTCCCTTTCTTCCACCTGGCTGGAGGCAGGGCCCCTCTAGTTCTGATCATAGTACTCATTGTTCACTTCTTGTAAATATGAACTGGAGGTCCCTTCAAGAGGATCAGAAGCAACATCAGCCCTCCTATTCTGTCTGAGGATTTGCCCACTGGAAATTGCAGCGGCATTTATGCTTGAAGAATTTCCTGCGATGGTTCTTCTTCCTCTCAACTCACATACCTGTGCTGCAGGGCAGAGGTGGGTTTTCTATCCCACTTCCTCGTGTCCTCTCCATGGTCACACAGGAAAAACCACAGGTTAACTCGTGGTGTGTCCCCTCTCTCTTGACCGGGGGGCACTTGCTCCCGGTAGCAGAGACTCTGGTCCATACTGATGGGGCATGGGACAGTTCCTCTCTAACTTACTTGAGTCTTTTGAATCTGTCTGCAGTCTTGGACAGTCTTTCCACAGCAGAGGTACAGGTCAGTAGGAAGGAAAAAAGATGATCTTCATTTTGCCAGTCGGGTAGTCACCTGAAACACTGTTTGTTCTCCTTCTTTCATTGACATCAATGCCAATAAGTCATCAATGCCAATGGAGCGATGGCACACTCCATACAGACTTCTGCCACATGGATTGTGTACACTGGACCTCATCTGGATCTACAGGGGACTACTCTTTATTTGAATCCCTATAGATTACATTCAGCACAGCTAATTCTCTCAGGTACTGGATACCTTTTCTCCATGGCATTCCACCTCCTTGGGCACACTACTAGGTCATCCTTGAGAGAATACCTTTCCTTCACGCTTGACAGAAGTTGCTGCCAGAGGTTGAGAGTTTCTGTCCTCTTCCCAATCCCCTTGTCAGTGCCCATATCTCGGGACAGGGATGCCAGTTGCTTGGTTTCACTACCATCTAGTTTCATATCGTGACCCACGATAACCCAGCATTGAAGCAATCAAGTCACCAGGGGCTCACCCGCATATCTCCCAGCTCACCCAGGGATTGGGTGATTATCTCTGACCCTACCTCTTCCTCCTGTTGTGAGGGCCCTGCTTCCTCTTCATCCCTCACTAAGCGAATTGTTTTGGTCTTGCATGTCTTCAGTGTATAGGTACGACTGCTACCGGCCCAGGTTGATCCTCTGGTTTAGCTGCAGTTTGAGTGGCCACAGTTCCTGTTGGTCTTCTTTCCTCCTCCTCTCCCTTAGGACAAGTCTATAGACGAGTAGTGTCCGATAAATAGTAGCCAGGGCCCAGCATGTTGCATAACTTTTCGCCTCTCTGGAGCTACCACAGCATTTTTCTCTCAAATATTTTGCCATTTTATCAGGGTCCTGTAGTTGTTCAGGAGTGAACTTCCAAACCATTGGGGCAGAGAATTTCTCCAAAAACTTGCCAATTTTCTCCCTCGTTCCATGCCACTCATGACTATTGATAACTTTGAACTTTTTGAATTTTTAACTTTTTGTAGATTTTAGAAGTAGTTGTGTAGTAAATGTAGATTTTAATGTAGCTGTATAATCTACCACCCTTTAGCACAGTACCATGAACATACCCAACCCTATTATCCCATTTCATATCGAACTTTCTAAATTCTTTTAGTTTGTTTAGACTTCTTTTCAAGGTAAAATTGTAGAAAACACCTTGGTTTAAGAACATCGCATCATAGACCTGAACAACAAGATACCATTAATAGACATAGCAACTTTCAAACCCAGAACATTGGGGGAGCTCCAAGGACTATACGTGCCATGAAGAAGATGAAGATGAGGAAGGATGGGGGGTCCTCGACCCCAGACTCAATTCCTGAAGAGATGTGCCAGGGGCAGAACTGGGGAGGATCTGGGGGCAGATAGTTCTGGGATTGGATGGACCATATTATAAAATTGTAGAACCAATGCCTGGGTGCACATGCATGTCTGTGCATTCCCCTGGGCCTGAGGGCCTAATTAAAAGACCTGCTCTTCTTATATACTAAACTGGCCTGGAGTTTTTTCTTCACGATCTTTTAAGGCAACACTATCCACCCTCAGGGCAGATCTCTGAATAACCTCCCTAGAAATCTCTTTCTTGACTCTAAACTTGGTGTGGACCACACTGAGGAGACCTGTTAGACATAGCAACAAGAACATGCTTTCCTTAACATCCAAAGGGGAATTCAAAATTCTCAAAAGCTGTTGTACCAGACCTGAAGAAAGAAAAGAGGGTGAAAAAAATGGGGGAAATCATCCTCTCTTGTTCTTCCCACAGGCTGGGTATGATTATTAGTGGATTCCTGTCCTGGTTAGAACAGCTGGGACCGATTCATCACTGAATGGGTAGAGCCCAAACTGTGTATTCTATAACCCTCCATGCCATTTCCCAGAAACTGTTGTCAGTAGAGGTCGACGAGGTGGGGGGGGGAATGTTCCTGAGCACCCTCATACCCTTTCATGGAATGAGCACCCTCATACCCTTTTATGGAATTCCCCGCTCTGAGGGAAGGACTAAACACCCTTTTATGGAATTCCCCGCTCTGAGGGGAGGACTGAACATTCCTACCTGAACTGGAGAGTATATAAACCTGGAGTTTCGGAACCTTTTTACCACTCGTGGGATCCAGAGGAGGACTGCAACTCATCGCTCTCAACCAGACTGCAGCTCACCACCACCCTCGGCTGGACTACAATCACCACTTTTGGTTGGACTGCAGCAGCTCTCCCACCAACAGGTTTTTCCCCTCTCCCTTTGCTTTGGACTCAAGGGGGGGCCCAGGTAGCACCGCTTTGTTTGTGCCCCAGGGTGTTGGGTTGTACATTTGGGCTTTGTGGGTTAGTGCCTGTTGCTTGTCTGCGTGGTCGTACTTATTGTATTATTTTATTAAATTGTTATTCTGACTTGTAATCTCTGTTTGAGTTGGCTTGGTTTCCTCTGCTGGTTAACTTTCAAACCAGCACAATTTTGGCGCCCAACGTGGGGCAGAAAGAGAGAAGTCAGAATCACAATTTCATTTTAAGCATTTGTCTATTTGGATATAGAAACTCCCTGATCACCATGTTCTTTGATGCATTCACGTGGATGTTGTATCTGAGCATGTTCATATTTCCACAGATGGGGAACTATTTGCCTGTTTTGATGCTCTTTTTAAAACCAGTGAGGGGGATCCAAATTGCTTTATTAGTTTACTATATTTATGTCATCATAACATCAGAAGCAATGAGTTTCATTGTAAATGTGTATTCATTCCTGTTTGCCTGTCCTGGTTTGGGTTGCTACCTCTGGGACCTCATTAAAAATTGTACCCAGCCCTTTGGGGAAACAGGAGGGAATGGTTGTTTCCAACCTCTCACCTCCTTCTTCCCCTTCAGACCTGCTACGACAGTTTTTGAAAATATTGAGTTCCCTTTTGATGTTAAGGACAGCATAATGTTATTGTTAGTGTTGCTTTGTCTGCTCTGTACCATCTACACCGTGTTTAGGGTCAGAACAGGGCCTTCTAGGGAGGTTGTTTGGACGCCTGCCCTGGGAGCAGATAATGCTGAGTGGCACAGGAAGTGGGAGGACATTGGCCAGTATTTGGAGAAGTTTTCTCCTCCAATGGTCTGGAAATTCACCCATGAACAACTGCAGGATCCTGTTAGCATGATAAGACTGGTGAAGGGAAAATGCTCTGGCAGCTCCAGAGATGGCCAACTCACAACAACCTGCTGGGCCCTGACCACTGCCTACCACCAGAAGCTACGAGAAGAAATTAAGGAAGGGATCTTCCATATCACGCCAGGACAAACAAGAGTCTTTGCTATTCGGAACCAGCGTCCCCAGTTAAGGAGAGAGAGCACACTCCACGTGGCAATCTATGGTTTTACCTTCGTGAGCACGGAGAAGATATGAGGAAGTGGGATGGGAAACCCACCTCTTCCTTAGCAACCCGGGTACGCGAACTGAAAAGAGGAACAAGTACCACAAGGAACTCTTCAAGGGTAAATGTTGCTCCAGTCTCTCGTGGGCAAGACTCCAGACAGTACAGGAATGATGATACGTCTGATCCTTTTGAAGGGACCTCCAGGTCATACTCACAAGAAGAGCTCAGTGAGTACCATGACCGGGACTAGGGGTGCCCTGCCTCTAGCCAGGTAGAGGAGAGGGACAATCGAGTCTATTGGACAGTGTGGATTCAGTGGCCTGGCACATCAGAGTCACAAAGATATAAGGCCTTAGTGGACACCGGTGCACAATGTACTTTAATGCCATCAAGATACGTAGGGGCAGAATCCATCCCCATTTCTGGGGTAACAGGGGGATCCCAACAGCTGACTGTACTGGAAGCTGAAGTGAGCCTGACTGGGAAGGAATGGCACAGACACCCCATCGTGACTGGCCCAGAGGCCCCGTGCATCCTTGGCATAGATTACCTGAGGAGTGGATATTTCAAAGACCCAAATGGACTTTGCTGGGCTTTTGGCATAGCTACTGTGGAGACAGAGGAAATTAGACAGTTGAATACCTTGCCTGGTCTCTCAGAGGACCCCTCTGCTGTGGGACTGCTGAAGGTTGAAGAACAATTGGTACCGATAACCACAGCAACAGTGCACCGTCGGCAATACCGCACCGACCGAGACTCTGTGACCCCTATACATAAGATGATCCGTGACCTGGAGACCCAGGGGGTGGTCAGCAAGACTCGCTCACCCTTTAATAGCCCTATATGGCCAGTGCGTAAGTCCAGCGGAGAGTGGAGGCTGACAGTGGATTACCGTGGACTCAATGAAGTCACACCACCCCTGAGTGCTGCTGTGCCGGACATGCTGGAGCTCCAGTACGAGTTGGAGTCCAAGGCAGTCAAGTGGTATGCCACCATTGACATTGCCAATGCCTTTTTCTCCATTCCTTTGGCAGCGGAGTGCAGACCACAATTTGCTTTCACTTGGAGAGGTGTGCAGTACACTTGGAATCGACTGCCTCAGGGGTGGAAACACAGTCCCACCATTTGCCATGGACTGATCCAGACTGCACTGGAAAAGGGTGAGGCTCCAGAACATCTACAGTACATTGATGACATCATTGTATGGGGGAACACAGCGGGCGAAGTCTTCGAGAAAGGAGAGAAGATAATCCAGATTCTCCTAAGAGCTGGTTTTGCCATTAAACAGAGTAAGATCAAGGGACCTGCTCAGGAAATTCAGTTCCTAGGAGTGAAGTGGCAAGCTGGACGCCGCCTAATTCCAATGGAGGCGATTAACAAAATAGCAGCCATGTCCCCACCAACCAACAAGAAGGAAACACAGGCTTTCCTAGGCGCTGTGGGCTTTTGGAGGATGCATATCCCCGAGTACAGCCAGATTGTAAGCCCTCTCTACCTTGTGACACGGAAGAAAAATGATTTCCAGTGGGGCCCTGAACAACAACAAGCCTTTGAACAAATTAAACAGGAGATTGCCCATGCGGTAGCCCTTGGACCAGTAAGGACAGGACAGGATGTGAAGAACATGCTCTATGCTGCAACCGGGAAGAATGACCCTTCCTGGAGCCTCTGGCAGAAGGTGCCTGGGGAGACCCGCGGACGACTGCTGGGATTCTGGAGTCGGGGATACAAAGGATCTGAAACCAGCTATACACCAACTGAGAAAGAGATCCTGGTTGCCTATGAAGGAGTTCGAGCTGCCTCAGAAGTGATCGGCACCGAAGTGCAACTCCTTCTGGCACCCCGACTACCAGTGCTGGGCTGGATGTTCAAGGGGAGAGTTCCTTCTACACATCACGCCACCAATGCCACATGGAGTAAGTGGATCGCTCTGATCACACAGCAAACCCGGATAGGGAATCCTAATCACCCTGGGATTCTGGAAATTATCACCAATTGGCCCGAAGGTGAGAGTTTCGGACTATCCTCTGAAGAAGAAGAGGAACAGGTGACACGGGCTGAGGAGGCCCCACCATATGACAAACTACCAGCAGATGAAAGGCGATATGCGCTCTTCACGGATGGCTCCTGTCGCATGGTAGGGACAAACTGAAAATGGAAGGCAGCCGTGTGGAATTCCACACGGCGAGTTGCAGAAGCGACTGAAGGACAAGGTGGGTCAAGTCAGTTTGCAGAGCTTAAAACCGTTCAGTTGGCTTTGGATATAGCTGAATGAGAGAAGTGACCAAGACTCTGTCTCTACACTGACTCATGGATGGTGGCCAATGCTCTGGGGGGATGGCTGGAGCCATGGAAAAAGGTCAACTGGCAGCGCCAAGGGAAACCCATCTGGGCGGCAGAGATGTGGCAGGACATCGCTGGCCGGGTAGAGAAGCTGAGTGTGAAGGTCGGTCACGTAGACGCTCATGTAGGCAAGAAACGGGCTACTGAGGAGCATCGTAACAACAAGCAGGCGGACCGAGCTGCCAGGATTAAAGTCTCTCAGGTAGATCTGGATTAGCAGCACAAAGGAGAATTATTTCTGGCTCGATGGGCCCATGATGCCTCCGGTCACCAGGGGAGAGATGCAACATACAGATGGGCTCGTGACTGAGGGGTGGACTTAACCAAGGACATTGTCTCACAGGTCATCCATGACTGTGAGACATGTGCTGCCATCAAGCAGACCAAGAGGGTGAAGCCTCTATGGTATGGTGGACGGTGGTCAAAGTACAGGTATGGGGAAGCCTGGCAATTTGACTACATCACGCTCCCCAAAACCCGCCAAGGCAAACACTACGTACTGACCATGGTAGAAGGAAGTACTGGATGGCTGGAGACATACCCTGTGCCTCATGCCACTGCCCGGAATACCATCCTGGGCCTTGAAAAACAAGTCCTGTGGTGACATGGCACCCCGGAGAGAATTGAGTCTGATAATGGGACCTATTTCAAGAATGGCCTCGTAGACACCTGGGCCAAAGAGCACGGCATTGAGTGGGTGTATCATATCCCCTACCATGCACCAGTGGCTGGAAAAGTTGAGCGGTGCAACGGACTGCTGAAAACCACCCTGAAGGCACTGTGTGGGGAGACTTTCAAACACTGGGAGCTGCATTTAGCAAAGGCCACCTGGTTGGTCAACACCCGAGGCTCCATCAATCGAGTTCGCCCTGCCCAATCAGAACCTTTGCATACTGTAGATGGAGATAAAGTCCCCGTGGTGCATATGAGAGGAATGTTAGGGAAGACTGTTTGGATTAGTCCCATCTCAAGCAAAGGCAAACCCATCCGAGGGATTCTTTTTGCTCAAGGACCTGGTTCCACCTGGTGGGTAATGCAAAAAGATGGGGAGACACGTTGTGTACCACAAGGGGACCTAATTCTGAGTGAGAATGGTCTGTAATGTTTCATTGTATATATATATATATATATATATATATATATATGTAAGTGTATATAGTTTTAAGGAGACATAGTTTTTAAGGGGGTTAATTTGGGCATGACATGGACGGCATAGAATAAGGGGTGGATAATGTCCTGGTTAGAACAGCTGGGACCGATTCATCACTGAATGGGTATAGCCCAAACTGTGTATTCTATAGCCCTCCATACCATTTCCCAGAAACTGTTGTCAGTAGAGGCCTGTAAGGTGGTGGTGGGGGGAATGTTCCTGAGCACCCTCATACCCTTTTATGGAATGAGCACCCTCATACCCTTTTATGGAATTCCCCGCTCTGAGGGAAGGACTAAACACCCTTTTATGGAATTCCCCGCTCTGAGGGGAGGACTGAACATTCCTGCCTGAACTGGAGAGTATATAAACCTGGAGTTTCGGAACCTTTTTACCACTCGTGGGATCCAGAGCAGGACTGCAGCTCATCGCTCTCAACCAGACTGCAGCTCACCACCACCCTCGGCTGGACTACAATCACCACTTTTGGTTGGACTGCAGCAGCTCTCCCACCAGCAGGTTTTTCCCCTCTCCCTTTACTTTGGACTCAAGGGGGGGCCCAGGTAGCACTGCTTTGTTTGTGCCCCAGGGTGCTGGGTTGTACATTTGGGCTTTGTGGGTTAGTGCCTGTTGCTTGTCTGTGTGGTCGTACTTATTGTATTATTTTATTAAATTGTTATTCTGACTTGTAATCTCTGTTTGAGTTGGCTTGGTTTCCTCTGCTGGTTAACTTTCAAACCAGCACAATTCCCAAAGGCAGTGCCCGAGGTAAGGGCAGGAGAGCAACACTGAATACACATCCTAAATGACCCTCATTGCCCTTGATGTTATCATGTCATAAACTGATATCCCACAGTACAGCAACAAAGCAATCCTGATCCCTCTCCCTGCTCTGAAAAAGATTCCCATGAGGAGCACATATGGGAATATATACAGGGTTAGGTACCACACCCACATGAACAGACCAAGGAACCTTGTGACCAGTGGCTCTGTACCTAATACAGCAAATGCTTAGATCAAATTTGTTTCCAGCCTGCTCTGAGCAGATCTGTTATCTCAACCCTTTTTACCCCAGATTGGGTGCCGAATAAGACTATCATGGTTTAGGACTGGTATTCTCCAATTTAGTGTTCCCACTGTAACCATGTGCCAATTGGTCCCCCTCCTCCCTGTGGTGGGATGGAGTTGAGAACTGGAGGCACAAAAGGCAAAGATCACAGGTTGAGAAAAGAACAATTTATTGGAAACAGCAATGAGATAAGAAAACAGACAGTAACAGCACGAATATCAATAACAAAAGTGTACAAAAGAGAGAGAGTGATTCACATGCAAAATGCTCACCAAGGTGCCTGACTGTGCTGTGCTCCCCTGACCCAGAAGCAAACCCTTCCCCCTGTTCCCAGAAAATGACATGAGGTGGTGTAGAATGACCTCTGGGTCCTAGCCATGCCCCTCCTGGCTACTGCAAGAATTAACCCTGTCCTGACTGGAACCAGGACACTAGGATTATATAATTGGGTATGCTCAATCAAAGCATTTCTGCAGGCATCAGAGGCTTCTTGCTGTTGCTTGGTCCATTGCCAAAAAACTTTCTTTCTAATCCATTTCTACTGTTTTGGAATTTGCAATGTCGTACCTCGCAGTGATGGGGTGAAGGGACGAGAACTTTTTTGTGTAGGTCTTAACTTTTGCCAATGAAGAAACATTTCTGATGTTGTGATCCCATTTATTTCTGATTGGGGGACACCAGCTTGCACAGGACCATTCCACATTTGTTTCCTTGTCATTCATGAGATAACTCTTTTTGGTTTTGCTGGCTTATTTTCATTCACCACCCACACAGCTGGTTCCAAATTTCCCTCAAGGTATTTGCTAGGGCACCAATTTTACCAGTAGCGCTCATGACTGCTGGTATAATCAAGGGTTTCAATGAAACAGGCATCCCTCTCAAAAGCTGCATTTTGGTACTTTTCATTACTGCTGCCCCATCTGGACTAGATTCTGTAATTAGCACATGAGCAATCCCCATCTGCCACAGTGAACTAATACCTTCTTCTATTGTACATCAATTTCTGAGGGACGACGCTAATTCGAGCAGTATCTGCATATGCTGTCAAAACTACTGCTCACAACTGTTGATACAGAGTAGGTGCAGCAACATCCTGCCCATCAGGACCCCTGATATTTTGTAATTGAGCATATCCCTGTTGTGTCTGATCCTCACTGGCTATAGGGATTAATAGATTTATTTTACCCTTTAATAAGTGGATAGACACAGTGCCACTATCCCAAGTTCGCAAAACCCATGCCTGTGGGGGGAAGCAGCAGGTCCGGTGATCCCCTGGAGGTTGAACCTCTGGATGAGTATAACATATTAGATGGTATAAAGCCTTTCCCATGAGAACAGTGAGGCTAATTAATCGTTCCCATGGACACAGCAACCTTGAGTATCAGGGAGTTGGCTGGAAAATTATAAGCAGTGCAAGGACAGGGCTGTTGACTGTGTTTCAGGGTGCAGGTGTTAATTCCTGAGTGTTTTTGTAAAAATATATGTACAGTAAGTGTGTGGGAAAGTCGGGGCTAGCTACCTCAATAAAACTGCCTGCTGCGCTTAGGCGGCAGACACCCTTGTCTCATCTCTCTCCCTGTGCGTGTGTCTACTTTCTCTACTGACCAAACCTAACGATACGACAGATACCCCGCGACACATGCCAGTATGCCTTCCCCATTTTCTGACAATAGATCTCTAAAATTCCCTTAACTCTTTTGGGGTATAAGTACATGTGATCTGTACCCCTCCAATCAGCAGATCCCATTGCCCTTCCATTTGTATGAAGGGTCATGCTTCTACTACCTCCCTATCTGCTAAATTTGGCTCAAACTCAGTCTTGGAGTCTGAGGACTCACTTCAAATATTTCCATCCCATTCCTTGGGATCCCATGAAGATTTCATAGCAAGAGCATGAACTTGGGAAATTGAAAGCTTATTTTTCCCACATCTGTGCCTTCATTTGTTACCACCAGACATTCTACAGTGCACTGCTGCTTATAGCACTGCTATGACTGAGTAGTCATTACTTCTAGCATGAACACCTTTGCATCTTGTGAAGTCCTGACTTCCTTTTCCAACTCTCTCCCTTTCCTCTGCAATGCTATAACTTCACAGTTGAGAGCTCTAAGACCAGTAGCTAACAGCCATCTCCATCTCCCTGCTAACTCATGAGAAGACTTAGGTGCTGCTTTCCATGGCAATCTGCACACAACCATCTCAGTCATCTGGGGCGTAACCACCACCCCCTCATCTATTTCAGACCATGCTTCTGGAAGAGCCATTGTAGTTCGGAAAGCACTCAGGAGGGCCTAGCGCTCAGTGCTGGACCATCCTGGAATGTGGGGAGTCACCATCATGGCTTCCCTGTCCCCAACCTTTTTGCTAACTATGACATGGTTGTTCCCAAATGTGTGAATCAGCACAGGCAGACATCCAGGACAACCACAAACCCATAGCTAAAACGCAGAGTAAATTTATTTCCATTACCTCACTAATCAGATGATCCCTGAAGCAACACCTGGGCAGCGGTACACAAATGAAGACGAGGGCACTGTTAAACTTGGTCCACATTAGAGGATCATTGACCTGCTGTTCACACCAGTTTATCAAGAGTTATTCCCAGCTGCAAGATCACTTGATCTTACCATCCTCCTTCTGCTTTTAACCCATTCCTCCCAACACAAGAAGACTAAGAATACTGATTATGTATATCTATTCCTTTACAGTGAAAAAATACAAGACCTTAAAAGGGGTGATTAAACTAGTAGAGACATGTCGTTGTTAAAGTAGGAACGACCAAAACAACACAGATATCAGACATAGTCCAGGTGTAAGGTGATCAGGAAGCTGTTTATTGCACTCAAGTGTTTCTTTTATACTCTTTGTACACCATCGTACCACAACACAATTGGTCAAAAGTCTCAAGCATAAAACACTGTATACACTTTAATTGGTGATACAGAAGACACTGCACACACTTATTGGTGACACTGAAGACACTGTGCATGCTGTGACATGCTATTGGTGACACCATACACATTCTGATTGGTGACCTTTGGTCTGGGCTGAATTACATTTGTTCCGTCTGGCATTACAGTAAATATTTTCTAAAAGTTGTTTAAATTCCTCGTCACTAATTGTCAGGTTGCTGACAGGTTCTCTGTCAACCCCAACAGAGACAGTCTCCTAAAAACCAGTGAGGGAGTTGAAAGCATAACAATCTGGAGAAAAAAAAAAAAGCACAGACTTTCAAATCAAGACTGGCACAATCCCTTTCTGGAGGTATTCTCCTACAAGCCTTTTCACTCATAATCATACTCCATGTTCTGCAAAAGGTCAGCTTAGATGGTTTAATGATCACATAGGGAAGAGTTACAGATGTCATCTACCTGGACTTCTGTAAGGCCTTTGATACAGTTCCCCACAACATTTTGACCAATAAATTGCAGAGATGTGGGTTTGATAAGTGGACTGTTGGATAGGTAAGGAATTGACTCACTGACCATGTTCAAAGAGTTACAGTCAATAGCTCAGTGTCTAAGTGGAAACCAGTAGAGAGTGGTATCCATCAAGGGTCTGTAGTGGGACCAATACTATTTAATATCTTCATCAATTACATAGATAGCGAGATTTGCATGCACCCTCAGCAAGTTTCCAGATAACACCAAACTGAGTGGTGCAGTTGATTCACTGGACAAAAGCATGCCATCCAGGGGGACCTTGACAGGCTTGAGGAGTGGGCCCATGTGAACCGCATGAAGTTAAACAAGGTCAAGTGCAAGGTCCTGCAGCTGGGTTGGAGCAAGCCCCAATATCATTATAGACTGGTGGATGAATGGATTAAGAATAGCCCTGCGGAGAAGTGTCGCCGTAGGAACGGCCGTGCGACACGAAAAAAGGTTCCAGTAAAGTTTATTCCAAGGAAAAAGCGGAATGCCGGGGCTGCTTTTGCAGCCCCTTAAGTACAGTTTTTGCACACACGTAATTCACACGGATAGGACAGTTCAAACTTTCACACCAGAATTCTTACATCTAATAGGTGCATTTTCTAAGCTCTGCTTTCTCACAACAAGTTTGTTCTTTCTCAAAACAACCCAGTTCTTTCCCACAACAGTCCCAAGCACCTGCTCTTATTTTTCTCTCATGTTGATGTTTTTCCCAACCACTCTCGTTCAAAACAGGTCCCTGTTCTCATGAGACAATGCTCCTGTTCTCATGAGACAGTGTTCTCTGTTCCCACGGGACAACTTCCTCAGGATGCATCAGTATGTTGTCAGGATCAGGGCCTCCATTCTCAGTCCTGTCTTTCAGTCCATCTCAGGGGTATACTTTGATCTGGTCAACATCAATTGCTTCGTCAGTATGTGCCAAGGTGCTGACAGACCCCCTGTCACCCCTGACAGAGAAGGACTTGGGGATACTGTTGGATCAAAAATTTTATATGAGCCAGCAATGTGCACTTGCAGCCCAGAAAGCCAATCACATCCTGACATCTGGGCTGACATGCTATTGGTGACACTATACACATTTTGATTGGTGACCTTTGGTCTGGGCTGAATTACATTTGTTCCGTCTGGCATTACAGTAAATATTTCCTAAAAGTTGTTTAAATTCCTCGTCACTAATTTCCAGGCTGTTGACAGGTTCTTTGTCAACCCTGACAATTCCCCCTCTTTTTTTTATTTTATACCACAAAGATGACTTTGACAGTCTGTTGCAGGGCCCTTTGCAACAGGCTGATCAAGCAAGGCACCAGCATTGGCAACCCCTGATCCAAAGCTAAAAAGAGACACAACAACAACATCCCACCAAGAAAGAATCCAGAGCTTGTCTACCATTCAAAACAAGGATTCACTACAGTCCGAGAGATCCATGTAATACATTCCCCCAAAGGCTCAACACTCCAATACAAAAGCATAAAATTCACACACACATATATTGTAACACATATATATCTACACAGTCTCTCTCTCTCACACAATCCCTCTTCAGTCATTCATTGGTGGCCACCTCAGTCACTCTTCACTCACACATAGCTGGAATTTCTATTATACTTTTACATTTTAATTACACATTTTACATTTTAAGTAGTTATTGGTTGTGTACTTCTCAGTTTGTCATCTTTGGCAGTCACGTCTAACAACTGTACCTGGTTTGAAAAGGAATACATACAAGGAATATAAAACCTAACAAATTTAAATGAGATCTATTCTGATTTAACATCTGTTTATACGCCTGCATAGTCTCTTTCCCCCCTTTTTATATTTTAAAATGTTCATTTGATGTGTAAGATGTTTTCTTGACAACAATTTGTCCTATGAGTGAGTTAGGAATCTCTGCATATTTGTATCTTGCAGTAATTTGATTTTTCTAAACAGCACAATAAAAACAATGTAATTTGAGTTAAAAGAATATAAGTAATGCCCCTACACCTTCAATTTCCAACCGAAATGCCCGCAATTTGTTTCACAACCCAAGTTCCAGTGTTATAACCATTATTTGTTATTGATGCTATTTCATTTTGGGTACTACCTTCCAGTTAAGTCGAAGTTAAGAAGACAGTATTACATACAGAGCATTATAAAGGAGAAGATCAAGGAACATCAAGAGAAATTACACATCATGTGTTATATACGCTACTTGATCTTATTTTTAGTTCCACTTGTCCCGTGGGCTTATTTGCATAAGTGTTTAAGTCAATTCACTGTGGAGACAATGTAGTCTCGATACTCATTATTCTTTTAGTAAGCAGACATATAGAAGGGCAAAAAGGAAAAAAATCAACAATTTAAACCTTTGAATTTAACTGCAACGAGTTAAAGAACTGTTTGAATAATAAAAATCTCAGGAGTTTTTAAACATCAGTAATTTAAGTATAAACGTAAGGTTTTGTCCCTTTACAGACAACAAACAGTACTGCACTACTAGTCTTACAGCTGGTCCCTGTAAGTTAAAACAAAAGGTATAAGTTAAAGCTTCTGTCTGTAGTTGAATATTATTGTATCATGTTCTTCACTATAAAACAAAGTTAAAAAGAGACAGTTATTTTAGTGAAAATTTCTGTAATTGCAATACTCAAGTCATATGTATTCTATCTTTTATGTAAAGTCAGTACTTAAAAGTCTTATTTTTCCTGAGATAGGTGGGACATGTTTGTAGCTTACTGAAATTTAATCTTTAAGGCACTAATATCTATTTTTCCATTAGAAGAATTATCCTTACTTTCACTCTTAATTAAAAAGGGTATTAGAAATTTTGTATGGAATGAAGTGCTCTATAAAGCAACCTCTATTCATGTGTAAAATTCAGGGTTATGTTATTCTATTAGCGCATCATCTAATTCTATATTTTTGTTCAACCTTTAGCAACATACTGTAAGAGTTGTAAATTAATACAAATGGTATTTCACTTCTTGAATTTAGTTACTCATAATTCGCATCTTGATTGAACTGAAGGAATATTGTATCAAATATGGATTAAATTAGCCTGTACAATACGTTATCATGGGATCATCTACCCAACAGTGTTAATACTGAAAAAGAATTTCTGAACGTTTACATTAGGTATATTAAGAGAAGCTTTACAGCAGTAGTCACTAAAGGAAAACAAAACAGTTATTAGAATTCATGCAGTACATTGCAAATAATTCTGTTAAAGAGGTTCATGCCCCCTCACACTGAGTATAATGTAACTTTTAGAGATTTATGCTGGATGTCTGCAGCGTGACATGCACCCCAACCTGCAAGAATTGTTTTAACTTTGGAAAACCAGAAAATTACAACATTACTTGTCCTTACAGTTTTTCAAAACTTCCTAAATTGTGGAGAAGTTAAACGAATGTCTGAATTACGTGAGTAATGTGTGATTGGCAGCAACACATGATTTCTGTCTATAGTCTGTACCTAGAAAAATGAATAGGTAAATCACTATTACAGTCTGCTAATACAGTTTGAAATTCAGTGTCTTCTGTGAGAAGTCAGTCCAAGTTGTCTCTGATGTCTGGGACGTAATTAACTCTCGACTCTTGTTCATCTGCTTCTTTTAGTTGTTCTTCACCTTTAATACAAAACTCACAAGTTCAGTCAGTTTTAAGTGGGTACTGTGGGTAATTTTGCAGTTTTTCTTTGAAGCTGAAGGCCTAGTGATGATTCTTTGCAGTGTAATTCTCTCTGTTGGAGATAGGTTCCATGGCTTGTTTCTTTGAATTTTTCCTGGAGCATTCTTCAATCCTGCTTCTCAAATAACATTGGTTAGAACAATCACATTTAGTTTTAACTCATCTTTTTACGTCTCTAACTTCTGTATTTCCTTTTACTTTGCTTTTATCATTTTGAGCAGCATTTTATCATGTTGTACTGCAGAAAAATTCTCTCCTATTATAAAGTAAAACACACTGAATTTCAGGAAGGTCACTGTAACTTCAATAAAAGCAAATAGCAGTTTTCATTATGAAGAAACAATTGGTTGTTCAAAATCCCAGCATATGGAAATCTTTCAGAGGATGGGATTACTGATTTTGATAAGGGTCTTAGTTGCATAATTGGATTAAATATAGTTTTGCATCTTTTACTTTTCTATTATCAAGCCACACATAGCTTGGGATTTGAACAGGATTCACAAATTCATAGGGCAGATTCCTGCCTCTCTGAATGTAAAAAATGAAACTGGAGAACAGTCACGTCCTTTTAAAACTTAAGCAGTCTCACCCAGCCTCTGAAACTATATGATCAACTAGGATTTATAAACAGCTAATTCTGAATTTTTGCTGATATTTATATATTTTTCTGGGATATGCGTGAAAACTTTAAACATCTTATTTAAACAAAATAGGTGTAAGAGTTTAACTTACATAGATGTATTTAAGAAGTTAACACTCGTAAAGTAGCTTTCAACTTTAACAATTTGCATAAAGCCACAGTAAAACTCACTCAGGTTGCTTTAAACTAGGGTTTTGCTTATAAGAGTATAACAGGGGATCCAGGATGCACACCTGGCAAAGCAGCAACTGTTCTGGTTTAAGCTTGTCACCTGATAACAGGGACACACCTCTGCTGCTTAGCACAGAGACTAAACAGATGCAGTTTAAACTTGAAACACTGTCTGTTGTTAGGCAATTTCCTGTATTATATCTTTAGATTTTATCTCTCCACAAAGGTGGAAACTTCCAACTAGAAACAGTTTATTTATTTTTCCTTTTTTCTCTGGCAGAAACTGCCCCTGTCAAATAAGATATTTTTGAGCTAGGTATTCCACCAAATAAGTCTACCTTAAAGCTTCCTCAACAATCTCAAAAAACCTATCTGTAAAATACAGAAGCAACAAAAGAATGTTTACAGATCTGTTTGAGCAGGGAGGGGAGAGGGAAGGTAGAGCAGTTGTGCTTAGCAGCTCTGCTGGAGAATCGCTCTCCCCACATACCTTGGAATTTTCTTATCACAGGCAGTTGTCAGCAGTTACTTTAAAAACTATTTCTCTATTACATTTATGTATGTATTTTAAAATAATTTTGGTTATTTTAATGAACAACTTCAGAAAACAGTTAGTGAGACTATGTTATGAAATTGTAAGACAATTTCTCTCTCCAATCAGAAGGTTACAAACTTGCAATTTTTACAAAACAGGAGAGTTTCACTCCTGCTTTTGAATTTTTCCTGGCAAAGAACTTTGTTTCTTCACATACACACACACAGTAACAATAATATTGTGAGCTCACAAAAACACATTCAACAGACACTACAGTTAACATGAGAATTAACAGAAATATCAGAAGGCAGTTTTTACTCCCTCTTTTCTTCCCCCCGCAGCAGAGATTGTCTTCTTCAGACTTCCATGACACCAAACTTGATTTGTTGCATATTTTTTGTATTTTATCTTACACACATTGTGAGACTGAAACAACCAATTAGTACATGAACAAAAAATAAGTAACTCAGGTTGTGAAGAAGCAAGAAAAGAAGGTAGGTGCTGACTTTTAAGTTCGAAGGCTTATACAGGGATGTGCCTTGCTGTCTTTTTTCTGCCCAGCCCCCACTGTTCTAATTTATCTCTGTCCCTCTCCACTGGTTTATATATCTTGATTTGAATTTCTTTTCTTAGTTGTTTTCTCAGTGGAGTTATCTGGTGGAAAAAATGTTTTTTCTGCAGCAGTGGCAATGGAGGGGGGGGGGTCCTTACTCCTTTTCTGTCTCTGGGAGTGAATTATTAAATTTTTCTGCATTTTTTTGCTTGGAGGTGTAGTTCAAGGACAATTTGTTACATCGGCAACCTGCTTATCTTTCTGGGCAACTGCGTTTCAGAGTTTTAGTTCTTATATGAATTATTGCATAGATTGTTGCCTCCCGTACGCTTCTAAATCTTTCAAAGTCTCACGGAACAAGTGTTAGGCAAACACACGAAATACAACTTAATGTAGTAGCCACAACACAATTGGTCAAAAGTCTCAAGCATAAAACACTGTATACACTTTAATTGGTGATACAGAAGACACTGCACACACTTATTGGTGACACTGAAGACACTGTGCATGCTGTGACATGCTATTGGTGACACCATACACATTCTGATTGGTGACCTTTGGTCTGGGCTGAATTACATTTGTTCCGTCTGGCATTACAGTAAATATTTTCTAAAAGTTGTTTAAATTCCTCGTCACTAATTGTCAGGTTGCTGACAGGTTCTCTGTCAACCCCAACAGAGACAGTCTCCTAAAAACCAGTGAGGGAGTTGAAAGCATAACAATCTGGAGAAAAAAAAAAAAGCACAGACTTTCAAATCAAGACTGGCACAATCCCTTTCTGGAGGTATTCTCCTACAAGCCTTTTCACTCATAATCATACTCCATGTTCTGCAAAAGGTCAGCTTAGATGGTTTAATGATCACATAGGGAAGAGTTACAGATGTCATCTACCTGGACTTCTGTAAGGCCTTTGATACAGTTCCCCACAACATTTTGACCAATAAATTGCAGAGATGTGGGTTTGATAAGTGGACTGTTGGATAGGTAAGGAATTGACTCACTGACCATGTTCAAAGAGTTACAGTCAATAGCTCAGTGTCTAAGTGGAAACCAGTAGAGAGTGGTATCCATCAAGGGTCTGTAGTGGGACCAATACTATTTAATATCTTCATCAATTACATAGATAGCGAGATTTGCATGCACCCTCAGCAAGTTTCCAGATAACACCAAACTGAGTGGTGCAGTTGATTCACTGGACAAAAGCATGCCATCCAGGGGGACCTTGACAGGCTTGAGGAGTGGGCCCATGTGAACCGCATGAAGTTAAACAAGGTCAAGTGCAAGGTCCTGCAGCTGGGTTGGAGCAAGCCCCAATATCATTATAGACTGGTGGATGAATGGATTAAGAATAGCCCTGCGGAGAAGTGTCGCCGTAGGAACGGCCGTGCGACACGAAAAAAGGTTCCAGTAAAGTTTATTCCAAGGAAAAAGCGGAATGCCGGGGCTGCTTTTGCAGCCCCTTAAGTACAGTTTTTGCACACACGTAATTCACACGGATAGGACAGTTCAAACTTTCACACCAGAATTCTTACATCTAATAGGTGCATTTTCTAAGCTCTGCTTTCTCACAACAAGTTTGTTCTTTCTCAAAACAACCCAGTTCTTTCCCACAACAGTCCCAAGCACCTGCTCTTATTTTTCTCTCATGTTGATGTTTTTCCCAACCACTCTCGTTCAAAACAGGTCCCTGTTCTCATGAGACAATGCTCCTGTTCTCATGAGACAGTGTTCTCTGTTCCCACGGGACAACTTCCTCAGGATGCATCAGTATGTTGTCAGGATCAGGGCCTCCATTCTCAGTCCTGTCTTTCAGTCCATCTCAGGGGTATACTTTGATCTGGTCAACATCAATTGCTTCGTCAGTATGTGCCAAGGTGCTGACAGACCCCCTGTCACCCCTGACAGAGAAGGACTTGGGGATACTGTTGGATCAAAAATTTTATATGAGCCAGCAATGTGCACTTGCAGCCCAGAAAGCCAATCACATCCTGATATCTGGGCTGCATTAAAAAAAAGTATGACCAACAGGACAAGGGAGATGATTCTCCCCCTCTACTCCACTCTTGTAAGACCACACCTGGAGTAGTGCATTAAGTTCTGAGGTCCCCAGTACAGGAAAGACATGGACATGTTAGAGAGGGTCCAGAGGAGGGTCTTGTAGTTTATTCCAGCATGTTATTATTAAGTATATATGCAGTGTTCTGAAGTTGAATCTTCATAGACTTATGATTTGGAATGTATATATTTTCCTTTCATAGACTGTGACCCCTTTCCCCAAAGCTGGTAATAGCAAGGGTCTAGTGGGTTTCTGTGGCTGGGTTTTGGTAACAGGGGGGCTACAGAGGTGGCTTCTGTTAGAAGCTGCTAGAAGCTTCCCCTGTCTGGTGGAACCAATGCCAGCCGGCTCCAGGATGGGCTTCCTGCTGCTGGGCAAGGCCAAGTCAATCAGGAGTGATAGTAATGCCTCTATGATAACATATTTAAGGACAGAAGACTGTTGCGCAGAAGAATTCCAACCAAGGAAGAGCAGAGTGGGAACATGGGAACAACAAAAGTAGACACCAAGGTCAGTGCAGAAGGAGGGGGAGGAGTGCTCCAGAACTGTGGCCCCTGTGGTTCGTGGTGAAGACCATGGTGGAGCAGCTGTCCCCCTGCAGCCCATGGAGGACCATCGGGGTGCAGAGACCCACCTGCACCCATGGAGGAGCCCATGCTGGAGCAGGTGGATGCATGAAGGAGGCTGTGACCCCGTGGGAGGTCCAAGATGGAGCAGGGTCCTGCCGGAGACCTGCAGCCCGTGGAGAGGGAAGCCCACAGTAGACCTCGATGATCAGGACGGTATCTACATTCGATACCGTACTGATGGAAGTCTATTCAATCTCAGGCGACTGAAGGCCCACACCAAGACCTTAAACCATCTTGTCCGGGAACTACTTTATGCTGATGACGCCGCCCTTGTTGCCCACACAGAAGCAGCCCTGCAGCGTTTAACATCCTACTTTGCAGATGCTGCTGAGGTCTTTGGGCTGGAAGTCACCTTAAAGAAGACAGAGGTCCTCCATCAACCTGCACCTCAGGAAGTCCCCCATCATCCCCACATCACCATTGGCCAATCAGAGCTCAAATCAGTCCAACAGTTTAATTACCTAGGTAGCCTCATCTCCTCAGATGGTAAGATCGACGGAGAGATAGACAACAGGTTAGCTAAGGCATATAGTGCCTTTGGAAAACTCCACAAAAGAGCATGGCATAATAAACACTTGAAGAAAAGCACCAAGATCGGTGTTTACAAAACCATAGTGTTGTCTACTCTCCTATACGGCTCCGAATCATGGGTCATCTACCGCCACCACCTGCGTCTCCTAGAACGCTTCCATCAACGCTGCCTCCGTACAATCCTTAACATCCGCTGGTCAGATTATGTGACCAATACATCTGTACTAGAGCAAACAGTTGTCACTAGTATTGAGGCCATGTTACTGAGAACGCAGTTGCGATGGGCAGGGCACGTCTCAAGGATGAAGGACCACCGCCTCCCTAAGATCCTGCTCTATGGTGAACTTACCACTGGCTGCCGCATGAGAGGAGCCCCGAAGAAAAGATTCAAGGACTCCCTGAAACAACATCTCAACCTTGGTCATATTGATCACCATAACTGGTCTACTCTGACCTCAAATCGGGAGGCCTGGAGACACGCCATCTATAACACAGCTGTCTCCTTCAAGAACACACGCAGGATCACTCTCGAGGAAAAAAGGTAACGCAGAAAGAACTGTATCTTGCAGAATACACCATCTAAGGAGTCTTTCTGCTGCACCTTTTGCAATCGGATATGTCTGTCACGTATTGACCTCATAAACCACCAGCGTGCCTGTAGCAAATGTGGATAGTGCCTTCCCAAATCTTCGTTCGCGAAGCCTAGCCATGAATAGGCAACAGTTGGGTAACGGGGGAGTTCGCACTGGGGGCTTATTCCTCTCCTCGTTCCTCCCTTTTGGGTTTGTTCATTTTCTTGGCCACCTTTTGCAATAAATATTGGGATTTTTTGTCTGAGCTAGTAACGGTGTCCGTTTTTCGTGTCTGTACATCTCGGACCTTTTCCCTGATAAAGTAACCCCTCCCCGATACATGTGCCTGTGTGAAACTTCTCTCACTCTTGAGTAAAACTGGGGGGGGTTTGAAATTGGCTTTTTTGGGGGCTTCAAACCACAAGAGACTGTTAACTGTTATGTCTTCTTCTTATCCAGCAAATGCACTACATTTCAAATATAAATATATGTAGTGGGTTTGTATAGTTAAATAACACTTCTTTTTACTGGGAGGCACAGGATATTCCATACAATGTTACGTCAACCCAGATATATAAACAGACAGAAGGAAGAGAACTCTCTCTTCTCTTCTGGGCACTGAATGAGGCAGTTTCGAGTCAGTTCCTTTGGGGGAAGAAAAGTGTTGGTTGTGTGGGAAGTATCTTTATTTTTAGTTCTTCTTTGTATGCATTTTGTTTATAGTGTTTTTCTATCTTTGTGTAAATATAAATAATTTTCCTTAGCAACCCTGGAATAGTTTATTTTCTTTCCCCTCTTCCCCCCCCCCGCCCTTCTCCCTGGAGGAACTGTGCACAGGCTCAGTAGATACCTGGTGTTCAACCAAAGTAAACAACCACAATCTGGTGCCGAAACCCGGGAAGACTGCCAAGGGAAGATTGTTTATAAAACAACTACCTCACTTTTGCTAAACCAGGAACATATAACAAAAACATGGCAGTCTGCCCAGTTCTTGGGGGTATCCCTGTAATTTTACTAACAGTTTTGATAGGATGTGGGACTTATCCCTTAAAAGACACAGAAGGGAAAGAAATAAATTTTTTCCCTCTTCTTAATTTTGACATAGAGGGCCGGGTAATGAAAGCACCTGCGATCCTTACTAATCCTTACCTGAGTTGTCTGGCTATATTTACTACTCATAACCAATGCTCTTAAAACATTATGGGGAGTGGGGAAGGTAGTGTTGTTTTTGTTGCCTTGTGCCAGGACAAAAACAACTTTGAGAGAGAATTTACTGGGATGTTCTCTAAAGGGGCCAGTTCCTGGGTGGCAAGGGATGTGGATGAATTTAGGCAGGTTCTTAGGGCGTCTAACATCCCCTGTTGCTTGGGACTTCACACCAGAACAAGTATTCAGCCCCAGCAAACTAAGACGTCGTTTGATGGAAGGTTGCCTTGCCTACCCCGATCAAAACCAGCAACTTCTCACCCTGTACTGGGGCCTGACCTGTGCCTATCGAGTTGCTGTTCAATATTCTAAAAAGACTATGACTGAGACAGGGACCCAAACCACGATATCTGAAGTCACTATTGCCCGTGTAGTGAAAAGGAAGACATGGGTAAGGAGATCTTCAGGACCTACAGGCCTACCTCTGTGATTAGTAAGGGAGGAAGAAGGAGAAGCAGAAACATCTACCCTGTTCCAAGAGAAGAAAGGGAGGCAGGACAAATAGTTGGTGATTCATTAGAGAGAACAGGGGCGCTTCCACTTCCACATGAGAAAAGCAGAGAGGAAATTAGACAGGAGAGCGAAGTTACATGGTCCCTGACCCCATCAGAACTTCAGGACTTGCGGAGAGATTACAACCGCCAGCCTGGTGAACGAATTCTTACTTGGATGCTCCGATGCTGGGATGACGGGGCTAGAAGTCGCCTGTTAGAAGGTCATGAAGCACAGTAACTAGGATCTATTGCCAGAGATCAGGAAACTGAACAGGAAATTGGAAGAGAGAGATTTATTCACAGTCTTTGGCTCTGGATCCTCTTCGCTGTGAGAGAAAGGTACCCATTTAAAGAAGATCTAATGAACTCTCCAAGAAGGTGGACTACTGCAGAGGAAGGCGTCTAGTACCTATGTGTCAATGCCTAAAATTTTTCTGACACAGTTCTACACCTTTTAAACCATCTCTGACTGTCAAATAAGACAATTTGACTCCATCACTAAAATAGAGGCTTTATTCTTCAGTCCTCTTCGTCACCCAGAAAATGGCTGAGTGGTATGCAATGTTTACATTAAGGCATTTTTATCACACCTAGCGCAAGAATTTTCAGGTTACAGGGAAGGAGGCATGCATAGATCTATTTTACACACTGTTACTCACAGTTTTCAAACTTATACACTCTACGCAAACTTTTGAACAACACACAATTATTGCTAAATATAAATCAGTATATATTTCATAACTGGTGTTAACTTAAACAGTCTCTTTTTTCTTATTTTTAACTTTGGTTGCAGGTGTTCATCACAGGTATCCTTCTGCTGGAGTCAGCAGCTTCTTTTCTCACTTTCACAGGCTTCCCAAGGTTGCTTGATGGATTCCAGCATTATCTCTGAGGCCTCTTGCTGGGCAACTGCTTCAGGCTCCCTAGCCTGAACATCTGTTTGGTTTCCCACACCTATGGGAATTGACCATGCTGGAAATGATTTACAGTGACCCAGGCGATAACAACTACATAAATCCAGAACGTGTTCCTTGCATGCTGCCCATGTGGAGAAAAGTGATTCAAGGTGCCCCCGCATCATATGTTAACTGTCTGATAACACTATACCATCCAAGGATGACTGAACCAAATGTGGATACAATGTGTGCTTGGATATGGAGTATAGCAGAAGTATACTGGACTCCTCACTCTCGCAGGTCAGCAAGTTAGATTTCAGAGAAAGCTCCGATCTCCAACACCGACACACCCACACCGGGGAGAAGATGGAGACGCTTTACGAATGCCCCGAATGTGAGAACTGCCACAGAGACAGCCCAAGAGATCGGTCTTGGTCTTCTCCTGCCTCACTCGGAAGGAAAGGAAACCCCAAGGGCAGACCATGTGGTGAGCTATGGTTCTTTCTGTGTGACCAGGGGGAAGACATGAAGAAGTGGGATGGTGAACCTACCTATAAACTTGAAGCCTGGGTATGAGAATTAAGAGGGAAGAAACCTAGTAAGAAGGCCGTCCAAGTAGTTGATGCAGAGGTCCCAGAAAGAGATCAGCGACCTTTGAGATGCAGAAAGACCAAGGTCAATTCCTATGATCCCGATGAGGAGACCTCTGGTTGGGCAATGCAAGGATCAGACAGTGAATACTCTGACCAGGAACAATAGAGACGCTGTGATCCCCATCCATAAAATGATCCGAGAACTGGAGAGTCAAGGGGTGGTCAGTAAGACTCACTAACCTTTCAATAGCCACATCTGGTCTGTACATAAGTCTGATGGAGGATGGAGACTGACTGTGGACTATCGTGGCTTAAATGAAGTCACTCCACCGTTGAGTGCCGCTGTGCCAGATATGCTGGAGCTCCAGTAAGAGCTGGAGTCCAAGGCAGTGAGGTGGTACGCCACCACTTACATCGCAAATGCGTTTTTCTCCATTCCCTTAGCCACAGAGTGCAGGTCGCAGTTCGCTTTCACTTGGAGGGGCGTGCAGTACACCTGGAACCGACTGCCCCAGGGGTGGAAACACAGTCCCACCATCTGCCATGGACTGATTCAGGCTACACTAGAGAAGGGTAAGGCTCCAGAAGAGATACAATATGTCGATGACATTATTGTATGGGGGGGCACAGCAGAGGAAGTTTTTGAAAAAGGAAAGGAAATTATCCAGATTCTTCTCAAAGCTGGTTTCACCATCAAAAAGAGTAAAGTCAAGGGACCTGCCAAACAGATCCATTTCCTAGGGGCGAAATGGCAAAATGGAGGTTGTCAGATTCCAATGGAAGTCATCAACAAGATCATAGCGATGGCTCTACCAACTAACAAGAAGGAAACACAAGCTTTCCTGGGGGCCATAGGTTTTTGGAGGATGCACATTCCTGAATGCAGTCAAATCGTGAGTCCTCTTTACTTAGTGACACGTAAGAAGAATGATTTCCAATGGGGTCCTGAACAACAACAAACTTTTAAATAGATTAAGTAGGAGACTGCACATGCCATGGCAGTTGGACCAGTCAGGACAGAACCAAATGTGAAAAATGGATAATGGTCCCTCCTGGAGCCTCTGGCAAAAAGGACCTGGTGAGACCCAAGGTCGACCACTCAGTTTCTGGAGCCGAAGTTACAGAGGATCTGAAGCCAACTACACCCCCACGGAGAAGGAAATCCCAGCAGCTTATGAAGGAATACAAGCAGCCTCAGAGGTGATTGGCACAGAAGCACAACTCTTCTTGGTACCCCTACTACCGGTGCTGAGTTGGATGTTCAAAGGAAAGGCGCCCTCTACACATCATGCCACTGATGCTACATGGAGCAAGTGGATTGCTTTGATTACACAGCATGCCCGAATCGGAAACTCGAATTGCCCTGGAATCCTAGAAATCATCACAAATTGACCTGAAGGTGGAAACTTCAGTCTGCCCGATGAGGAGGAAAAAGAACAAGTGAATTGGGTTGAAGAAACTGCACCATACAATCAGTTACACGAAGAGGAAACACGTTATGCCCTTTTCACTGATGATTATTGTTGTATTGTAGGGGAGAACTGGAAGTGGAAAGCAGCTTTCTGGAGTCCCATCCGATAAGTGGCAGAAGCTACTGAAGGAGAAGGTGAATTGAGTCAATTCATGGAACTCAAAGACATTCAATTGGCCCTGGACATTGCTGAATAAGAGAAATGACCAAGGTTTTATCTCTACACCGACTTGTGGATGATAGTCAATGCTCTGTGGGGGTGGCTGGATCGATTGAAGAAGACTAATTGGAAGCATAGAGGAAAACCTATCTGGGCTGCTGATTTGTGGCAAGACACTGCCACTCAGGTTGAGAAACTGACTGTGGGAGTCTGTTATGTAGATGCCTATGTACCCAAAAATCGAGCTCACGAGGAACATCACAACAACAAACAAGCAGACCGAGTTGTACAAGTCCAGGTTTCACAGGTTGATCTGCACTTGCAGCACAAGGGATAGTTGTTCCTAGCTCGATGGGCCCATGATACTTCAGACCATCAAGGCAGAGATGCCACATATAGATGGACACGAGACCGAGGGGTGGATCTAACCATGAACACTATCTCCCAGGTTATCCATGATTGTGAGACATGCACTGCCATTAAACAAGCAAAAAGAGTGAAGACCCTGTGGTATGGTGGACATTGGAGTAAGTATAGGTATGGGGAGGCTTGGCGGGTTGACTATATCACACTGCCACAGACTGGTCAAGGTAAGAGTTATGTGCTCACCATGGTGGAAGCAACCACTGGATGGTTGGAGACTTATCCGGTGCCTCACGCAACTACCTGAAATACCATTCTGGGTCTTGAAAAGCAAGTACTGTGGCGACACGGCACCCCACAGTGAGTTGAGTCAGACAATGGGACTCATTTAAAAAACAATTTAGTTACTACTTGGGCAAGGGAACATGGCATTGAATGGGTATATCACATCCCATATCATGCACCAGCCGCTGGAAAAGTTGAGCGGTGTAATGGACTGTTGAAAACTACTTTGAAGGCATTGGGTGGAGGGACTTTCAAGAATTGGGATCAGCATCTAGCAAAGGCTACATGGCTAGTCAACACTAGAGGCTGCGTCAGTCGAGCCAACCCTGCCCAATCAGAGCCCCTTCACACTGTGGATGGAGACAAAGTCCCAGTAATTCACTTGAGAGGTATGTTAGGTAAAGCAGTTTGGGTTAACCCTCCCTCGAGCAAAGGCAAACCCATTTGTGGGATTGTCTTTGCTCAAGGACCAGGATATACTTGGTGGATAATGAGAGAAGACGAAGAAATCCAGTGTATGCCTCAAGGAGATTTAACCTTGGGGAAAAACTAATTCATATTCTGAGTTGTATGTTGCAGGAAATAAGTCATCAGACGAGAAAGATCCGAACTAAACTGGTGCTGGTGCTCAATGATAAGACAGTCGTAGAAGACACGACCTGTATAAGTTCGGGATATAGGCGAATATGGGATATGAGTGTGATGTAAAATGGTATGGAATAAGGGATGGAGATTGTAGTGGGTTTGTAACCCTCCCTGGGAGGAAAACGGAACTAGGATAGGTCACCTGATGTATATTTTACCAATAAGGTATTCCATACCATGTTCCATCAGCTTAGATATAGAGACGAGAAGGAAACAACTTCTTTCTTCTCTTACGGGACAGTTGCACGGGATAGACAGCTGTTTTTGGAGGAGGAAATCACCTTTCATGGGTAAGTAGTCTTTATTGTTAGTTTTCCCTGTGTATATAGTGCTCATAGTTCTCTTTTTCTTCTCTGTGTAAATATTAAACTGCCTTTCTCAGCAGTCTTGGTTTTGCAAGTTTTTTTCCTTTCCCCCCTTCCCTCTTCCCTCTTCTGGTGGGGGGGTTGGGTAGAGTCTTGGTGGACACCAGGTGTTCCGCCAAAGTAAACGATAACAAGTACTTTTCGCCTTTTGGCGCAATTCTAGCCATCGGTCTGGAATGCAGACCTGCTAGTTAGTTCTTTTGTGTGTGTCAATCACCCCAACCAAAAGAATCACCCTCCCCCTCCCTCATTCAACATCCCTCTTTCATAATGATGCAGGGGAAAAGAAATTCCCACTTGGTTTTTTAGAACAAGTAAACCTATGACAAAAGGGTACTCAGGACCTGCAAGTTTGAATATTTCCAATAATATTAAAATCGTGCACACCACTCTTTGTATAAATGGACGAGTAAACAAGGACTGGAAACAGGATACAATGATACAGCGTTTTAAAATCAATGTTGTGGTGGTTTCACTCTAGGCCTTCCTGGAGACCAACTTGTAGCCAGGAAGGAACTAGAAAAGTGATCACGGAAGTATTCCATGCTATTCCTTTACGTAACTTGAGGTATAAATAAAGCCAGCGGGAGGGATCTCGCTCTCTTCCTCTCCGGCGAGGTTCGAGAACGGTGGGTCCCTGTTTCGGTCGGGCTTATCTGGAGCCGAGGCCTATAGTGACTGCCGTTATCTGCCACGCGTGAGGGGAGAGCCGAGGACCGTGTCTGGCCATCCTGCCTGTTCGAAGGGAAGTGGTGAGATTTTTGCTTGTTTGCCTTCGGCTGGCCGTTTGACTTGTTCGGTCCTTGCCCTTTTTGTCCTTCTCCCTTTCCCCCCCTTCCCCCCCCCCCCCCCGGTGTGTGGTATTCTCCTTTTGTGTATCTGTCTCATATGTAAAGTATATACATATATATATATATATATTTTTGCTATAGCTTTGGCTGCTTGGTTTTTTTTTCTTTCCCTTTTTCCCTCTCTGGGAGGCGGGTCCTTGTTGTCGAGTTTTGGGGGACTTGGCGGGAAGCCAGCTCGAAACTTGTACAACATTTTTGGTAGCAGAGGATGGTTCTTTTGGTTAAGTTTGGCTTGTTTTGATAAACATTTTCCGGGAAGACAGCCAAGCTCGGTGTTGTTTTGCAAACCAATCTATTGTTTTGGGAACAGGTCTGGGAACACTGCCAGAGTCTGGGAAAGCAGCCAAGGAAACTTTGTTTATATAAACAAAAGTTTGTTTTGGGATCAGGAAGAAATAATAACAAAAAACAATGGCTATTTCATTAATTTGTCTTATAATTCTAGCCATCTTTACACCTGTGCTAGGCTACTCTATAGGGAGACGTCCAGACCTTGAGGATGGATGGAACGAATTGCTTCCATTCTTTAATTTTGACATCGAAGGTTTGGTAAAGGAGATCCCCATGGTTAAAATCGGCTCTAATTACTATATAAATCTTATTGCAACAGTACTGTCATTGATAAAGGTACTGGAAGTGCTCCTTAAACTTGGAAGAATGGGGTTCCGTTGCTTTCCCTCTTGTAGGAAAGATCACACCTCAAAGGGACTCGCTGGAACTTTGGAAAGGGCTGCAGACAGACCAGTCCCCGGGTGGCATGGAACTTGGGAAGATTTCGGTAGATTAGTAGGACATGTGTCACCCCCCATTAATTGGGAGTTCACACCAGAACAAATGTTTGATTCTGGTGAGATGGCCCACTGTTTGGCAGAAGGGTGTTTTTCCTACAAAGATCCGAATATGCAATTCTCTGCTTTGTGCTGGGGCCTGGCTAATGCTTATCGAGCTGCCATAGACCACCTCCAGAGGGTTAAGGTCGACACAGAGACCCAAACCACGCCACTTGAAACCAGTGATGTCCCTATTAGGTCCACAGAAGTTGGGGTCCAAACACAACTTGAAGTCAATACCATCTCTACTAAGTCCACTAGAACCGGGACTCAAGCTAAGAACCGGAAGGTCATCATTGCCCCTGTGAAGAAGAAGAAGACGTGGGTAAGGGAGATCAAGGAACTTGCGGACCCATCTCCCCAACCAGAACGCACAGAAGAAAGAGAAGAAGAAGAAGAAGAAGAAGGAACAGAGGATGTTGTGAACGAAGGAGCGGCAGCAATGGGAGAAGGAGCAACAACAAGTGATGAAGGCGCGACTGCGAGAGAGGAAGAAGTGGTTGTGACTGAGGAAGGAGCGATTAGAAGAGAAGAAGCAGCTACCAGAGAGGAAGAAACGGCTACACGGGAAGGAGCACGTCCAAAAGAACTAGGGGCACGCCCAAAGGAATACAGAATAGCATCAAGAGAAAAGAAAGCAACAGTACAAACGGTCGGTGGTATATTGTCGCTTGATGATTTATATCCTGACTACACATTCAGTATTACAAAAGACACAAAGAAGGAGTCAAAGCATCCCCCTCAATTGGAGGGGGAATTATCCCTACCCCTCCAGACCCAACCTTCTCTTGGAGGTATGAATGATTGGAGGAGAAGACCCTTATCTCAGCACGCGGAAGATTACTCACTACCTCCACCCGCGGGGTATCGCGAACGACACAGGAGTCCATCCCCATGGTGTGAATGGCATAGAAGTCCATCCCCACGGTATGAACGACGTAGAAGTCCATCTCCGCGGCGTGAACGGCGTAGGAGTCCATCCCCACAGTATGAACGGCGTAGAAATCCATCTCCACGGCGTGAACAATATAGAAGCTTATCCCCACGGTATGCCCAGTCTCCACCTCCACATGAGAGATATAGGGAGGAAGTGGGAGCAGTCCCACGTAGGAGTGGAAGAGTAAAGAGAGAGGTGGAAAAGATTCTACATGGGAGAGATTGACAAGAAATAATGCGAGAAAGCGTAATTACACAATCACTGACCACAAGAGAGCTTCGAGATTTACGGAGAGATTATATGCGCTTGCCTGGTGAAGAAGTCCTCACCTGGCTGGTGCGATGCTGGGACAAGGGAGCTGATAGTCATGTAATTGAAGGTGATGAAGTACGACAATTGGGATCCATTGCTCGAGACCCTGTGATAGAGCAAGAAATGGGGAGGGAGAAAATGGCGTCCAGCCTTTGGCTCCGAATCCTCCACGCGGTGAGAGTGAAATACCCATTTAAGGAGTCCCTGAAGAGTTCTTCAAGAAGGTGGAGGACTGCAGAAGAAGGTATCCAATACCTACGGGAATTGGCCATGCTGGAGATCATCTATTCTGATCCAGATTATTATGACATCCAAGTTCCTGAGAATGTTCCATGCACGCAACCAATGTGGAAAAAGGTAATTCAAGGTGCCCCCAAACCATATATTTCCTGCTTGATATCCGTATATAATCCAAAGATGGAGGAACCAAGCGTGGACGCTATGTGTGCTTGGATAAGAACCATAGAGGAAAATATGGAAGACTCCTTCAATCCCCTCTACCGACGCACCTACGATAGGGAAAGAATGGAGAGAGATTATGAATGTTCCAGATATGAGGACGACCTTAGAGACAGAGAGGATAGAAGGTATAGAGATTACCAAGAAAGGCCAATGGGAAGATCACGGTGGGACCGACAAAGACGACCTCGGCCTAGACCTCGATCCTGGTCTCGATCTCGCTCACGGTCCCTGTCATTCACACGTCGAAGGAAAGAGAACTCTAAACGTTGGTCACGTAACCAACTATGGGCATACCTTCGTAGTAAAGGAGAAAACATGAAGAAGTGGGATGGTGAACCCACTTCTAAGCTTGAAGCTAGAGTGAGGGAGTTGAAGTGAAAGAAGACTGACAAGAAAGTTGTCTATGTAGTAGACGGAGATTTCTTAAAAGAGAAACTGCGATCGCCGAAACACGAGAAGATGGAGGTCCACTTTGACAACGGCAAAAAGTCTAAGAAGTCAAAGTCAAACTCTGACGACGAATGCTCTGATCAAGACCAGTAGAGGGGCCCTGCCTTCTGCCAGGAGAAGGAGAGGGACCAAGAAGATAACCGAGTTTACTGGGCTGTGTGGGTTCGATGGCCTGGCACATCGGATCCTCAGAGATACCAGGCCTTGATAGATACTGGAGCCCAGTGTACTGTAATGCCTTCGGAGTATAAGAGTACCGAGACTGTTACTATTTCTGGAGTGACCGGAGGGTCTCAAGAATTGTCAGTAGTAGAGGCGGACATGAGCTTGACGGGAGACCAATGGGAAAAGCGTCCCATTGTCACGGGGCCAGAAGCCCCTTGCATCCTTGGTATGGACTACCTAAGAAGAGGATACTTCAAGGACCCGAAAGGGTACCGGTGGGCTTTTGGTATAGCCTCGGTGATTGAAGAGGAGTCCAAGCAATTGTCTGCCCTTCCTGGCCTCTCAGAAGACCCTTCCATTGTAGGATTACTGCGAGTTAAAGATCAAGAAGTGCCAATAGCCACAACAACTGTACACAGACGACAGTATCGGACAAACCGAGATGCTGTGATCCCTATCCACAAAATGATCCAAAAGTTGGAGAGCCAAGGGGTGGTCAGTAGAACCCATTCACCCTTCAACAGCCCCATCTGGCCTGTGCGTAAATCCGATGGAGAGTGGAGACTGACTGTGGACTATCGTGGTTTAAATGAAGTTACGCCACCGTTGAGTGCTGCCGTGCCAGATATGTTGGAGCTCCAATACGAGTTGGAGTCCAAGACAGCAAAGTGGTACGCCACCATCGACATAGCCAACGCGTTTTTCTCCATTCCTTTAGCGGCAGAGTGCAGGTCACAGTTTGCTTTCACCTGGAGGGGCGTTCAATACACCTGGAATCGACTGCCCCAGGGGTGGAAACACAGTCCAACCATCTGTCATGGACTGATCCAGGTCACGCTAGAGAAGGGTAAGGCTCCCGAACACATCCAGTACATCGATGACATCATTGTATGGGGGGATACAGCAGAAGAAGTTTTCAAAAAAGGACAGACGATCATCCAGATTCTCCTCGAGGCCGGTTTCGCTATCAAGAAGAGCAAAGTCAAGGGACCTGCCCGAGAGATCCAATTCCTAGGGGTGAAATGGCAAGATGGACGACGCCAGATACCAACAGACATAATCAACAAGATTGTAGCAATGACTCCCCCCACAAACAAGAAAGAAACCCAAGCTTTTCTGGGAGCAATAGGTTTCTGGAGGATGCATATCCCAGAATACAGTCAGATTGTGAGCCCTCTTTACTTTGTGACCCGTAAAAAGAACAATTTCCAGTGGGGTCCTGAGCAACAACAAGCTTTCAGGTAGATCAAGCAAGAAATTGCACATGCCGTGGCTCTTGGACCAGTTAGAAAGGGACCAGATGTAAAGAATGTACTCTACTCTGCAGCTGGAGATAAAGGTCCCTCCTGGAGCCTCTGGCAAAAGGTGCCTGGCGAGACGCGAGGGCGACCACTGGGTTTCTGGAGCCGAAGCTACAGAGGTTCTGAGGCCAATTACACCCCTGTGGAAAAGGAAATCTTAGCGGCATATGAAGGTATACGAGCAGCTTCAGAAGTAATTGGTACCGAAGCACAGCTCTTCCTGGTACCCCGATTACCAGTCTTGAGCTGGATGTTCAAAGGGAAGGTGCCCCCTACGCATCATGCCACCGATGCTACGTGGAGCAAGTGGATAGCCTTGATTATGCAGCGTGTACGATTGGGAAGTTCAAATCGCCCTGGAATTCTGGAGGTTATCACAAATTGGTCTGAAGGTGGGAACTTCAGTCTGGCAGAAGAAGAAGAAGAGCCAGTGAGCCGAGCTGAAGAAGCTCCACCATTTGATCAGCTGCCAGATGAAGAAAGGTGTTATGCCCTTTTCACTGATGGTTCTTGCCGTATTGTAGGAAGGAACCGGAAGTGGAAAGCAGCCGTTTGGAGTCCCACCCGACGAGTGGCAGAAGCTGCCGAGGGTCAAGGCGAGTCGAGTCAATTTGCAGAGCTCCAAGCCATCCAATTGGCCCTGGACATCGCCGAACGAGAAGGATGGCCGAGACTCTACCTCTACACAGACTCGTGGATGATAGCCAATGCTCTGTGGGGATGGTTAGACCGATGGAAGAAGATGAACTGGAGGCGTGGAGGAAAACCCATTTGGGCTGCTGACTTGTGGCAGGACATCGCTGCCAGAGCGAAGAGTCTGAATGTGAGAGTCCACCATGTAGATGCCCATGTGTCCAAGAAGCGAGTTAATGAAGAACATAATAACAACAGAGAAGCGGACAGAGCTGCACAGATAGGGGTGTCACAAGTAGACCTAGACTGGCAGCAGAAGGGAGAGCTGTTTCTGGCTCGATGGGCCCATGATGCTTCCGGTCATCAAGGCCGAGATACCACCCACAGATGGGCACGAGACCGAGGGGTGGATTTAACCATGGATATAATTTCTGAAGTTATCCACGATTGTGAGACTTGTGCCGCTATTAAGCAGGCGAAAAGACTGAAGTCCCTATGGTATGGTGGACGATGGGATAAGTATAGGTATGGAGAGGCATGGCAGGTTGATTATATCAAACTGCCACAGACTCGCCAAGGTAAGTGCTATGTACTTACCATGGTGGAAGCAACAACGGGATGGTTAGAGACTTTTTCGGTACCCCACGCAACGGTCCGGAATACCATTCTGGGCCTTGAAAAGCAAGTCCTGTGGAGACACGGGACCCCAGAACGTATTGAGTCAGACAACGGGACTCATTTCAAAAATGAATTAGTCACCACTTGGGCGAGGGAACATGGTATCGAATGGGTGTACCACATTCCTTATCATGCACCAGCTGCTGGGAAGATTGAGAGATATAATGGACTATTGAAGGCCACTCTAAAGTCATTAGGTGAAGGAACTTATAAAAACTGGGACAAAAACTTAGCCAAGGCTACCTGGCTAGTTAACACCAGGGGTTCTGTCAATCGAACTGGCCCTGCACAGGCAGAATCCCTTCACATTGTTGATGGAGATAAAGTTCCAGCGATCCATTTGAGGGGAATGCTAGGGAAAGTTGTTTGGGTTACCCCTGCCTCAGGCCAAGACAAACCCATTCGTGGGATTGTCTTTGCTCAAGGACCAGGAAATACGTGGTGGGTAATGAAGAAGGATGGAGTCATCCAGTGTGTGCCTCAAGGAAATTTAGCCTTGGGGAAAAACTAATTGTAGGTCCTAAGTTGTGTTTTTACAGGAAGCCAGTGACCAGATGAGAGAGAGACCTGAACTAAACTGATGCTGGTATCTGGCGATGAAACAGTCCAGTGATGAAACAGCTATAAATCGGAACTGTAATTGTGACTGAGGAGACCAAAGATCTGGACTGAACTGACATCGGCATTGATTTTCCAACGACGAGACAACAAGAACTATATATATATATATATATATGTGTATATATATATGTACGGGATGTAGGCGAACATGAAACATAGGTGTTGCGTAAAGAAATAGTATGGAATAAGGGGTGGAGAATGTGGTGGTTTCACTCTAGGCCTTCCTGGAGACCAACTTGTAGCCAGGAAGGAACTAGAAAAGTGATCACGGAAGTATTCCATGCTATTCCTTTACGTAACTTGAGGTATAAATAAAGCCAGCGGGAGGGATCTCACTCTCTTCCTCTCCGGCGAGGTTCGAGAACGGTGGGTCCCTGTTTCGGTCGGGCTTATCTGGAGCCGAGGCCTATAGTGACTGCCGTTATCTGCCACGCGTGAGGGGAGAGCCGAGGACCGTGTCTGGCCATCCTGCCTGTTCGAAGGGAAGTGGTGAGATTTTTGCTTGTTTGCCTTCGGCTGGCCGTTTGACTTGTTCGGTCCTTGCCCTTTTTGTCCTTCTCCCTTTTCCCCCCTTCCCCCCCCCCCCCCCCTGGTGTGTGGTATTCTCCTTTTGTGTATCTGTCTCATATGTAAAGTATATACATATATATATATATATATTTTTGCTATAGTTTTGGCTGCTTGGTTTTTTTTTCTTTCCCTTTTTCCCTCTCTGGGAGGCGGGTCCTTGTTGTCGAGTTTCGGGGGACTTGTACAAATGTTAATAGTAATATTGATATGGCCTGCAAGTTTGATGTTAAGCAAAAACATGTTGATACTCTTTTGATGGTAACCTTTTATGTATATGATACAAACCAGTACATATACTCAGCATCTTGTGACCTCTACCAGGATTTCTGTTGGTTGCAGATCAAAACCTCTATTGATTTAGTGTTGATCTGTTTAGGAACAATAAAAACAGGGAATACATTTCAAAAATCATTCTGCATGATAGTAGCATCTTTAGATGTAAATTGCAGGACCGAACGATCAGTTACTGAGCCTGTGGCTCAGTCAGAGACCAATGTTGACAGGGCACCAAGTAAATCAGGTACTTCTCCAGGAATTAGCAAAGGAGTTAGTCCAACTGCGAAACCCTCAGGAGATAAATTCGGAAGCTTTATGGTGCGTATAGTGGCAGGACAGATGGATATCCAATATACAGGAAATGAAACAAGCCTAGGTTCGCATATCTCATGTAATTATCCCCTCTCTGCTAGAGTAAAGAATTTTACTATAACCATAAGACATAAAACCTCAGGAAAACTAGAACTTTATGAGATAAAAGTACCGTAGAAGAAGAATAAGATCACACAAAGTGTGTCTTGTTCAAACAAGATGCTATGTAGACTTGTAGTTCAAGTGAAGGAATTAGAACAATACTATTACGTAAAGAGTGTATGGAAGATGTCCAAAAAATCATATTTTTCTGATAATTTAGTGTTTCTATTTATCATTCCTCCTTCATCAACCTGTTTTGTACTCTGTGTGTATGGTAAGCTATCATAATTTTTCATTTGCAGGGCCTTATGTGGTAAAACAAAGTAATGAACAGAAACTATTACTAGACCCAGTGTACTCACTAAAGAAATTGGAGGTTACGATTCAAGCAGATATTTAAAAGGTACAATAGAACTGTTCTCAATTTATAGCACAAAGCTTACGAGGATGGGAAGCATGGCTAAAATCACGGACATTGAACACCAAGGTCAAGCGAGATTTAGCAGGATGGTTCAGGTCAGGATTAGGAGTACTTTATAGATCAGGAGGTACTGGTTAATAAATTAAGTACCATCATTACAGACTTAAACCAGTTCCAAGTACCATTAAGATCATCACTACTGATGCTACCAGACACACAAAAGCTGATGGCAGGTTTACTGACCACCCTGTCCAGACACACCCAAGAAAACTTTGAGTCAGTTGCATCCTTTGAAGGAGAATTACAAGACATTGCCCTTCAGTGTATACAGTCACAGTTATGGCTACAGTCTGTAGTATCAGATATCATTAGGGAAGGGATGTCGGGGGGACTGCCACAAGAAATAAAAGAAATAATAGCAAAAAATGATACTACCCCTCAGTTTGAAAAAACTTACCAAGCCTGGTGGCAGTTAGTAAACTTTAACTACAATGAACAACAAGAACAAATAGAAGCTTATGTGCTTACTATCAAAAGGGCCACTATTGGAGAGATATTTCCAGTATTAGCCTTAGAAGCAATATACGAAGATGTTGTAGTAAGACCAATTAACCATAATGTATGGGTAAAATATATTAATCAGTTGAATAGGTGGCAAATGGTAAGTACAGAGGCGTGCATCCTACAAGAACAATTAGGGTTCATCTGCAAGAACATTGTAACTGAAAATGAGGATTTATGTTTAGACACAGCAGATAGTACCTGTATCTTGGAAATGATCTCAGCTCCAAAAGCACAATCTCAAGTATATTATGTAGGAAAAGGATGTGCATGTGTAAAAACTCATTGTCATAATGTCAACATTGCCACATGTAAAGAAATAACTAATGGAACTAATTTTTGTGTATGTAATTTTACTACTATAATAGTCCAAGCCCCCTCCCACATCTCAACCCAGTGTGAGATGGGTTTCCAGACACTACACAAGACTCAAAATGGGGGAAAGGGATTATATATTACAATGACTGTACAAAATAAATACTACAATACATTATATACAATCTTAGCTATCTGTACCATGACATAAAAGTATTTACAATGGATCAAATCTCTTCTCCCCTCCAAATAAAAGTCCAGGAGGGAAGAAGGAAAAGATCCTTTCCACTTTCAGAGCAGCATTCTCTTCAGAGTAGCAGTCTATCTCTCTCTCTCTTCCATGCAGCAGTTGTAACTGGATCTCTGCCAGTACACACGAGGGGGTATCCAAACCCTCTCAGTTACTCATCTCCAAGCGAGGGTCTTATCTTCTGTGGGCTACGTTCACCTGGACACGGTCGTTTCACCACAGTCATACCATGAAGCTTAGGGGTCTTCGTGACGGTCCATATCTTCAGGGGATTCAAATTCCCTTTGCAGAGCTCCGTGCTCTGTCTCAAGCAGCGGGGGGGGGGGGGGGGCAAGATCACCCCCTCCACATTCCTTCTCTGAGTTTTTCAGCTCCTTTCTGCAGTGCTGTAGCACTTCAAGACTCTTTCAAGTAAGAGTTCATCATCTTCCTCCTTTCTAGGAGGGGTCTCCAAGGAGTTTGGGGGTTTTGGGTTCAGTTCTTACCCAAACTTTGTAGAGCTTAGGTTTACTCTCTCTGCTGCTGGCTCTCTCTCAGCTCTCAGACAACTCTGTGTCTTCTTGCTCGGCTGCATGTTTGTTTCTGCTACTTCTCCGTTATCTCTTGGCTCTCAGCCACAGTCTCTGGACGCTGCTCCTGCTCTGTCTCTGCTCACTCATGGTGGAGAAAACTTCTTTAGCTTTCTAACTACAGGTACTTAGCCCAGTTTTACACTGTTCCAAGTCCCTGCAGCCCCCCAGTCGGGGCTGGGGGGGGCATAACCCCCCAGGGGGGCTCCTGCCCTTTCTCCTCGTGACCCTACAACATGACTACTTCTTTAACAACTACAACTACCTTCTCTTCCGTCCTGCTTGTGATATGTTTATATTTTGCAGAAGCGCTCATTGGGTAAAACCTCACGGGTTACCACCCCCTGGGGTTTTACCATATTATAACTTCAGGGGGAAAACTGTTTTCCCCCACCACAGGTTTGGATAGCAGTTTCTGTAACCAAAAGAACTAGGAAAGGTCCCTCCCATTTTGGAATCAGACTTTCTTCCTTCCATGTTTTTATTAATACCCAATCTCCAGGTTTAACTTTATGGATATTAAATCCCAATGGGGTTGATTGTACCAATTGTCCTAGCTTTCTCATTTCATCTACTCTTCGTGCTATGGTTTGTATATAGGTTTGCACAGTAAGGTCTTCTGTATTCAGAACATTGGAACACACTCCATTGAGAATAAGCCATTCCGTATAGCATTTCATAGGCAGATAACCCTATATTGGACCTTGGTTGGTTTCTTACATTTAACAAGGCTTTTGTTTCAATTTAACAAGGCAATTTTTGTTTCGATTATCAATTTTGTCAGGTTTTGTTTTAACATCTGATTCATTCGTTCTACCTGTCCTGAACTTTGAGGATGCCACGGAGTGTGATAATTCCATCTTATTCCTAGTGCTTGGGCCAGGTCTTTTAGAATGTTAGATGTAAAGTGCGTGCCTCTATTGGAATCAATAGACCCCACCACCCCAAACCTAGACACAATATGTTCCAGCAAAATTTTTGCCACGAACCGAGCAGTTGCTCTTGCTGCCGGAAAGGCTTCCACCCATTGAGTTGACTATTACGAGTAAATATTTCCATCAATTCACCTTTGGTAATTCAGTGTAGTCTACTTGAATTTGTTCGAAGGGTCGATAGGCTAGCTTTCTCCCTCCTGACGTCACTTGTCTCATTTCTTTCTTGTTGACCTTTTGGCAGGTCAAACACCCATGGGTGATCTGTTTAGCAATTTCAAAGATGCCTATACAACCGTAAGATTTTAAAAATTGGTCGCATAAGTCTCGAGTTCCCCAATGGGTCCTCTCATGTATTCCTTGCAGTATTCTCCTAGCTAAGGGTTTGGGTATTATTTCATCACCATCTTCCAAGACCCATTTTCCCTCTACTTCCTTTGCACCCAACCCCTTTATGGCGTCTAATTCTGACAATGCAAAAATTATCTGAGGGTCATCTTTATTTTCTTTTAACGTTTTTATTGAAACTACCTCTCTTTCACCAATTGCTATTTTATCTGTCAAATTATTTCCTCACACCTGTAACGTTGTGCCCTTCTGGTGTCCTCTTACATGTACTACTGCTATTTCTTCTGGGTCCTTCAAGGTATCCAATATTAGGGCAACTAGCTCTCCGTGGATTAGGTTTTTACCTTGTGTATTAATTAACCCTCTCTCTTTCCAAATTTTTCCAAAAGTATGGACTATCCCATAAGCATATTTTGAATCCGTATATATAGTACCCTTTCTCCCTTGTAACCTTAACAATGCTCTATGTAGTGCATATAGCTCACGAGCCTGAGCTGACCATCCTGCACTTAGTTTTCCACTTTCTATGGGCTCCATAGTTTTTCCGTTTATTATGGCATACCCTGAGTATCTTTTCCCTTCTCTAACACTGGAGGACCCATCTACAAAATATTGTTCTCCTTTGTCCAGTTCTACTTCCTCTAGGTCTCTAACCTTAGTCTGTAAATCAATTAATTCAATACAGTCATGTGTTATAATATGATCTTCATCTGGGACTCTGTATAGAAATTGGGCTAGATTCAAGTTTGTGGTTGTTTTCAGTTCTAATTCCTGGGCATGTAGCAAAATGGCTTCATATTTTAGAATTTGACTATCAGTTAACCACTTTTCTACTTTCTGGTTCAATATACTTCTTACATTATGTGGGGTATATACATTTAGAGGTGCACCAAAAGTTATTCTTCCAAGAGAATAGCGGTAGCAGTCACAACTTGTAAACACAGAGACCATCCTCTGCTAACTGGGTCCAATAATTTTGAAAAATAACCTACTGGTTTCTTGTCCCCACCCCAATCCTGGGCTAATACACCATAGGTTACCTGATCTTCCGTGTTCACAAAAAGTAAAAATGGTCTCTTTAGGTCTGGCGAACTCAAAACAGGAGCTTCAACAAGTACTTCTTTAATTTGACTAAATCGTTTTTCATCTTCTGAAGTCCATTTGAGAGTGTCTAATGTTAACTTCTCATACAAAAATTTTACTTTCTGAGTATAATTGGGTATCCATTGCCTACAATATCCAAGTAAGCCGAGGATTTTCCTGACTTCTTTCTTACTCCTTGGTGGAGAAAGAGAAAAAATTCCGGACACCCTTTCGGGATCTAAATTTTTCATTCCTTTAGTTAACCAGTGTCCAAGATATTTTATTTCTTGTTCTGTGAACTGTAATTTGTTTTTCGAAACCCGCAACCCTCGGGCTCCCAAGAAATCGAGCAAAGATATCGTTGCTTCTCTAACAACTTCTTTTGATTTACCTGCTATTAATAAATTGTCCAAATATTGGATTAACTTTATTCCATCCGGTCGTTTAAAATCCAATAGTAGATTTTCAAGGACTTGCCCAAATAAATTTGGGGACTCGGTAAATCCCTGGGGTAACACAGTCCATCTATATTGTTGCCTTCGTCCTGTATCAGGGTCTTCCCATTCAAAGGCAAATATATCTCTACTACCTTCTTCCAGAGGGCAGGTCCAAAGTGCATCTTTCATATCTGCCACACTATACCAAACAAATTAAGGGAGTATTTGACTAAGCAATGTATATGGGTTTGCGACTACTGGAAACCTAGTGATTGTCCTTTGGTTAACTGCCCTTAGGTCCTGAACTAACCTATAGGTCCCATCCTTCTTTTTTACAGGGAGGATAGGAGTGTTATGTGGAGACATACATAGTTCTAAAAGTCCTTGTTGTATCAATTCTTCGATTACTGGTTTTAGTCCCTTGCGACCCTCAAGTGAAATGGGATATTGACATACCCTTACAGGATACTCTGGATTAGTTATGGTTACACTCAGAGGTTTAATCCGTAATTTTCCTGTATTGCCTGGGGCTGCCCATACCATAGGGTAGATTTCTTGCTCATCTTCTAACGTTATTTTCAATATTTTAACTTCCATTCTACCTTCATTCGGGACAACCCCCACCCCTAGGGAGTCATTAAATCTCTCCCCATTAAATTACACCCTGCTTCTTGGATTAAATGTAAATCTCCGACTGCAAATTTCGCATCAGATTCTAATAATACCCTTTTTATTACCGGGACTTGGAATCCCTCCCCTTTTGCCCCTACAACTTCGGTTGTCTCATGTCCAATTTTACACCCCCTAGATAACGTCATGATAGTTGATTTTTCAGCTCCTGTATCTACTAGAAACTCATAAACATCCCCCTGGGGACCCACTTTCAATTTTATCAAGGGCTCATCGGATGGCTTTGTCCCCAAAATGTAGAACCCCTGACATCCCTATTCTTGCTCTTCTTCTTTAAACATTTCTAGATCTCTTTTCCTCTTCAGGCAATCTCTTTTTAAGTGCCCCCGCTGTCCACAATAATAACATCCAGTGTTCTGGTTATTCTGGCCCTGGTAACCCCCCTTTTTCTGAGATCTAGTTGGTGGTTTCCTGCTTTGAGACTCCTGTCTGATTTCTCCTTTTACAGACTTTCCTTGAGTTTCCCTCACAGTTGTGGCAAATAGCTTTCACTTTGGCCTTCTCCTCGTCTCTCCTCACATATACTTTCTGAACTTCCCGCAAAAGTTCCTATAACCCTTGATCCTGCCAGTCTTCCAGTCTTTCTAATTTCTTCCTGATATCTCCCCAAGATTTTCCTACAAATTGTGTTTTTAATAAAACTTCTCCGGCTGTTGTATTGGGATCAATTTCGGAATACATCTGTAAATTTTTTCTAAGTCTCTCAAGCCAATCCATGGGAGACTCTTCTTTCCCCAGATGTTCACTAAAAGCTTTATTAATATTTTACCCCCTGGGGACTGTCTCTTTAATTCCCTGTATTATTATCGCCTGCATGTCCGTCATTTGCTGGCGATCTACTGCATTGTTATGATTCCAGTTAGGGGGCTGCATCGGCCACTTTTGATCTCCGGGTGGCCCTGCCTAGTGCTCCTGGCCCCAAATTCTCATTCCTGCTACTCTAACCATTTGCCTCTCTTCTGTGGTAAACAGTATTCCTAGTATAGACTGTAGTTCTTCCCAAGTGTAAATATTAGGTCCCAAAAACTGGTCCAATTTTTTGGACACCCCTATAGGATCCTCTAATAACTTCCCCATTTCCTTTTTAAATGATCTAACCTCCTCAGCACTCAGAGGTGCATTTACAAATCCAATTCCACCTTGATTCCCTCCCAGAGGTACTTCCCTAAGAGAGAATAATTGGGCTGGTTCTTCGCCCTCACTATTTCCTTCTTCCTTTAGAACCATGACTCTAGCTTCCCTGATATTCCTACCGGTTCTTCGTCTCCTTCTGGGGGATGGAGTGGAGGATTGAGGAGGGGAAGGTGGGGGAATGGGATTCAAGGGAACCTGAACTGGGGGTGGGGGTATTGGAGGATACGGTAGGGGGGGAAGGTTGTCAAGGGGGTCCCACTCCTTTTTCTTATCCTCCTTTTCCCCTTCATCATTCGCTTTGAGCCTCAATATCTGTGTTGGTCAAATATGACCCTTCCAACATGAAGCATAATCACTTTCCTCTTGGTTAAATGACTCCTTTTTATTCACATATAAATTCCTGAGGTCTCCACCTGCTTTAGTAACCATGCCCCGATACCCCCAAAAAGGGGTCCCTTCTTTCGCTTCGTCCCTTCACCTGCTGTTTCCCTCGTGGGATAACGGAACAGAGGTTAAACAGGACTACGCAATCGCTTCATAACTAAGTTACGTCTCACTCACACTCTGACCTCACACACCATCCAACCAAGGCAATACTTACAGTCCGATGTTCTTGCCCGGATCTTCATGCATGAGAATTACGGGTATCAAAACTGCAGTTTTTCGGGAGTGAGCTCAAGTCTTTTGCTCATTCTTTACCTTATGGTTTCTTCTGCCTCAGTCAGTCTCAACATTTCCAAGGGACCACTAAAAGTGGGGGCGCCATCCCATCAGGTTGGTTTTGACCCACCAAGGCAGAGACAATCACGTCAGGCCAGGTCACCAAGTTTTGTTATAAATGAAACCAGTAAGGCTATTTATTCGATAATGAATGAGCAAAGCAGAACTGGGTGCGAAAGGGGGCCTTAGACTCACCAATACACACACCCTACAGAGTGTTTCGCAGTCTTTTATACATTTGTTCCAGGAAAGTCACTGCCCAGTTTCGTTTCTTGGTTGTGATGTCAGTTTCATTTCTCAGTTGTAGTAGCAGTTTCATTTCTCTGGTTGTGACAGTAGTTTCGCTTCTTGATTATGATGTCAGTTTCATTTCTCGGGCCCGTGCAGGTTCTTATCAGTGGTTGAGGGGAAAAGTTCAAGTTTTCCTTTTCTTATCCTTTGGATAACTTCTTTCCTTACACATGCATGTTTACTTATTGCATATATAAGCAGTATATTTTTAAGTCTTCTTTGGTCTTAGTGGTATATGTTTGTTAAAAGCAAATTACATAAGCATATTTACATAAGTATATTTAGTATATTTACATTTGGCAGTTTGAATAACCCTCTATTTCTTGTTCTTTATTTACATGAAACATCACACAATTCCTCACACTTTGTATTTTCAATGAATAGAGATGCTAATTTCTGAAGGAAATAAACCTAAAGGAGTTGTTGTAGTTTAGATTCTCTTGTTGAATTTCCCCATGCCACCATGAAGCATGCCCCGGAGTGCCGGTTGCAGAAGAGATGGGGGTTCCCATGGGAAGTGACATGGAAGTTTGGAGGGGATAAGAACAGCTGGCAGGACAGGAATGCCCTCTCTTTGTTCTGGCATGGCAGTCAAGAAGGAGCAACCACCTCTCTTTGTCCTGAAATGGGACCTGGGAACTTCCCCCACCCACTGCCGCCTTGCTCGCTCCTGCTAGGGAACGCGTTCTTTGTTCTGGGACCTCAACCAAGAAGGATCCAGCCAGCCACTGCCTGTGCTGGTTTACCGCATCCCTCGCTTCTCAGCTGGAGCCACCCAGCTGCTGCCTGTGGGAATGCAAATTCTTCACGACACTGCAGAAATGATGAGAGATTTCAGCAAGAAACCATGGGATTTGAGCAAAAGCAAGGAAGAACTGTTTGCACTCACTGCTTAAAGTCTTGCCTCATCTGTGATAAGCAAGACAAACAGACTTGCAAACCTCCTGTGATAACTCTCTTTATGGTTTTGTTTTGCCCCATCAGTGGTTGTAACTGTAATGAAAAACTGCTTGCTTACCTGTTTAATGGAAAAATACCCCTTGTGTGTCCCTGCCCCCGAACCCCAGCTATGAACGGAATGGAAAAGTACTGGCATGCCTGCCCCTTCCCCAAATCCTATATATACCAAAGGTTGTAATCAATAAACGATTCAGTTTGTCCATACAACCTGGGTCCATGAAATCAGTCGCTACAGTTGCCTGCATGGACCATGCCCGCGACCAGCTCCAGAGCAGCAGTCATCTCTGCTGATCAAGACCGCAATACCTTCCCACACTGCAGTGTCTGGAGTTGCTGCCCCTTTTTCACTGCCTGGTACCATGTGACTGTGCCAGGACTGCATTGTTGCCTTGGCAGCGTGGAAGCGTAACAGTGATTTTTGGGTGACATTTTTTCTGTTATTGTGTGGTTGTTGTTTTGTTCTGCTTTGTTCTCTGTTTTTTAGTAAAAACTGTTATTCGATTCTACATGTTGCTCGAAAGTCTCATATTTTCAAATTTACAATAAGTCTGTGAGGGAGGAGTTTCTATTCCATCAGAGATACTGCCTCCCTGGCATACATTGTCTTTAAAACCAAGACAGGATCTCGTTAAATCACAGGCTCAAATGTTTCTGTTTCCTATATCTATCTTGTGTTCTAACATGCAGACAGCCAAAATGCAGAACATTCAGTTTCCACTCACTGTCTTTGTCTAGTCAATAATTACATTAATCTGTAAGGTGTGACATAACATTGTACCTATAATTTATGGGAGCAGGTCATAGGTGCATAAATTGTCAACTTTTTTTTTTCAATAAGGTAGTAAAGGATAATCAGTACTTCTGCATTAGAAATTGACTGATCAGGATTCTTTGACTCACATAGGTGCCATTTTGTGCATCCCTTTAAGGGAATATTAGACCCCTCTTATCTATCTCTTGGTGAGGAACTCCAGATCCTAGGCTAGCACGTGCACTCTAGGTACTGTATTGAGAGAGTCACCAGAAAGCACCAACTATGCCCTTCCCCTTCATGTTCTAGTGTCTGCAAAGGAAACCTGAAGCACAGCACATCCCCAAAGATCCCAAACTGGGGCAACTGGAGTCCTCCAGATTCAAATATAAAATCTGGAATGACAGACATTTTTCCTTAAATCCTGACAGTAGCTTAGACTGTCTCCAAAACGGGGTGCATGCACCCTAGGGGGTGCACAAGATGATCCATTAGGGTGCATGAAGAAAATATTAGAACTTCTATTTATATTCAATTTTTTATCTAGAAAATAAGAAAGAAATTAAGCTCAACACTAGTGTCCTCACTCAGTAGGTCCATGTGACAGATGGTCACATGTCACATACAGCATGCAAGGCATCCTGAGGGTGTTCCACAACTTGGAGGGGTTGACAATGGGGCCCTTACTCACTCACTTTGAGTCTGTTGCAACATACTGCAGTTTATGTGTGCCTGGTTAAGTGGATTTATGGATTATATTTTCTAGTTTTAACTAAACTAACCCTAGTTAGTGGAGAAGTGGTTTAAAAAGATTCCTGCAAAGAAACCATAGATTGAAGATTACACTAATAATGCAAGTACAAGTGAACAACAAGAAAACAACAGAGCTGACACTTCGCCTACTCCTAGTACAAACTCTTCATCAACCACATTATGAGTTAAAACCAATGAAAATCTAATCAGGTTTAATCAGTGATTTATAAAGTCATGTGATGTGATACTTAGTCCATTACTTTAGAAAATTTCACTAAAATTTAGAAGTCTATTTTGAGGTTTCTTAATAGCAAAAGACAAAAAGCCACATACCACTGGGGAAACATTTGCTCTTCCTGCTGCACTAAAAAATGGCTGAAATAATACACAGAAAGCAATATGGCAACAAACTAGAATGCAGTTCTTTGTCACACATGCTTTTGGAAGATGCTGATGCCTAAGAGTTTTTTGGATTTTTTAACTTTTGTAGATTTTAGAAGTAGTTGTGTAGTAAATGTAGATTTTAATGTAGTTGTATTACATCCCTTACCCTTAACATAGCAGTTTACATATACCCAACCCTGTTACCCGATTTCATATCAATCCCTCTGAATTCTGTTAGTGTGTTTAGTCTTCTTTTCAAGGTAGAATTGTAGAAAAACACCTCTGTTTAAGAACATCGCACCCTAGGCCTGGACCAGGAGATATCACACAGACAAAGCAACCTTCAAGCCCAGAACTTTGGAGGAACTCCAAGGACTGTGTGTGCTGTGAAGAAGATGAAGATGAGGAAGAAGGGGTCCCAAAGACCCCAGACCCAATTCCTGAAGGGACGTGTAGGGAGGCAGAACCGGGCATGGATAGATCTGGGATTGGATGGACCTTATTATAAAATCATAGAACCACTGCCTGGGTGCCCGCACGTCATGTGTATTCCCCTGGGCCTGTGGCCTGATTAAAGGACCTGCTCCTTTTATCTTTTTTATCTTATACACTAAATTGACCTGGAGTCTTTTTCTCCGCCGTCTCTTTAGGCAACAATGCACAGAAAACATTGCTGAAGATTTGAAGAAACACATATTAGAAGAAATTACACTGAGTGGTAGGTTTGCTATATGGTTGGATCAAAGTAGAGATGTTACTAATGTGGCCCAACTGATAGGTTCCATTTCAATAATGAAAAACATGAAGAACTACTTTTTTTTGTGAGCCACTGTGCTGATTTTGGCTAGAATAGAGTTAATTTTATTCACATTGGTTGGTATGGGGCTGTGTTTTGGATTTGTGCTGCAAACAGTGTTGATAATACATGGATGTTTTTGTTATTGATGAGCAGTGCACTCAGTGTCAAGACCTTTTCTGTTTTTCACAATGCCCCACCAGTGAGTAGACTGGGGGTGCACAAGAAGTTGGGAGAGGACACTACTGGGATAACTGATTCCAACTGATCAAGGGGATATTCCATACCATGTGATATCGTGCTCAACATGTAAAACTTGGGAAAGAAGAAGAAAGGGAGACGTTCAGTTATGACATTTTGTCTTCCCAAGTCCCCACTATGTGTGATAGAACCCTGTTTCCCTGGAGATGACTGAACAGTTGCCTGCTCATGGGAAGTAGTAACTGAATTCCTTATTTTGCTTTGCTTGTGTCTGCAGTTTTTGCTTTACCTATTGAACTGCCTTTATCTCAACCCATGAATTTTCTCACTTTTACAATTTTGTCTCCCATCCCAATGGGGCATAGTGAGTGAGCATCTGTGTAGTGCTTAGTTGCTGTCTGGGGTAAAACCATGACAACACTAAAGGAAAAATACACCAGAGGAGATATATGCTCAACAGTAAATAACTTCATTAATAAAAGGAATGTTTTATGGAAAATCTGTATAACCACTGATGGAGTTGTTGCTTTGACTGGAATAAAAAAAGGATTCCAGGGTAAAGTTACTATCTCAGTTTAATGAGACTGAAGTGTTTTGCTAAGGAGGATGAGTTATGAGGTAGACCAAACTCCTCCCTCTAAACAATTGTAAATCTGAAATTAAGAGGCTCCAGTTGAGGAAGTACGGAGAAAGAAAAAAAACAACAGCCCTTCATTAAAGGATATATGTGCATTGTCAGAACAAGCCGATGGTCTGTTTGGCATTCTGCGCTGGGCATCACGCGGGTATGGTGGACATCGCGGGCATCTCTCTGTCGCACCAAGACATAATCAATGAGGTGCCAATGCTTAGAACGGGGGTGCATCCAGGTTGTCTTCAGACTATCTTTCTGCTGAAAGATAGTATTAGTGACGGTGAGTTGTTGCTCTGCACAGAATTCTAGCAGAAGTCGACCATTATCGTTGCAGTTTCCAACACCATGTTTACCTAATACTCCTTTCCAGGCTTCAAAATTCTTGCCTACTCTGGCGTTGAAATCACCAAGGATAATGATCTTATCGTCTGCAGGAACCTTTTGGGTAAGGAGGCACAGATCGGTATAAAATTTATCTTTTTCAGCAGGGTCAGCTTGGAGAGTTGGGGCATATATACTAAAGATGACAACATGTTGCTTGTTGTTTAGTGGAAGGCGTAGGGAGATAATGCGGTCAGAGTGACCTGTCGGCAGATTTTCGAGTTTAGGAACAAAGGAGTTTTTGATCATGAAACCGACTCCTGAGAGGTGTTTTTCGGTTCTGGGCTTGCCTGACCAAAAGACTGTGTAGCCGGCACCATGTTCTCTGAGGCTGCCTTCTTCATGAAGGCGAACTTCACTGAGAGCGGCGATGTCGATGTTGAGACGAGCCAGCTCATGGGCAATTAGGGCAGACCGACGCTCAGGACGTCCGCTATCCGCAGAATCGAGTATGGTTCTGATATTCCAACATACTAGAGTTAATTTAGGTACACCTTTGGAGGTAGATGCATGCCTCTGTCTTTTGCTCTTTGTGCGACAGCATTGGAAGAAGATGCCCGTTGGTCTGCGGTTAACCAACCGGGTGAAAGTGGAGATGAGCTTTGTTTAGGTCACCTTTTCTAGGCCCCTCTCCGAGTGGAGCAAGCAGTGCTGTCCTTGAAAAGGCTGCTTGGTCGTTCAGGGTGCTGCCCCAAGAGACGGTCATCTCCGTTCAGTCTCAAATGACCAATATCCTGAACCGCCTGCATGCGGGGTTGGGTCTGCAGCTCCCAGTGCACCTTTTACCTGCCGTTTCGACCCTCGTCCGTCGCTACAGGACTTTTTGCATGTGGGTAAAGCCTTCAATTCACCGTCTTCTTCAGCATGATGCTCCAAAGGGCCTCAGCAGACCTCGATGATCAGGACGGTATCTACATTCGATACCGTACTGATGGAAGTCTATTCAATCTAAGGCGACTGAAGGCCCACACCAAGACCTTAAACCATCTTGTCCGGGAGCTACTTTATGCTGATGACGCCTCCCTTGTTGCCCACACAGAAGCAACCCTGCAGCGTTTAACATCCTACTTTGCAGATGCTGCTGAGCTCTTTGGGCTGGAAGTCAGCTTAAAGAAGACAGAGGTCCTCCATCAACCTGCACCTCAGGAAGTCTTCCATCATCCCCACATCACCATTGGCCAATCAGAGCTCAAATCAGTCCAACAGTTTAACTACCTTGGTAACCTCATCTCCTCAGATGGTAAGATCGACGGAGAGATAGACAACAGGTTAGCTAAGGCATATAGTGCCTTTGGAAAACTCCACAAAAGAGCATGGCATAATAAACACTTGAAGAAAAGCACCAAGATCGGTGTTTACAAAGCCATAGTGTTGTCTACTCTCCTATATGGTTCCGAATCATGGGTCATCTACCGCCACCACCTGCGTCTCCTAGAACGTTTCCATCAGCGTTGCCTCCATACAATCCTTAACATCCACTGGTCAGATTATGTGACCAATACATCTGTACTAGAGCAAACAGCTGTCACTAGTATTGAGGCCATGTTGATGAGAACACAACTGCGATGGGCAGGGCATGTCTCAAGGATGAAGGACCACCGCCTTCCTAAGATCCTGCTCTATGGTGAACTTGCCACTGACTGCCGCATGAGAGGAACCCCGAAGAAAAGATTCAAGGACTCCCTGAAACAACATCTCAGTCTTGGCCATATTGATCACCATAACTGGTCTACTCTGGCCTCAAATCGGGAGACCTGGAGACACACCATCTATAACACAACTGTCTCCTTCGAGAACACACGCAGGATCACTCTCGAGGAAAAAAGGCAACGCAGAAAGAACCGTGTCTTGCAAAATACACCATCTAAGGAGTCTTTCTGCTCTGCCTTTTGCAATCGGATATGTCTGTCACGTATTGGTTTCATAAGCCACCAGCGTGCCTGTAGCAAAAGTGGATAGTGCCTTCCCAAATCTTTGTTCGCGAAGCCAAGTCATGATGATGTATTGTCAGAACAACAAAAGAACACAAAAACAACGAAACAATAATCCTGTACCCAAAAACCCCTCTCAAAAAGGAAACAGTTCCGTACTTTCTGCCTTTTGGTGCAATTCTAACCACGGCCAGCAGGGAGCGCTGTTGGATCACTGGAGGAGCAGAACCTGCAGTGCTCGGTGTTGGTCAGCAGGGGGCGCTGTGGCTGTTGGGCTCTGGCGGTTGCCACGTGGGACCAGGAATATGGAGATTCCCCCCCCCCCAAGAAGGGGAAGGGGAAAAGGGGAAAAAAGGGGTTCTTCCCATGAAACTGGTTGTCGCAGGGATTTCCCCCCCTTCATTGATGGGCACAAACCGCTGCCAAACACTGGAGCAGAGGAGGGAAAGGGCGACCTCCTCCTCAAAAAGTTCCTCTGCAGATGGGTCAAACCTCTCCGATGAAATCCAAGCAGGTCTGGGCTGGGGGTAGAACAGGGCGCAGGAAAAAGCAGAGGCAAACCAGGACCAGAAAACAACCAGATGACCAGGTCAAAAAGAAAACAACCTCGGAGCCTTTCCAACACACACCTTGCCTGAGTTAAGGCAAAAGTGAAGTGTCTTCCATTTCCAAGGAGTGAATTAAAAAAAAATCTCATAACCCCTCCCCATGGTCTAAGGAGGGCCATCAGCTTGGAATGCAGTCCTGTTAGTTAGTTCTTTTGTGTGTGTCAATCACTCTAGGCAAACCCCTTCCCCCTACCTCATTCAACAGGGGAAAGAAAAATTCCCTGCTTGGTTTTTTAGAACGAGTAAACCTATGACACTTACAAAAGTTGATTGCACCACACTTGAAATTCATTCACTGTCTCATTCATAGGCAAGCTATTGCAAAACAAAATTTGGAACCAGAAGTGCACAAATGTCATCAATACTGTTAATTTTATAAAAGCAAGACTGTTAAATACTAGAATATTTACAATACTTTGTAAAGATATTAGGAGTGTCCACAAAAATCTTTTGAACCACACAGAGGTTTGCTTGTTATCTCATGGAGAAGTGCATAAAGGAGTTGTTGAACATTTTTATTTTACTAGAAGACAAGTGTTCCAAATTTGCTGACCTTATCTGTGATGACAAATGGCTGTCAGTAGTGTACTACCCAGCAGATATTTTTGAAAAAATCAACACACTAATCTGTCCTCTCAAGGTGAAGGTGACATATAATAACTGTTTTTTGAAAGAAACTCGTGCTATGGAGGAAGTGTTTTGAAAATGGATGTCTGAAAATGTTTCCAAATCATTATGCAATTTTGTTGCCCAAAACAATACAAGTGTGTCACTTGGCGTCCAACACGCGGAAAAGGTAGAGGTTTTTATCTTAAAAGACCTCCCACATGCCACAAGGGCTCAGACAACTCTGAGAGAGGCGTTTTCGTCCTGCTGGTCCTTCCCGGTTGAACCCCAGATCATGGCAAGATGACCACCGCACTGGAAAAAGGTGAGCACCGGGAAAACCTCTAATCCCATCTCCCACCCTCACAAAAATTTTTTAAAACCAACTGCAGACTATTAGAAGCCTAAGTAACTCCAAAAATATGGGTGTCTCACTATCTACTCCTCAAAAATTCATGTACCGCAAGTTTAAAGACTTTATTTTGGAAAACGGACACCCCTTAGACAAAAAATCTGCAAAACCCCTTGCTAAATGGCTTGAAAATGGAGAGGAAACAGTCTCCGACAGCATGTCTCTAAAAGACTGGGAGAAAATTGGAAACAATATCTGGAAAGCGAAAGAGAGGGGAGATAAAGTTGCTATTGAAGCATTAATCGCCTGGAGGTTGGTTCTGATGATGCTACAACACCAAATAACCAGTTCCAATGAAAATCTCCAAGAATCCGAGCAAAAATCCAAAAAATCCAAGCCCAAATCCCCAGAAAAGGACAAACCCCGAAGGTCCCGCGATGGCGTGAGGGAGAAACAAAGCACGGAATACCAACAGATTTTGCATCATGGCATCGGTGAGCTAGGCGATCGTGTGCGCGCAGGTGAAACCGAGGAGCGCAGGGGGCAAATATGGGATCAGGTACCGTGTGGAGAAACGACATGCAAAGATTTCACACCCACTCTGTTGGTCCCACCCCCCAACCCGCCCATGCGAGCCCAACCAGCACCATTCCCCAGCCCGTGTCCGCGTTAGCCCCCCACGTCCCTGGCACGCTCACAGACCCTCCCACTGGAACACCCTCTCCCTCCAGCACTGCCTCTACCCCCACGTCATCACCCTCCCGGGGTAGACAGAAACTAAGGGGCAGTTCCAGGTGCGGCAGGGGCAGGAACCAGGCCCGGTGCGGGGCCCGGTGTGGGGCCAGGGCCTCTTCCAACAATAACATCTGGGGAGATGGTTTCCCGCATGAAACCTTTGTTACCGAAGACCCCTGCAGCTGCCAGACAGCAAAGACACCCCTGCCCTATAACGGTATTTGGAAAGCCTTTAGGACAGAGGTTGCGCAGGCTAAAGACGTCGAGTTTTTAAAAACCTTTCCAATTTATCTAGAGGAGGGTCGTGCTCCCGAATGGCATCCGGTGTCATACCCTATGTCGAAAGACATCAAAAAAGCAATTGTGCAGTACGGTCTAGGTTCACCTTATACTGTTGGACTTTTTGAATTGCTTTTCCTTGCCTACCATTTAATACCATATGATATCAAAGCAGTAATTAATGGACTGTTATTGACTGTGCAAGCATCTGTTTTTGAAGCAGAATGGAAACGGTTTATAGTTAAATATGTCAATGAAAAGATGGAAAGGCGTGGTATTCCAATAAGTAGTGCCATTGACATGTTGTATGGAGAGGGCAACTAAGCCAGCTGACAGGACCAGTCTCTTGTGGATTTAAAATATCTGGACATTACAAAAGAACTGGCAATGAAAACCTTTAAAAAGGTTGCTGATGCATATGTCCAAACACCCTCCTTCACCCTAATTTATCAGGGCCCAACAGAACCTTTTGTGGACTTTATAACCAAGCTAAAGGAAACTATAGCATGCCAAGTCCAGCTGTTGCCCGTAACGAAAACACAAACCAACAGAGTGCCGGTTTATGGGTGCTTTATTCTAGGAACCTGAGGACTAGCGTCCCAAGTCAGGATTCCGAAGACCCTCATTTTTCATACAGCTTTTATATTCTCACACAAACATGTCTACGTGCAGTTCTTACTTGTAAGCAGTTACACTTAGTTACAAGCACAAACTCATATTTCATACTGATAACAATTGGTAATCATCTACTTTTAATCATAAATCTGTTTAAGTTGTCTTACTCCATAGAAACCCCATATAAACTGTTCAGCAGACCCTTACTATATCTAAGGTAACAAATCGTTATATACATGCTTGGCTAAATCTTTTGATTATTGTTCCTACCTCTTCAGTACATTCCATTCTCACGAACAAGGCTGCTAACCTACTACTTTGGAGTGCTGCTCTCTAGGCCTACTCTCCTACTAAGCCTTAGCCATTCTACTACTAAATTTGAATCATTCTGCAACATGTCCCCCCTTTTGAGCATTCTTCAGGCTTTTCCTGCAAGGATGCTCAAATGTAGCAATCTTCAGGCTGCAGTTTCTTGATGAACAGGAGGTGATCCATCTTGCGGTGAGATTACTTCTTTTCTTGTTATGGTTTTCATGATGCGTCTCGTATGTTGACCTTCTTTTACAATCATTCCTAAAAGACACTTATAAACAATCATGGCTATGACAATAATTATTACAATCAATATTCCGTACTGGATAACAGAAGATATCCATCCTGACACATGAAGACCTAGGGAGCTGAATAATTCTCCTATCCAATTGTGTTCTGCTTCCTTTTGTAATTCATGAACATTTTCGTCAATTTATTCTAATTGACTAATATCTTTCTCTACTTCTTGAGTGACATTTGGGATGTGCACGCAACAATGGTCGTCCTTTGCATGCAGGTATCCACAGACTCCGTGTTCCTTTAATAGGATTAAATCTAAAGCCATTCGATTCTGTACTGTCATCCTAGTGGTGGCTTGTAATTGTAAATTTAGATCTTTAAATCCTTTCTTAGTGACCGCTGCTAACCTTTCAGTTTGTCCCATTAATTTAAACAACATCTCTCTGTTTCGGTATGTTGAGATTGGTGCAAACAAAGATTCTAATACCCATCCAAATTTAACTCCTGCTGATGGTTCATGCCAATCTCCCAACTTCAAGTCATCAATGTCCTTACTAATTTCTCTTTTTCCCCGTGGTTGTATTTCTACTGATGTTAACTTATCCTGTTTCCAGAATGGACAGAGAGTAGGTATCCCTAGTGTGACAGGCACAACAGGACCATCTATTGGCATGTGGGTGGTCCACTGGCCATGCCCCATTACCCACACTAAATTTCCTGGACTCTTAACGGTGGTGGTACGACAATCAATGTTTTTCACAGATCCTTTAATAGTATGATTATATCCTCGACATTCACATCCTAACTGCAAGAGTGTTTTGACTGGTATCAAGCCTATTTCATCGTCTGGGGTATCGCATGTGTATATTCTAATACAATTCCAATTCTCCTTTGTACGTGTTTCTGTCCTCCAATTATGATTTCCTCTATTACCTGCAGAATAAGTTTGATTCTTTTTCCCTTTCCAGTGAATACACCACTGTACTTTTCCAATATAACTATAAGTCTCTAGTAGGTTGGGTCCCCAAATCGTTTGCCACTCTTCCATAGTTGTAGAGCTAGTAATATTTTGACATACTTCTTCTTGTTTTTCTCGTTTTATTTGAACTGGAACTTTAGAACAGGGGTATGTTACCGAATCTGTAACTAAACAAGATCCCTTTAATTGGCCAATGTCTTCGCTTGTTACCCATGTCCCAACTACTACCCATCGGAAAAATCCGGGCATCTGTTCACATTGTTTTTTAGTCATTTTGTCTTTTAATAAACATGCATCTGTCATTTCATTCCATGTTTTGGTTACAAATCTGCAATTCCATGTAGTGTTCTTAAACACTTTAGGAATTTCTGGCACTGGAATTATTCCCCATGGGATTGGGTCTCCTGCAGCATGAGGCATAGGGAGACATGCAGTGATTTTTGTGACATTCTGTACTTTCCCAAAATCACGAATTAGGCCTACGACTAGGTTTTCTTGTTCTACTTCTCGATCTGGAATCTGCAGGTTACTTACTTGCCGGGTTGTTCTTTCAGTCTTTATGTAGACGACAGTAATTCCAGTATCCCACCAGTCATCTCTATTTATCCAGCAAGTATATTGGCCCTCATCTTCTCCTCTTCGTATTTCTTTGATTTTCAAAACTATTGCATCTGCCCTCTTTTCAATCTGATGTCTCTTCCCGACTTTCAAGTTCTGTCCCTTAAACCACCACCCATATTCAGAATACTGTCCTTCTGAAATTTTGCAACTTAAAATCAGATCTCTCCCTTCCTGGGCCGGGTAAACACTGTGTTCTGGTCTAACTCTTACTGCTTGATGTGGTACGGCTACTGCTGTCCTTATCCCATAATCTTTTTCTTTTCCACATAAGACCACACAAAGAAATGTACCCTCTGTTTTTCCTATTCTGGGATCAGAAATATTCAGCTACCCTTTACCTCCCTTACTATTTGACCACCAGCTAATTCCTTGATTTTGTGATTCCCAAGATTGATTTGTCATATTCAATTTCCACCACTTTACTTTAACTGATTTCTGACAATTATCAAATTGGAAGGCACAATTGATTTTTAAGGGAGGACCATCCCACATGTCAAATTGTTTCCTAGTGGGCATAACTCGCACTTTGGTCACCGTTTTCTGGGTCGTGTTTATTGTCCGTATTTCTATATGTTCATAATCAAAACTTTCCCAAATCCAAACTACACACATATATGTTCCTTCCATAGCTTTAGACACTTTGGGTACCTGCAGGACGGTGTAACCCTTTTGTTGTGTAGCATCCCAAACTGTTGTCACTCCTTCTGTCATGATTTGATCTTGATCTCTCCATCTCCATCTGACGTTAACATCTCTTAATTCAGCTCCCTGGTCATCAGAAAATAAACAGGTTAAATTCACATCAGTGTGCTCTGGTACAAATAAATAAGGATCTGGGGTCTCAATTCTCACGGTGGTCTCTACTAAACTCATCAACCCCAGAAATACTACGATCCTCAATGGTTGGCTCAAAATACCATCCTTGTAGGTGAGTGAGGTTCTACCGACCACGAGACTGGAACCTTCTTGATTCGGGTGTAATGGATCCAATTGTCGATTCCCTCGACCTTCATCGCCGTGTAAGTGGTCATTATCACCTGGCGAGGACCGTCCCATGTTTCCTTTAACGGTTCCACTGACCAGTTTTTCACATAGACTTGGTCTCCTGGAGAAATGTCATGAACCGGATTCTCCAGGGGCAGAGGTCGATTCCACTGCAGCGCTCCTCTGAGGGCTGTGAGAGTTTTATTTAAGGATAACACATAGTTAAACACTGCTTGATCCCCCACCACATGAGGATCCCCTTGATAGGTAGCTGCATGATAGGGCTTGCCATACAATATTTCGTATGGACTTACTCCTATTCTCTCCCTGGGTTTAATCCTGATTCTCAGCAAGGCAAGAGGTAGCGCTTGGGGCCACGGGATTTTTGCTTCTTGACAAATTTTCTTTAATTGACCCTTCAATGTCTGATTCATCCTCTCTACTTGTCCACTAGATTGTGGTCTCCATGGTGTATGGAGATTCCATGTTATTCCTAATATAGCAGATATTTCTTGCACTATCCCTGCGGTAAGTGTGGCCCTTGATCAGATGATAACCCTAGAGGTACCCCAAATCTCGGAATAATTTCTCTCAGAAGAGTCTTAACTACTTCCTTTGCTTGATTAGTCCTGGTTTCTGGCCATCCTGAAAAGGTACAAACATATACTAACAAATACTTATAGGATTGGGCCTTAGGCAACTCAGAAAAATCTATTTGCCAATAGTCTCCTGGTAACTGTCCTATCTGTAACTTTCCCATTTGTACCTATTTTCTGACCACTGGGTTATTATTTTTAATACACATGGGACACATTGCATTTACCCTTTTTGCTAGTGTTAACATCTGGTTTGAGAGAACCTCATTTTTCAGAAATTTTACCATTGCTTCTGCACCCCAGTGGCACTTGTTATGTTCCGTCTCGAGTACTGCTTTCATTATTCTGACAGGTAAGATTACTTGTCCTATGGGAGTAATGTACCACCCTTTAATATTTTTCCTTGCTTTTGTTATTTGAGCTAATTTCTCATCTTCTTGTGAATAATATGGTTTTTCTTCCATATATGCTATTGCTGGATTATTCCGAACAGGTAAAAGAGCCATCTGAGTCCATACCTCTCTGGTGGCTTGCTTAGCCGCTTGGTCAGCCTGTCGATTACCTTGAAATTCTCGTCCGGGATCAGTTTGATGTCCTCTGACATGCATTATTGCCACTGCCGAAGGCTTGTGTATTGCCTCTAGCAATTGTAAAATTTCTTCTCGATGTTTAATTGATGTCCCTTGAGAAGTAAGAAGTCCTCTCTCTTTCCAAAGTGCTCCATGAATATGAGCTACTCCAAAAGCATATTTGGAGTCAGTCCATATATTAACTCTCTTTCCTTGACTTAGTATTAAAGCTCTCACCAACGCCCATATTTCGGCCTTTTGCGCAGACGTACCTGGGGGTAGTGCGTTTGCTTCTGTCACTTGTTGTAGAGTGACCACTGCATACCCAGCATACCTGGTGCCATTCTCCACAAAGCTAGATCCATCGGTATACAACTCCCAGTCAGGATCTGTCAATGGCTCATCCTTCAAGTCTCTTCTACTCGCGTAGACTTGCTCAATGGTCTCTACACAGTCATGTTCCAGGGTACCTTCTTCCTGTGTAGACCTAAGGAATTCTGCTGGGTTGAGATGGTTAGTGATTTTCAGTTCAATATCATCTTGCTCTCTTAGCAAAGCCTGATACTGTAACATGCGGCTAGATGAGAGCCAATGCCCCCCTTTTTGTTCCAAAACTGTTATGACCATGTGGGGCACATACACCACCATGTGTTTCCCCAGAGTCAATTTTCGTGCTTCTTGAATTAGAATAACCGTCGCTGCCACGGCTCTGAGGCACCCCGGCCATCCCCCACTTACTGCGTCTAGCCGTTTGGAGAAATACCCCACCGGTCTCTTCCAGGATCCCAACCGCTGAGTGAGTACTCCTAAAGCCGTTCGTTGTCTCTCGCAGACATAAAGCTGGAATTCTTTGGTTAGGTCTGGTAGTCCCAGGGCAGGTGCTTCCTGGAGGGCTCTTTTCAGTTCCTGGAATGCTTTCTCCTGCTTCGTCCCCCAGGTCAGCTTGGGCTCTTTTACTGCTTCATATAATGGTCTGGCAGTCAGCCCAAAGTTGGGAATCCACAGCCTGCACCATCCGACCATTCCTAGAAAAGATCTTAATTCTTGATTATTTCGGGGCACCGGGATAGCACATATTGCTTGTATACGATTTGCGCTCAAACGCTGGATTATTTGAAAAATTTCACACTCCAGATAAATAACTTTCTGCTTTACTAGTTGAGCTTTTGCTTTTGAAACCCGGTAGCCTGCTTGCCCCAGCATGTTTAACAGTTCAATGGGTAGACAGAATCCTTGTTCTGTAGCCCCCAAAAAGATGTTATCTACATTTTGTGGTATTATATGTGAAAAAGGAGATTCTTTTACCTGAGTAGTCTTCCATTCTTCAAGTTCTTTTGCTAACTGATTACCAAATATCGTAGGTGAATATTTGAATCCTTGCGGTAACTGAGTCCAAGTAAGCTGTCGCTTCCGTCCAGTCTCTGGGTTTTCCCATTCAAAGGCAAAAATCTTCCAACTTTCTTGTGCCAGTGGTATGCAGAAGAAGGCATCCTTTAGATCAATCACTGTAAACCACTGAAATCTCTCAGAAACAGATGTTAACAAAGTATAGGGATTTGCTACTACTGGGTGGATATCTTTTGTAATGAGGTTTACTGCTCTCAAGTCTTGTACTAATCTGTACTTACCTTTAGGTTTTCTTACTGGAAAGATGGGAGTATTAAACTCTGACTCACATTCTTTTAATATTCCTAAAGTTAAAAATTGTGTGATCATTGGAGCTATTCCTTTCCTAGCTTCTAAACTAATTGGGTATTGTCGCACTCTAACAGGTTGAGCTCCTTCTTTTAATTCTATTCTAACTGGAGTAGCAGTTTTGGATTTTCCAGGGACCCCTGTTTCTCATACCCAAGGCACTACAGCCTGTTCTATTTCCTGCGGTATCTCTTTTCCTCTAAATTTGATATCTAGGGGTTTTAGAAACGTCTTCTCTTCTATTTGTCCTGAAACTCCTACTACCCATGCAGTTGAATCACTTAATGGCCCCATCAATTTATTCATTGCCGAAAAACTAGCTCCAATATCTATTCTAAATTCTGTCAACTCTCCCTCTACTAATAATTCCTGGTAAATTCTTAACCTTTTATAATCTCCAGACACATTCCGATCCCACTCGGGATCTTCCTGCAGCACGAAATCATTTACTGTTCCCCCCTTCGCTCCAACTGCTTCCCGCAAAGGGGTCATCAATCTAGGGGGTGAGGGCGAAACGTCTGTCTCCCTTCCCCCTCCCCGTCTCTTTTCTCTACTCCTTCCCCTTTCTTTTCGCCCCCTCCGAGTCCGTTCTGCTAGCGGAGTTCTATCAAAACCACATTCTCGCCCTCTCGTTACTTCCTCATCCGAGGACGATTCTAACGGGGGCATGGTGGGTGATCGTGCCCTCACATGTGAAGGGAGACTATCTCCCGGGGGCGCACTTGGAGTTATGCTGGGGGAGACTAACAAAAACACATCTTCCTCTGGTTCTTGACATCCTATACATTTATCATCCAATTCTTTTAACACCAACATACCACATTCCTTTTGCCATTCAGTCTTACGTTCCAAATAATAAAACAAATCTAAATACGGTATTTCATTCCACCTCTCATTCTCTCGTAAATTTTGCATCAAGGGGGTTATAATTTCCGAAGTTAATGTACCATTCCTAGACCACTGCATTCCTTCTGTTTCATATTGAGGCCATACTTTATTACAATAATCAATCAATTGTCTCTTACTTAACTCCTGTCCGAAATTTCCTTCCTTCCAATGTTTTAACAAGCAACCAAGCGGAGAATCGCTAGGAATATCATTTTCTGCACAAGATAGTGCCTTAAAGGTTTTAAAAGGCATCATAGTCACACACACTGTACAATCACACAATAAACAGTACAATACGAACAGCAAACAGTACAATACAAACAGTAAACAGTACGATACGAACAGTATAAACCAATACCTTCCTATACCAACTTGTCAAGTCTCACTATGAGTGACAAGTGCTGGTTCAGTGCGGCTTTCGCCCCGTCTTACGACCAGCGCCTAGGCTTCCCAATAAAACCTTTGCCCAACCCAGCGGGTAAACTCACGGTCCCGTCTTATGGGCAGGCTCCCAACCAACAAACCTGAAAGAATAAAGCACCTCCGGGCTTACCTGGATGGTTGTCCGGCGGGCGCGGGGTCGGGCACGGGTCGATGTCTCCCCAGAAATCACCTGGTTGCCGGCATGGAGTGGATCAGCTCGTGAGCCGCCCCAGCTACCCCCGGAGCCCCATCTCGGGTCGCCAGAAAACTGTTGCCCGTAACGAAAACACAAACCAACAGAGTGCCGGTTTATGGGTGCTTTATTCTAGGGCCCGGGAACCTGAGGACTAGCGTCCCAAGTCAGGATTCCGAAGACCCTCATTTTTCATACAGCTTTTATATTCTCACACAAACATGTCTACGTGCAGTTCTTACTTGTAAGCAGTTACACTTAGTTACAAGCACAAACTCATATTTCATACTGATAACAATTGGTAATCATCTACTTTTAATCATAAATCTGTTTAAGTTGTCTTACTCCATAGAAACCCCATAGAAACTGTTCAGCAGACCCTTACTATATCTAAGGTAACAAATCGTTATATACATGCTTGGCTAAATCTTTTGATTATTGTTCCTACCTCTTCAGTACATTCCATTCTCACGAACAAGGCTGCTAACCTACTACTTTGGAGTGCTGCTCTCTAGGCCTACTCTCCTACTAAGCCTTAGCCATTCTACTACTAAATTTGAATCATTCTGCAACACAGCAAAAGGAAAGCCAAGACATTCTGTTTAATAAGTTTGTGATTGAAAAAGCTAACAAGGATTGCCAACAAGCCTTAAAAATACTAAAAGATCCCACACTTCTGGAGATGATAGAAGCTTGTAAGAATGTGGGGTCTGATTCTCACAAAGCAAGGTTGATAGCTGCAGCCTTAGCCAGTCCACAAACCTGTTTTCACTGTGGTGAAGCAGGGCATATTAAAAAAACACTGCCCTCAGCTAACCATGAAATCTCATCTTCCAAAGACACCGTGCAAGCAATGTGGCAAAGGCAGACACTGGACTAGGGACTGCAGGTTCCTCAGTAACATATACAGAGAGCTGTTGCCCCAGAAAAAATCACCTGACTTGAAAAGTGACTTTTAATTCACTGCCAGGCCTCAGACAGTGCACCTGTGAGCTGTCAGGAAACAAAACAGCAAGCACCAGCAGTAGCGTGATAACACAAACACCCCCGCAGTTGCGTTCCATCTTCCGCAACCCATCCTTTCAGCAGGTGCCAGGAAACCACAACAATTAGAATGGGTCATGTTAAACCTACCATTCCCTGCAGTTCAACTTAAATCAAATGAACAAATTATGCAAGTTGTGCCCTCACCACATGACCCTGACCCTGACCCTGAATTAAACCCTAATGAAACCTATCTGGTCATCTCACACCTAGCAGCACACGAGAAAGGAATTACAGTATTACCAACATTGCTAACTGAACTTAACAAACATAACAGGTTTTTTTGTATTTTTGTCTCCCTTCCAGCTGTACAAGCAGAAAGACCATTTCTAACATGTTCTGTTTACTTTTCAGGATCTTGTAGTCCACAGAAGACCACAATCACTAGTCTTTTAGACACCATGGAACAGTGGCATCTCGGACTGGAAACAAATTTTTAGGGGGGGATCTGTCCTCCCGCAAGTCCATTTAAATAAACCCTTTTTAACTTGCTTTGAAATTTTGCTTTCTCTGTTTGTATTGTTATTAACTATTTCTTGTGTCACAGCATGCTGTCCATGCATCGAACAAACAAGGAAGGGTGAGATGTGATGGGAACAGTTCCAGGCGTGGAGAAAAACATACAACAATTGATAGGACTTTATTATATGGACCTTACAGTTATTATATGGACTTTACTGTTATTATGTGGTTTCATTGTATTCACACTACACAGTGCACAACCTGGACATGCCCAGGTTTGCCATGAGTTTGCCTGCTCTCTGTTTCCCCTGCTCCCCTCTCTGATAGGCTGAAGAAGCTGCAGAGAGGAGACAGTTATCATTTGCCTTTCCTTCCCCAGTTCCTCCTGTGCTCCTCCCCCTTTTGCCCGTGTCCCTATCCTGGTTTGTCCCCCCACTTGTTTGTCTCATGCTCCACCCTATGTTCTGGTCCTTTCCCCTCCCGAGCTGATAAAAAACTGTGTGCACGTGTGAATTGAGGATTCTACCGGTACCCTACCTTTGTGTCCCGAACCCGTGCTGTGCCCCATCCCCCTTTCGGACCGCAGCAGTCACCTATAAAAACTCTCATATCTGTACACTTAAAAAGCTTAAAAATGGAATTCTTAAAACATTTAAAAAAATCAAAATTAAGTGTTTTAATGGGTTTTGAACACTCTCCAATTAGTTTTCAAGTGATTGACATCAGGGAAGATGGAAATTTACTAGCTGAATTTCAACAAAACCTTTGCATAATTGGTGGATAGGATTGAAAAATGAATGTCACAATTCAGTAAGCACAGTTAATGATGCATTTCTTCCATTTGGATCTATGTATCTTTTTCAGCTATGACAGCCATTAAAAGTAAGTATTGAAATAAACTGAACTTAGAACCAGACCTTTGAATTGCTGCATCACAAAGTGTTAAACCAAGATTTAAAAATTATTGAAGCATATTTAATCACATTGCTCTCACTAAAAACCATTATTTTTAGTAAGCATTATATTTTAGGAAGAGTAAAAAGGTTTCCTGTACATTAATAAATAATTTTTTTTAAAAATTGAAAAGTTTATTTTATGTCTACCTCTTCCTTTTTTAATTTCTCTATTTCTGTATGTTTCATAATGTACATAATATATTAATAAAGTGGTATATAATTTCTAAATAAATAAATAAATATATATATGTGGGTTGCACGCTCAAAAATTCTTTACTGATGGGGTGTGAAAACAAAAAAGTTTGGAGACCACTGGCTTAGAGGTGATAAAGTCCTCTGAGTTGAAACCAGGTAAAACCTGGAAAGCGAATTTAGTAGAGCACTACAAGAATTAGAGAGTTAAACACAAAATGCAGGCCTTAAGCAAAGGCATAGAGAACTTAGTATTAAGAAATAGCGAAGGCAATAAATTCACTAGAATACAGGACACTCTGACATGAAAGAACATAAGCATGGACAGAAAGAAGTAAAAATACTAGCACACACACAAAAAAAGGACATATAGAAGGGAAACAAAGGGAGATAAGAAAAGAGATGAGTCAAGAAATCAGGAACTTCTGCCAGACACTGGAAATCCCTGCCAAAGGCACAAGGAAACTATCCAAATTAGGGAAGGTTCAAAAGTTTATGAAGATGATGGTGAAAGGACACTGAGTTCATGACGATGAAGAACAGGATAGACCACCGAAGTTCTCCCCAAATTAGAGACCATGCCTCAAACTCCACCTGTTATGAATATTAAAAGTAGATGTTACAATATAATGAATATTCATAAAATGTGATGTAATTGCTTGCCAAAAAGTGTATAAAAAGCTCAGTTGCAAGTTACTCGAGTGGAGCAGGTTGTCCAGGGCGACCTGGCTGCTCCCCGACCATAAATAAATACCTCCTGCTTATAGACTGAAAATTCTGTCTCTGAGCAGTTCCTCCGCACCTTCTTTGGGGCACAAATTGGCATCAGAGTCTTGGAAGCAAGGACAGGTGACAAAAGAGGACTACAGAAATGCTGTTTACCACTGTAGGAAGAAAATTTGTGCAGTCAAAGTTTGATTAGAGTTCAAGACTGGTCTGTACTATGAAGGACACCAAAAAGGACTTTTTTAAATATGTTAACAGCAAAAGGAGATAAGATTGGTCTGCTACTTGATGAGGTCCGTCACCTCACAAATAGGGACGTAGACAAAGCAGAGATGTTTAATGTCTTCTTTGCTTCTGTCTTTATCATCAGTGATGGATCCTGGGACCCCCGAAGCCCTGTATTGAAAGACTGTGACTGAGGGGATGATAAGCTCCCAGTTGGTTCTGAACTTGTTTGAGACTTGCTGCTCCAGCTGGATGCACATAAGTCTATGAGGCCTGATGGAATTCATGACAGAGTATTGAAAGAGTTGGTCAATGTTATCATGGGACCTCTCTCCATTATATTTCAAGTGTCTTGGGAGGTCCCAGTTGACTGGAAGCTGGCAAATGTTGTCCCATTTTTCGAGAAGGGTAAGAAGGAAGACCCTGGTAATTACAGGACTGTCAGTCCATTTACCAGACATTCCAGTGCCTGGTAAAATTATGGAGAAGGTTATTCTGGGAGCTATTGAAAAACACTTGAGAGACAGTGCAGTCATAACCAGCATGGGCTCACAAGGGGAAAGTCCTGCTTAACTCATTTAATTTTCTTTTATATCAAAGTCACCCACCTGGTTGACCAAGGGAGGCCAGTAGATGTGGGATTCTTGGATTTTAGCAAAGCTTTTCATACTGTCTCACAGTATCCTCAACAAAAAAATGTCCAGCATACAACTAAACAAGTCCATAATACATTAGGTAAACAATTGACTGACAAGGTGGGCTTGAAGGGTTATAGTAAATGGGGTTACATCAGGTTGGTGGTCAGTCACCAGTGGAGTTCCCCAGGGCTCAATTTTAGGGCTTTTTAATGTTTTAAATGATCTGGATACAAGAGTCAAATGTACATTAGGTGAGTTTAATGATGATACTAAATTAGGATGAACTGTGGATTCCCTCGAGGGTAGAGAAGCCTTACAGAGAGATCTGGATGGACTAGAGAACTGGGCAATCACCAACCATATGGAATTTTTAAAGAACAAGTGCTACATTCTCTGCCTGGAATGACCTAATCCTATTTATACATACCAATCGGGGGATGAGAGGCTGGAGAGAAGCCCCACAAAAAGAGAGCTGGGGGTTTGAGTTGATGGCAAGTTGAATAGGAGTCAACAGTGTACCAGGGCAACCAAAAGGGACAATTGTGTCCTTGGATGCATGGAGCACAGTATAGCTGGTCAAGGGAGGTGATTGTCCTGCTCTACTCTGCACTGGTGCAGCCCCACCTCAAGTACTGTATGCAGTTTTGGGCACCTCAATATAAGAAGGACATCAAACTATTAGAGTGTGTCCATAGGAGGGCAACCAAGGTGGTGAAAGGTCTCAAGGGCAAGATTTATGAGGAGTGGTTGAGGTCACTTGGTTTGTTCTACTTAGAGAAGGTTGAGGGGTGACCTCTATCAGGTGACCAGTAACAGGACAGGAAGAAATGGAATGAAGCTGCATCAGGGGAAATTCAGATTGGACATCAGGAAAAGGTTCTTCACTGAGAGGGTGGTTGGTCAATGGAACAAGCTCCCCGGGGAAATGACATCATGCCTGTCAGCATTTGAGGAGTGTCTGGACAATGCTCTTTGCCATATGGTTTGGTTTTAGGTAATCCTGAGAGGAGCAGGGAGTTGGATTTGATGATCCTTATGGGTTCCTTCCAACTTGAGATATTCTATGATTCTATGATATGTTCTCTTGACACATTTTGTTAATGATTTATTTAGTTCAAGTAAGGTACCAGAAACTGTACAGCAGACAACAATGACCAAAGTACAAATACCAAAAGACCACCTTTGTTTTTCTGTCATAGTTCTACATCAATTGATCCTGTTACTTCAAAGATTCTGGGCTTAACTGGGTGATGATACAAAAGAAACAGTTACCTCTACCAAAATACTGGTGTGAGAATTGTTGTGTTGGGCCTTTATATAATAAAGAAATGGAGTCTGCTCCCCACGGAGGTAGTGATCAGAGAGTGTTTATTTCAAACTCTGCACTCTTTTTATCCCTTAAAACCATGTGACCTTGTGACCAATGAGATTATCGATTCTGGCGCATGTCCCCTGGGCTTCCCTGCCCTGGGTGCCTCCCCTGCACCCCTGGATACTCCTCCTACATCACCCCCTTCTCAATTAAGACGGTCATGAAAACAGTGCAAAAAACAACAGTGCAAACAACAGAACAGTACATTACAAACTACCATAGCCTCGCAATGACCCAGCACATCACTTGTTTTGGTTTCTTAAGAACTTATACATCTATTGTAAACCTTTTAAAACCTTCTTATATTTCTAAGGAGTAGTGCAACTTGGAAAAATAACTTTATTAACTTAGGGACCTTAGCCCAACTGTGCATAGACTTATAACCTTTATTAATCTGAGGGTTTAAATAACTGGGAAATTCAACTTTATTTCAAAAACAGGGTAAACTTAGCAAACTAAATTCTCTTAATGTGACCATGTGGCTGAGGTAGTGTTATTTTTGTGAGGTGTTTGGTATTTAAGGCACTTATCCAGTCAAACAACTCTTTTATTCATTCACACACACATTCACTGACGGTCGTCATTTCATTCATCATACACACACTCATGGGTTTTGTATAGACTCTACATTTTGCCTTTTGGGTAAGCAAGTGTAGGGAACAGAATAAAGGTCTCTATGTAACCTTTGTCGACCTCACCAAGGCTTTTGATACTGTGAGCAGAAAAGGTCTGTGGCAGATTTTGGAACGTTTAGGTTGTCCCCCCAAGTTCCTTAAAATGATCATCTCACTCCATGAGGATCAGCACTGCCAAGTCAGATATGGCAACACACTTTCTGAGCCCTTTTTAATTAAGAATGGTGTGAAACAAGGTTGCGTTCTCGCTCCTACCCTATTCACCGTCTTCTTTAGCATGATGCTCCAAAGGGCCACAGCAGACCTCGATGATCAGGACGGCATCTACATTCGATACCGTACTGATGGAAGTCTATTCAATCTCAGGCGACTGAAGGCCCACACCAAGACCTTAAACCATCTTGTCCGGGAGCTGCTTTATGCTGATGATGCTGCCCTTGTTGCCCACACAGAAGCAGCTCTGCAGCGTTTAACATCCTGCTTTGCAGGTGCTGCTGAGCTCTTTGGGCTGGAAGTCAGCTTAAAGAAGACAGAGGTCCTCCATCAACCTGCACCTCAGGAAGTCTTCCATCATCCCCACATCACCATTGGCCAATCAGAGCTCAAATCAGTCCAACAGTTTAATTACCTTGGTAGCCTCATCTCCTCAGATGGTAAGATCGACGGAGAGATAGACAACAGGTTAGCTAAGGCATATAATGCTTTTGGAAAACTCCACAAGAGAGTATGGCGTAATAAACACTTAAAGAAAAGCACCAAGATCAGTGTTTACAAAGCCATAGTCTTGTCTACTCTCCTATACGGCTCTGAATCATGGGTCATCTACCGCCACCACCTGCGTCTCCTAGAACGCTTCCATCAGCGCTGCCTCCGTACAATCCTTAACATCCACTGGTCAGATTTTGTGACCAATACATCTGTACTAGAGCAAGCAGCTGTCACAAGTATTGAGGCCATGTTACTGAGAACGCAGCTGCGATGGGCAGGGTACGTCTCAAGGATGAAGGACCACCGCCTCCCTAAGATCCTGCTCTATGGTGAACTTGCCACTGGCTGCCGCATGAGAGGAGCCCCGAAGAAAAGATTCAAGGACTCCCTGAAACAACATCTCAGCCTTGGCCATATTGATCACCATAACTGGTCTACTCTGGCCTCCAATCGGGAGGCCTGGAGACACATCATCTACAACGCAGCTGTCTCCTTTGAGAACTCACGCAGGATCACTCTCGAGGAAAAAAGGCAACGCAGAAAGAACCGTGTCTTGCAAAATACACCATCTAAGGAGTCTTTCTGCTGCGCCTTTTGCAATCGGATATGTCTATCACGTATTGGCCTCATAAACCACCAGCGTGCCTGCAGCAAATGTGGATAGTGCCTTCACAAATCTTCGTTCGCGAAGCCTAGCCATGATGACATTTTGCCACATTGGTCATCCTCAAGATGTAAACCTGAAATGTAAGCATTACCACTGAAACATAACTGTTTTTATAACTTCTGCGTTACTCTGGTTCCTGCTGCTGTGGTTGTGTACCTAGGTAGGGACTAACATACCTGGAAGGAATCCATTTCAGTTCTTTTCCTGTAGCCACATATGCGTAGCCTCGTCTCCAAGTCACAAGATCCATTGGTCTTATCCATTCTCTCGAGATCAGATCCCTTATCCTGACTGGTGGTTTGGGAGAGGCGAAAGCTTGAGATCTGTGCTGCCTTTCGTGTCTGCTTTTTTTAGCACTGTCACAATTTAAAAAATTTATAACATAAGTGGCTTTCCACAGATGTTCTTGCGGGCTACAGACTGATTCCTCCTTTTTTTGTTTGTTAATATGTCTTTTGGGGTGCGATATACCCTTTCTACAATTACTTGTCCAGTGGGTGTGTGGAATACCTGTGGTGTGAGAAATTCCCCAATCTGACAGGAAGTTTCTTACCTTTTTTGATATGAAAGCTGGTTTATTGTCAGTCTTGATTTACTTTGGGGTACTCAGGGTAGCAAAACAACTGAGTCAGTGTCTTATTACATCCTTGGTCTTTTCCCCAGTGTGTGCTGTGGCAGTTATGTATTGTGAATGGGTATCTACTGTGATGTGTACGTATTTTAATGTACCAAATTCGGTTATGTGTGTGATATCTGTTTGCCAAATCTCATTTGCCATTAATCCTCTGGGGTTAATGCCTTCCTGAGATGGCATGGGTGCTATTTGCTGACAGTCGGGGCATGACATGATTATATCTCGAGCCTAATTGAGTGTTATTTGAAATTGTCTCTTCAGTGAACGTGTGTTCTGGTGGAAAACTGAATAAGACAATTTTACTTGCTCTAAGACTCTAGGTACGGTGTTGAACATTGTTGATTTGTCAGCCTCCCAGTTCCCTTCAGCTATTGGTCCTGGCATTTCTGTGTATGACCTTGTGTGCATTATGTAAAAATCAAACTTTCTGCAATTGACAAGAAACCATACAGAACGCATTTCAAACAATAGGTGAGAGTTAGTAACATCTTGAAGAAATGAACTTTCAAGACGGGACACTAACCCTGCAACATAACAGGAATCTCTAACAATATTAACAGGTTGTTCAGAAAACTTTCCCAAGGCAATATGTATGGCAGCCAGTTCCAGAACCTGTACAGAACCCTGGTTCATGGTCTGTACCTCGTTCCTGTTGTCCTGTATCAGGGTTTACCCATGCCACTGCAGTTTTTCGTGTCCTCCCAGATGCATCTGTGAAGACCGTAAGGCCTTTCACTGGTTCATGTTTGCATCTGGTTGTGACTTTTAAGGGTAAATTACTGATTTCTGCCCACAGTCTGTGTTTGGGAAAATGAATGAAAATGTCACCATCAAAGCTTGCCAAGGCAGCCTGGAATCCTGCATCCTCGACTAGCATCCAGTTGAGGTTGTCCTTTGTAACCGGGATGTAGATGGTTGCTGGATTTCTCCCATCCAGCTCTTGTAGTCATTCTCTGCCTTTAATGACAAACTTGGCAAACATTTCATTAGTAGTCCACACAGTTTTAGGTGGTGTGTGGGGCAGAAACAGCCACTCTAGAATTTGCAGTGGGTCTTTTTCAGTCTGATCCCACTGAAACAAAACTGCGAATGGTTGGTACCTGCTGGGAACAACGGCAAGGCAGATTTGCAGTTCAGGATTTCTCCTTCTGCCTTGCCTGGCCTCTATTGCCTTGGCACAAATGTCTAACGCCTGCTTTGCCTCTGTTGTCAGAGACCTGTTAGTCATTAGGTTTGAGTCCCCCTTAAGCAGCTCAAATAGAGGGTGTAGCTCCTCTGTGGTTATGCCCAAAATAGGCCTTAACCAATTGATGGCTCCCAGAAGTTTTTGCAGCTCGTGTAAAGTTGTCTTTTACCTTGAGCTGCAGTGACTGTGGAGAAATTTCCTGCTGCAGGATTTTCCATCCAAGGTATGTCCAGGGTTGCGATTGCTGAATTTTCTCTGGAGCAACCTATAACCCTGCATCTTGGACAGCTTTGATTAGAGCAGTAACAACAGATTGCAGTTCATTTTCTGTGGCCGTGGTTATAAATATGTCATCTATATAATGGTGTATGATGGTTGTTTGATTTCTCGTTGGGTTATTTTGCATCCCCCGAGGAAGGACAATCCAGCAATACCTCTGCATGGGCTGTGCATTGTTCAAGGCGGGGATGGAAAAGGCAAACTTTGGTGCATCCTCAGGGTGTAGGAAAATGGTAAAAAAGAGGTCTTTTAAGTCAATTATTATTAGTGGTCACTTTGCTGGAAGCATAGCAGGAGAGGGAAGTCCAGGTTGCAATGCTCAAATAGGCTCTATGACTGCGTTTACTGCCCGTAAGTCCTGCAGCATTCTCCACCTCTCACTTTTCTTGGGGACGCAGAATACAGGGGTATTCCTGGGACTGGTTGTTGGCACATTATGACTTGCCTCAAGCTGCTTCCCCTCTTGCTTGCGAAAGCAGGTGGCAAGGAAGAGGAGGATGGTGAACAGCACGGCAGCAAGCAGTGCAGTGCCCATGGCATGGTCCCAACCCTGCCCACGGCATCCTTGGTACAACTCGGCCCATTCCCCACTGCTTAGGTACTTGTGGGATGTTGCTGCTAAGGGTCTCCAAGGGCAATCCCTTTGAAAGTGGTCAGGGGCACCACATCTGAAGCAACTCACTCTGGTTCTGGCCCCTTCCTGCACTCCTAGTTGGGCGCTTAGGGCTGTGGTTAACAAGGCAGACTGGTGTTCCACGGAGCCAACTCCTAGGCAGGGTCGAACCAGCTCAGCAATGCTACAGCTCTCCCTTTTAGGAAGGGCCTGCAAAGCTCTTTTACAGTCTGGGTTCGCATTCTCAAAAGCCAGTTGCCTATAAAGCATCTCTTTGGTTTCATTGTACTCAACTTGTTTGTTTAAAGCGGATTGCAGTCGATCTAGGGATTGTGAATATGGTTCAGTAGAACCTTGTAACACTTTTGTGGATGACAGGTTGCTATCTCAGTCTGTAGTGGGTAATTTCTTCATGGTTTTCAGGGCTTGTTTGGCTATTACTTCGTACACTTCCCGGGGATAGGTTGACTGGGCATCTACTGTGCTGTAATTTCCCTCCCCCGTTAATTGGTTTGCAGTTATGCCTGCTTGGGTGTTGGTTACATATGTAGCACAATTCTCCCGGTAGTCAGTTAACCAGACTGTATACTGAGTGTTAGTAAGAACTAATTTCATTAGGTTCTTCCAGTCATGTGGGGTGAAAAAATACGTGGAACTCAATGTTTCCAAATACGTGAAAGTATTGGTTAAGGACAAGCCAGTATCCCTTACCAATTGCCTCAATTCCTTTGTCACCCCATATGGCAGAGGTTGGAATTGAGGGGGTTGACATTGGCTAAAAATGACTGGGCATGCATGTATAACCTGCAATTCTCCCACTCGAAATGCCTCCTCCTGACACTGTTCCACCTTGTCAACTGTCCTTCCCCCATTTGCCCCCTCGCTCCCTTCCGGTGGAACCATCCCTGGTCCCTCCTCCTCATCCCCCCATGCCTCCCCCCCGTGGCCCCAGTAAACCCAGTTGTCTGTGCGGGGGTGGTAGCAGATGATGGACGTGGCTCGGGGGAGGGGTCCTTCCCCCCCCCACGCCTGCTGCTGGAGCAGGGCGGCACTGGGGCCAGAAGAGATGGATCGACCTTCGGTCCGTTTGGCGCTCAATATGGTTGCACCCAGGTCCGTGCACGTGGTCGCTGTTCATCCACAGCGTGAGGTGGTAAATAGGTTGGGTTCCCCCTCCCTTCACTGCAACGGGGTCCCCTGCGTTGATCCTGTGGGCTGGGATCCCGCATTACAGGTTCCATTCCCTCCCCGCGCCCCATGTTCCCGTGGTTGCCGGCGTCTGACCCGTAGTTTAACTCACAAATGTATCCCTCCCCTCCCAGTAAACCCCGTGTGTTTGTGTATCTACGCGTAGGATTTGGGCTGCGACTAGCAGCCTGGGTGGGGGGTTGTGTGTTAGTGTGGGATAATTGTTCCATTCGCTCGTGTGCTTTGTGGAAGGCAGATATTATCACTGTGTAAGCTGGAATTATGTTATCGGCTCAACGATCGCCTGCCTTGGTCCTTTGGTTCAGGATGTGTCCCAGTCTTTCTCATATGTCTATGTAACACTTCTATTAGTGGCAGTGTGGGATATAAGACCTAATAAACGTTACTAATTCTGGTAGTTGTAGTTTGGATGTGGTAAGATCTTAGCAGTAGAGTTAATGTTTCAGTGTCTTGTGATATCTCTGTAGAAAGCAAGTTCCCCATGGTTTTTTTACCTTACTCTTGCCGCTGTACGTGCACATGTGCAGAGGGTCTTTTGTTTGTTGAGTTTACTTTCAGTTTCTGGTTCGGCTGCTGTCTCGCGGTTTTTTTTTTCTTTTCGGCATCCCCAACGGCGTTCGCTGCTGTCCAGGTCTGTGCTGTTGCTTCACCAGTGGCTGCAGGAGACTGGGTCGTTCTCGGCATGGTGTTGGGGTCCAGGGCGGCTCCAGCACTGGCAGCGGCGACGGGGCATGAGGTTCCCTCACAGTCGGTGGTGGTGGCAGTGGCTTGGGCGCTTCCCAGCACCTGCAAGCGGTGTGGAGGGGGACCGCAGTCCCTGCGGCTTATGTTGAGCTGGTAGGTAGTTGGCGCTAGGCGCCAGGTCCTGTGGTTGGCTGCGGCGGGTGGCTTCCACTGACCGTAGCGGTGGTTGCTCCTAGCGGCGCGCAGGCTGCATGGAGTGGTGGTGCTTCTTTGCTTGGCAGAAAAGTGTGCTGGTGCGGGGTTCGCGGGGTCTCGCGGGTGGGTTGAGGTGTTCGGGCAGCAGCAGCGCCACTTTTGCGGGCACGGCTTAGCCATGGCAAGCGGCAGGTGGCAGGGGCTCACGGCGGTTTCGGCGAGCTCTGCCGCTCGAGTTTTCGCTCACAGTCGCTCAGGGAGCAGCCCCGGTTGTGGTGTTGGTTGTTGACGCTGCCTTTCAGTTCCACTCACTGCTCAGATGGATAGTCGACCCCGCTCCGCTTTCTCCACAGCTGCTGTCTCAGTTTTTCGGTTTCTTCTTCTTTTTTTTCTTCTTCTCTGTTCCTGTGCACTTTCGCTAATTTTTTCGAGCTCTCTGTACTAACTTGCGTTTCTCAGAATCGGTTGAGACAATGGCTTAAAGACGTCTAAGTTTTTTTCGGTGAAAAATTCCCGTATTCTAAAACGAGTACGATAACCGGAATTTACCGATCTTCCCCTGTTACAGGGTGTTCTATTCTAGCCTAATGTAGGTTCTAAGCCCCTGTGTTAGGGTACCACGTGTCAGCATTGGGCCTTTATATAATAAAGAAACGGAGTCAGCTCCCCACTGAGGTGGTGATCAGAGAGTGTTTATTTCAAACTCGGTGCTCTTTTTATCCCTTAAAACCATGTGACCTTGTGACCAATGAGATTATCGATTCCGACGCATGTCCCCTGGGCTTTCCTGACCCGGGTGCCTCCCCTGCACCCCTGGACACACCTCCTACAAGAATGATAGAGAAAAGATGAGTAAAATATTGCTGAATATGATATTGAGCAGAATGGAGCAAATGTTAACTTATAGGTTCATACACAGCTTTATATACCTTGCAAAAAGAGTGCAGTGTAGTGGGTTGACCCTGGCTGGATACCAGGTACCCACTAAAGCCGCTCTCTCACTCTCCCTCTGCAACTGGACAGAGGAGAGAGAAAAAAAAAACAGCTAAGGATTCAAGAGTAGAGATAAGAGCTGGGAAAGGTCACTTACTGATTACCTTCACGGGCAAAACAGACTCAAAGTGGGGATAGTACTTAAATTTATTACTGTAATGGGTTTGTGTAGTAAAATAAAACTTCCTTTTTCTGGGAGGAACAGGATATTCCATACCATGTTATGTCAGTCCGGTTATAAGAGGGAAGGGAGAATTAGCTCGGCCCTTCTCCTTCCGGGATGGTCCGATAGACAGCTGTGCCTGTCCGAGACGCCACTCCGTGGGGGAGGTAAAATTTTTTACTGTTAGTTTCCTTTACCTGTGTGTTTGTAGTGTTATTACTCTCTTCTTTTTTTCCTCCGTGTAAATATAAACTTTCTTCCTTGATAAGCCTGGGTTTTTCACGTTTTTTTTCTTTCGTCTCCCCTTGGGGGAGGGGAATCTGCGCAGACTCAGTGGACACCTGGCATTCGGTCAAAGTAAACAGCTACAATTACTAACAGAATAAGAACCAAAGAGTGAGAAATAAAACAGTCTTAAAAACACCTTCCCCCCACCCCTCCTTCCTTCCACGTTCTCCCTCTTCCCACCCAACAGTGAAGGGGGATGGGGAATGGGGGTTGCCGTCAGTTGTTGTTTCTGCCACTGCTCAGATAGAGGAGTCCTTCCCCTGCTCCCATGGGGTCCCTCCCACAGGAGACAGTCCTTGATGGACCTCTCCAGCATGAGTCCATCCCTCGGGCAGCAGTTCTTCCCAAACTGCTGTCCCATGGGTCAGTCCTCCATGGGGTGCAGTCCTTCACGAATGAGCTGTACCGACGTGGGTCCCCCACAGGGGTCACAAGTCCTACCCAGGAAAAACCTGCTCCAATGTGGGCTTCCCTCTCCACGGGTTGCAGGTCTCTGGCAGGACCCTGCTCCATCTTGGGCCTCCCACGGGGTCACAGCCTCCTTCATGCATCCACCTGCTCCAGTATGGGCTTCTCCATGGGCTGCAGGTGGGTCTCTGCACCCCGATGGTCCTCCATGGGCTGCAGGGGGACAGCTGCTCCACCTTGGTCTTCACCATGGGCTGCAGGGGCCACAGTTCCAGGGCCTGGAGCACCTCCTCCCCCTCCTTCTGCACTGACCTTGGTGTCTACCTTGTTGTTCTCATGATGCCTAATAGTGCTAAGGAAAAAAAACTCCAGAGCAGTTAATTGGAAATGAGATAAGAAAAGGGTTTAATTTGTGCCTAGGCATAAGATTACAGGACGCGTGCTCAGGTCGTGTTCAGGTGTTACAATTTATAATACTGTCCAACCAATCCAAGTTTTGTCCATCCCATAGTTTTTGTTCTAGTCCACCCCCTGGTCCACCCTCTGGGAATTGGGTCTGGGGGTTTTTCTTCATCATCTTCACCTTCTTCAGAGTACAAAGGGTACACGGTCACCCAGTTCTCGTCTGTGTTCTGTGGTTCAGGTTAAGATATGAGTGTTCTGTAAACAGCATAGGCCTTGCCTTGACAAAAGACTAAACATTTTCTACTGGAATTCAGGGGTAGAATTGATATAGGGAACATAGAATGGGGTAAGAGGGTTGAGGAATGTGTAAACTACTGTGCTAAAAGGTGAGGGATAAGGGTTACTGCTTCTAAAATCTACTTCTACTTATATAGCTACTTATAAAGCTTATAAATATTAGGAAAATAAGAAAAAACAGATGGACTTTACGACATCAGTCCCCCCTTTAGAAATTGAACAACACTCAAAGATCTTGTTTAATCTCTACTACTTATACTTAACACTATATCAGTAAGATGACTAATACTTATAACACTAATCATATAATAAGCTATTATGCAGATTTAACACTAACATGAATGGTTGTTCCATCCAGGTTTAGTTTGGTAACTATGAAGTAAGTTTCTAGAAGTAAACTTAATGAAACATCTCTAAGAATTATCCAATATAATTTAACTTGTTGCCAAATTTCAACCAAATTCATAGTGCAAATTCAGCACTCACTTTCATGAAGAATGTTGGGTGCATTTTGCTAAAACCAAATGTAAATTTCGGTTCTAATCTCAATTCATTGTTACTGGTAGTACTAAGCAATACAAACAAGAGAAAAAAACCTTAAATATTATTTTAACAGTTCTTGTAATAGTTTTTGTTGCTCTACTCGTCTCAGGAACAGAGGTTTTTCTTCTGGGGTAAAATTCAGGGTTCTTGATAATAACTCTGACCACGATGGAGATGGTCCACTGGATTTGAAAACAGTTCTTTCTATTTGGCTTGCAGGAGTTTCAGTCTTATTGTTTAATATAGACTCAGTTTTTGGGCTGGAACAGATGAGCAGGAGTGTCCAGTCTCATAGGCTTAGATGACACGATGAATCTCTGCAGTTCCTGCAAAGCAGATCTTAAAACATTAAACAATTTCACAAATAAATTTTCTCTATGCAACCAGGAAGTCAATGAAGTGTGACTCTCTGTCCAATGATAATTTCACAGGAATTTTGAATCTTGGAATTCCTGCAATTTGATCATGTGAGAGAGGAGCTTGTGCTTTTATCACATAAAGTGATTAACTGCCAGTCACAGATTTAATAGGTCAGTCAGGAGCTTACTTGAAGTAGACTGCGTCTGGATGCAAACAGCACCTTGGCAGTGCCAGTAGCTCACCACAGAGAGCTTATACTCTCTGGACAGATTCCAGGCCTTACTGGGGGGACAGGTCATCCTGCCACAGTCTGCCCCAGACTGCAGTCGATCATCTTTATCTCATGGAGTGATAGTGCAGGTATCTCTTGCCTCCATGGATAAAAACATCTTCATGTATTGGGTTAGGTGCACTCATGGATATGTGAACACCAACAAAGCAGTTGTATTACAATAAAGCTAGGAAGTAATCTAAGCAAATCATTTAAGTGATTTAAATAATTATCCCACCAACGATGTTACCAGGTTGTTTCAAAGATTGCAGGCAAGATGCAAGTCAGGTCTCAGGGTCCCATGGGAGAGTTCACAGAACCAGTGCTGTTGCAGTGCTGCAGCCACCTTCTCACCCCCCTTTCTGTCCTAACACAGGACTTTTCTTCTGTGAAACTCAGCGTTCACACCTTCCTAGATGACACTAGATAAGAAAGCATCTTAAAAGCATAAGTATATAAACATGATTTCACAATCACATGAAAATCTATATGGACTTTTCATTAAACTACTCCTTCAGGAGGAATTCTTTCCACAGGTTGCAGTAACTAAAGAGACACAGATGTTTACAAATTGCTGTTGAAACAAGATACGTACAAGTACAAACATTACAAGTTTTAAAACAATTCATGTAGCAAAAGTAAAAGCAAGTTTTTCAATTTTTCAGCAATTAAACTAACAACAAGAGAAGTTTAAAAGTAATATAGAACAGAAAATAACAAAACAAATATAATAATCATAGTATTGTTTGGTTGTTATATATGTACCACCTTTGGAAGTTACAGGTTGATCTTATAACAGTTCTCAATCCTGTCAGAAGCTTTTATGTTAGTTTCTTGTTTACTCACTCTTGATTTTATTGCAGTTCAACACTCTTTGTCCTGGTGTATTACGACGGATTAGTGGGACGGGGGAGACCTCCAGGCTCTTGGGTGCCAACCCATAACCTGGAGGGTGAATGCCCTTCCCCCCTGCCCCCCGCCTCATGGTCTGCCACCCCGTAAGGAGCTCACACAAACCACCAGGGAGGGACGGACGAAAGAGAAAGTTTATTGTGGGGTAGGGGTTTATAAGGTTTTTAGGAGGGTCAAAGGGGAATCAATGACAAGTTCAGGGGCATACAGAAAAAACCAATCGGGTAAGGAGTCAACAACCAATAGGAAGGGGTTAACAAAGGCCAATGAGAAACACCTCAGGACACCTTCCCAGGACACTGCTGTAGGGGACAAGTCCCTCACAGGGGATGTCGGGAAGAAGGGGTAATGACTTTGCAAAAAAGCAAAAACCATTTTGAAACCTGTTTAAACCACATTAAAAACTTCTGTTTCTATAACATTTGAGCTGTTTTCTTTTTCTTCACTAGTCCATCTCTGACAGGACTTCTTCCATCCTACATATGGCAAATCCATTGCCACAGTGTATTTCATTTGCAGTTGTTAAGACATTTGTCTACTTTTGCACAAAAGTTGTTTCCATGCCTCTTAGTTTGAGTTCTGGTAGCACAGCTTTCAGGTCTGCTTGCTGGAACAGATTATCTGCAAACAGTTAACTTCGGACACATTGTTAATTCACATTAAGAGCAAAACAGTGGCCTCCCTTTTGATTTTGACACAGCCCCCCGAGCTCGATCAGGGCACAGAGGGCAGAAATATTCACAGGCTGTGAGACTGAAACAGACCTAGAGCACACAGGGGCTAATATAGTTAGCTTTTCTTCTCCCCCTCCCTTTTGGTTTTTTATTACAGATCTCTTCTAACTGAGTTAGGGTAGAGATACTTACAGGTTATGAGACTGAAATAGTTTTAGAATACAGAGGACACAGGGGTCAATAGACAGTTTCTATTCTTCCAGTTTCGCTTGCTGGGGACAAATCAGTTTCTTTTCCTTCAGACCTAGACAATTTCTTCTCTAGTGTCCCCTCCCTTTACAGAAAGAACACTCACTATTTGCTTCATCATGTTGGTAATTGTATTCTTAATTTTTGTGGTGTACATTGTGTTTGTAGCATTCTTGGTAATTACTGGTTTTGGTCTGAGTGTGATGCTGGACCATACCATTGGGATGACAGTACTCTCAGCTTCTGCAGGGATTTCTTCATGGTTTTCCTGTATGAAAAAGATAGCTGCTTCGACATATTTAGTACCAAAAATTATAACTTTTATCTCCCTTTTGCAGAATTTGATTTCAACTTTTAATTTCTCCAATGAACTCCTACTCAACAAAGGATTAGGAGAGTTTAACATACAGAAGAATTGATGAATCACCCAATATTTACCCAATTTAAATCCCAAAAGTTCAAAGAGTGGTTTGGTTTTACCTATTTCTGTAACTTCAATTACAGTTATGGTATTATAACTCAATTTCTTTTCCAAAGTATTTCACATAGCTTTCACAGCTTTTTGAGCTGAAGGTATGCTTGTGGTTCTTCCGAGTCATAGCCTGTTTCGTCATTGGATGTGTATGTGTCCCTGTTAGAGAAACTCTTGTATCTATTACATATATTGCACTGGCGAGTTTTAGCTTTCATGTTTGTTGGGTTTGGAGCTAACACTGCTGGAAATGCACACTGATATTGCCCCCCCCTTTTTTGGCTTGGTGGGAGGGTACGGATTGTGAAGGTTTGGGAGGGTTAGAGGGGGAGTGAGAGCTCCGTCTCCTCCCCTAATGGCGGAGCTAGAGGGTCCCGTGTTAGGCTGGGCTGGGATCCCAGTTACAGACACTGCTTTAGCTTTTTCTGCAACTTCTGCAGTTCTAGCCAGTTTTTTGCCTGTAGTTGCCAAGGTATTATGGGCAGTTGTGTCTGAATTGGTCACAGTTGGGAAGCGGTCTGCCTTTGTGTTTGCTGCGGTCCCCGCTCCGACGAACGGAGTGGCGGTAGCTTTTATGCTAAATTTATACTCTAATTGTCTCGCGGCTGGACTTACTCTCACTGCGCCGGTGGTCAGCGCTGCTCCAGCGCTCACAAAGCGGTGGTGGCGCCTGCGACTGTCACGTGATCTCCCCCTTCCTCTTCTACACGTTGGGATAGGCTGGACGCTGGCTGCTCTCGCCCTCGGCCCTGCTCCGCTTGTTATCGGAGTAGGCATTCTTATCGCCATGACAACCGTAAAGTTGTCGGCTGGTTTTAAAATTTTCACTACCCTTGCACCCGCGGCAGCTGTTTGCGTGGGATCAGCAGCTCCAGGGGAAAGGGCTACCCTCTCTACGTTAGTTAGTACAGGCGGGGGAAGTTCTACATGCTTATTCATTCTCCTTGTCCATGCTTTTCTCGCAACTTTCGGTGCCTTTGTTACGACTCGATCTACAGTCGCGCTTGTTATGCCTGGGGCAATCCTCAGAACAGTAGGGGTAGGGCTGGGTCCCGTCACCTCCGCAAAGTCAGTGGCCCCAGCACCCCCTCGTGCTAATGGTCTTAGAGCTTTCACAGCACCTGCATTTGCTGCCCCTGCTTGGGTCACACTAGCAGGGACCAAAGCTTCCTCGTCAGCCAAAGCAACAACTGGGACCAGCTCTGCCCGTCTCTGCCCTACTGTGTTTGCCACGGTCTTAAACCTCGGGACTGCTCCCTGCTCGAGCCTCGCTCTCTCCGTCCCCGGGTCTTCCCCTCCTGTCTCGCTTGCTAGAATAGTTGGGACAAACTTTGCTTGTTTTTGTCCTGTTATGCGCACTCCTACAGCACTAGGAACAGGCAGCAACTTTCTTTTCCCTGCACCAGCTAGCTCTGTCGCCATGGTAACAGCCGTTCCGAAAACCTCCCCTGCGCTCTGAGCTGGGAATTCTGATGCCGCGGCAACGTCTGTTCTTAAAATTGCTCCACTACCCACTGTACTAGTCTTCTGTTTTCTATTCCGAGATACTGTCCAAGCTATATCCAATAACTCACCAATATCCTTTTTATCACCACCTGCCTTTTGCAGTTTTTTCCTTATATCATCTGTAGACTGTCCTACAAACAAATGCACTAGGTGTTTTTTCCCCAGGTCTGACTCTATATCAATATCAACGTATTTTCTTATGACATCTTTCAGCTTATTCAGAAAGTCTGTGGGTGACTCATTCGTATCCTGTCTAACTTCAGACATCTTAGACCAGTTTACTGCCTTTGTATTCGCTACTACAGTAGCACAGTCTGCTGTGTTCGCAGCAGTCAACTCTGGGGTCCCTCTTGCAATCAGGGCATGCAGTCCCGTTTTTTCTGCTCTCACACCGCTACTGCCACTGACAGAATCAATGACTCCAGCGCCTGTCTGCGGTGCTGGGTTGTTCGGCTCCACAAACATCTCTGGGGCTGACACCTTCACTTCACTGCCACCGTCAGAGCCAGTGACCCCTACGCCTGCCGTCGTCACCACACTGGTCAGTCTCGGCGCATCTCTCTCCGCGATTTCTAAAGTCTCCCTTGCCTCTACAGCAGATGCCGCTTCTATAGTAACTTTTTCTGGTGTCACCACGTCGAAAGCAACCCTAGTAAAAACCGACTTTTCAGACCTCACAGTTCCTGTCACGTCACTGGTAGAACTAATAACTTCAGCTCTCACTTGCTCTGCTATGCCTGTGCTCACTTCTGCTGTTACCATGACAACCCTGTCTGCTCCGGCAAAGCCGCCGGCAGCTGCAAGGCAACGGGCTGCTTCCCCCACGTTCATTGGAACAGGCAGGGAGGGTCCCGCTTCCATTGCCCCTGTGGGGCCAGGAACTGCTCCTGATGTTACCCCTGTTGCGATCAAACTAGACACTACCTCCAAGTTAGTTAGCCCCGCAGTGTCTGTATTACTCCCGTCCGGCTTTGCCGCGCCGAAAGCAGTTCCAACAAAAGTCGACCTTATAGATCTTATCTGCGCTGCTGTGCCTACTCCGGCCAAACCGACAGCCTCTGTTCTATCGTCTATGCCAGCGGGACTCACTCCCGCTGCTTTCTCAGGCTTCCTTTTCCCTATCAGGGCTCTCTTGCACTGCTTTTTCCACTCAGGTCGTGTTAAAAGAAATAGAAACAATTCTGCATACCGGATTTCTTCCCATTTTTCCTCTCTATGTAGCATCATAATAAGTTGCATTACAGTATCTAACTCAAATGTTCCAAGTTTCGACCACACTATCCCCCTTTGGTTCCCGTATGAAGGCCACACATTCATAGATAACCAACACAGTTCTTGCTTCTTTAAAGGTGTTTCAGGTTTAGTTAGATTGTCCCAGTGGTGTAAAATTAGGACTAAAGGGGAGTCCTCTGAAACCTTCCCCCTGGATTGCATACTGCCCATACTGATTAGTAGACACAGAAAAACTTTTCACTGCGAGACTCAAACCCACAGCTCTAGGGTTGCAAAGTTGTTACTGTAACCACTTAACTACAACCACTTAACTACAGAGCCTCCCCAGCTCCTTGCAGCAACAGAGCACTCTGGAAGGGCGTCCCCCTCCGACCGAAACAAAACCCAGTCCTAGGTTGACACAAATCCGCTCTGATCTGCACCTGGTGAACCCTTTTTGCCTACTGGAAATTGACTCTCACGACTTTAGGGCCCAAGTCCAAACCTTTCCAGTCCCACTGTGTTTCCTATCTCCCGGGAAACACAAAAACTCTTCCGCAACTGCTAACAAAACAAAAAAACCCCTTTTCCCCTTATTTTACCTTTTTTTATCTCACCTCTGTGCTCCGTGCTTGGTTCCATGGGTTCTGTGGAGCTGGTTTTCTCAGACCAGGGCGGGAATTGTCTCAAATAAAATGCCAGCTTGATGAGGAATTCCTGCACAATGAAATGTTCGATCTGGAGAATTCCAGGTCTGAGTTTCCCTGTTCGGGCCAACAGCTGATGCCTAATGGTGCTAAGGAAAAAAAAAACTCCAGAGCAGTTAATTGGAGATGAGATAAGAAAAGGGTTTAATTTGTGCCTAGGCATAAGATTACAGGACGCGTGCTCAGGTCGTGTTCAGGTGTTACAATTTATAATACTGTCCAACCAATCCAAGTTTTGTCCATCCCGTAGCCTTTGCTCTGGTCCACCCCCTGGTCCACCCTCTGGGAATTGGGTCTGGGGGCTTTTCTTCATCATCTTCACCTTCTTCAGAGTACAAAGGGTACACGGTCACCCAGTTCTCGTCTGTGTTCTGTGGTTCAGGTTAAGATATGAGTGTTCTCTAAACAGCATAGGCCTTGCCTTGACAAAAGACTAAACATTTTCTACTGGAGTTCAGGGGTAGAATTGATATAGGGAACATAGAATGGGGTAAGAGGGTTGAGGAATGTGTAAACTACTGTGCTAAAAGGTAAGGGCTAAGGGCTGTTGCTTCTAAAATCTACTTCTACTTATATAACTACTTATAAAGCTTATAAAAATTAGGAAAATAAGAAAAACCAGATGGACTTTATGGCATCACCATGTTCCCACTCCGCTCTTCCCTGGCTGGAATTTCTCTGAGCAACAACTATCACTCCTGATTGGCTTGGCCTTGGTCAACAGCAGGAAGCCCATCCTGGAGCCAGCTGGCATTGGCTCCATGGGACAGGGGAAGCTTCTAGCAGCTTCTAACAGAAGCCACCCCTGTAGCCCCCCTGCTACCAAAACCCAGCCACAGAAACCCACTACACATATATACAGGTTCCCTCAGCTAACAGTGACAGGAAGTTTACTGGATGTAAAACAAAGCAAGTGAACTTACAGCAGGAAGTAAAGTAATCCCAGAAAGCAATTCTCATGGATTTGTAGTTCCAGCAATGTTGCTGGCACAGGAATTATGTTTATACTGTAAATCCTCACAGTCTACTTTTTTTTTATATTACTTTTTAATTTTGTGCTTTCAGACTGCTTTATTGCGGAGGGCATTATGTCATATTTTACCAACTTTGGAGGTATAAACTAATAGCTAAGAATGTGCTTGATTTAAATGTTTCTGTTTAATGTGAGGAAGCAGATATTACACATTTCAATAACACTTCTCTGTGATGCTTACTTTCTTCACTTTTAAATGCTGAACATTCATTATTTTTTGAAACTTCAGGGTTTGATTTAGAAGAAAAGTACCTTGCTTTATAGACTTGAATGCTACTCCTTCTACAGGTAGCCCTTTCCAAATCTGATTCAGCTCTCATTTACCTTATTTTTACAATTTTATTAACCTCCTTACAGATGTTAGAGATTTAGGCCTGAAGGCTGTCACTGCTTTATGAAAATCCCTTGATGACTGATCTGGCATTGTTCACACTAAAGCACCTATAAATATTTTCTGATTCTTTTCACATATGCATAAATGCAAAGTCTTTCATACAACAAATGTCCAGAAACAAATGTTTTCACACTTTCTGGCCTTCATCATGCAACCATATGTAATTCTTCATCTTATCTGACCTACTTAAATTAGATGATCAAATAAAATTAAAATTAATTAAAATTAAAATTTAAAAATCAGAATGCTATTACATTCAGCAAACTAGCAAACTCTATATGATGATGCAATAAAATGGGTGACTTGATGAGGTAATATCTGATAATTTATCACTGAAAACCAGAAGCTGGAGTTGGGGAAGAGGAGTGACAATTGAACCTTTCCTTCCCATTAACCACCCCACACCTTATTACACATCCCTCACATAAAATCTGTCTTTTGAAACAGTTTTGAGACATGAATTAGATAATTTGCAATTTAGGAGTAAAGGACATTGCTTTTTCCCTCAAAGCAGAATTTCTACTCTGTTCACATTCAAACTGCATTGCTTATTAAAACAGGAGGGAGAAGCTGAGTAAAGATGGCACTGTGTAAACACCCCTCTTTGGGGGCAATGCAATCCTGCTCTTGGTTTCATCCCATCCTCCTTCCTTCACATTGTGCCAGTCTGAGCAGTAATCCAGCCCCCACAGGGCTGCTGCAGGCCCAGGATTTGCTCCTTGACTGCAGCAGTGACCTGGGCCCCATGTCACTTATCCCAGTCTTGAACAGGCCTTGCAAAAACCCCTATGGAGATGCTACCTTGCTGGAAAGGTGGCCTCACTTGTTTGCTCAAATTATACCATTGCTCCTGAGGGAGCTCAACACTTTTGCAGCCTCTAACACTGCAGTCAAAGACATCATGGAGGAGAAGCCCACACCATGATCCTGAGGCAAGGCAGGATGGGACTGGAACTGAGGCCCCAGATCAGTGAGCTCAACCAGGGCCTCCTGAGGTCAAACACAAGCATTACACCTTGACTGTCCCTCATTTCAGTGATTTTAGGAAACATCAGAAACTCATGGAGTGTGTGTTCTCAGAGACCCCTGCACTGGGCAGGAAGGCAACATCGAATATGAACCAAGTCACCTTGCTACCTTTGCTTAGCAGCTGTTGACCCTGGAATCACAGAGGGATTCCAGAGGTGTCTATGAGTTATTTGAGAAAGCAGATGTCACACCTGCACTGGAAAAAAGCCTGGCATTACTTTTTTTCCACATCTGTCTGTAAGGATATGTAAAAGGAGAGTGTTTGCTCCTTTAAGGGTATCTGGTCAAGGTCCTTTTCAGTGCAAAAAGGAATAATAAGAAAAATAGGAAGACAAACAAGAACATAAAGGGACACAGATTTGATGGAAAAATAATAAAGGAGGCAGTGATGAGAACCAAACCTGGTCACTCACACTAATTGGTAAGGATATGTGGAGTGTGTGAATGTTTATTTTACTTAAGATTATTTGACTAAGGACCTTGCCAAATTGGAATGATAAGGTATAAGATCCCAGCCCCAGAGCTACAAGCTCAACCAGGAGTTTTACTTTAAAAAAATATACAAGGTTCCAAAAACTCACCCACTGAATAATTAGAAGAGCCTTTAATACCTTGAGGCAGTGTAAACAGAAGACGCAGCACACATTTTCTCAGGAGATACTTTTACTGATAACTTTAGAAAATATGGGAGAAAATAAGGCATCTTGGTAAAAGTTTAAAAGGGTAACACAACCAAAATTGAGCATTCCACGAAGCTGTTCCACTTAGCACATGCTAACCCATACAACTTAGCATAATCCAACCCACCAGCTTTAAGTTATGGAAAATATTAAGAAAGGAGTAAAGAAAGAGAAGAAGGAGTGAGAAGAGAGAAGAATAAGAAAAAAATAGCTACCACCAGAGAGTCCTATGTAAGTTCAGATTCATAAGGCAGCTGCCAGATCTCAAGCAAAAGATAAAGGTCACATGTGCTGTTTTTATGTGCTCTGGTCCCCTGTGGCCACCCCTCCCAGGCAGGACTTCTGGCCCACTGGCCACTCTGGGGCTCCGGGCCAGAGTGAGGAGTGGTGTAGCCAATCTAAGGCTGGGTTAGGGGCTCTGGAAGGCGTGGTGTGGAGCAGTGCTCTCAGACTACCTTTGACTGACAGTTGCTCTGGAGTTGCCCCAGCAGGCTCACAGGGGCTGCCATGTGGGATACGGCATTACCTCACCTCCATGAGATTCGACCTATCCCTTCCTCCAACACACACGTGCTTGAGTTGGTTCCAGCCCAATAGTATAATAATCCAGTGTCTCACATAAGGAAAGAGAAAGACAAACACACAAACATGAAACATCACCAATTATCATTAAAAAAGACAATAACCAGCAACAAACCTCTCCAGTCACACTAATTGATGGGCTATCAAACAGCTACAGGCGCTACTTCTAGGAAGACCAGTCACTGGTCTGGGCTCCAGCAGCCATACAGGAGAAAGTTCTGGGCCTGGAGTTACCAGAGAAAGCAACCACTCTTAACATCCTTTGACAATGTCAACATCCTAAAAGTAAATTTTTAAAAGTATGTATCTAACTTTTCTGAATTAATAAACAAACAAAATAAGTTACTACTACTTACCCACATTTACATTCTATATTAGTAACTATACACATAAAAGTATATGAAGAGCTTAGGTTACGTTCATTATAGTTGTTCTTATTTGGCAGTTTTTTAATCTGATTTGACCAAATACTAGGTCATGCCTCTTCAAAACACATGGGTGCGATAAAACACTGCAAAAGTACATAGAAAAGTGGTGGTTTAAGCAGGACTTCTTTTGACTTCTTAAATAGATCAAACCAGTATAAAAATTCTTTTAAAATTATATGATGATAACAATGTATTACACTGGCATTGTTTCTCAAAGTTTATGGATGAACAATCTAGATACACTACATAAAAAACCACTTTTCCAAATCCAGTGACTTGCATTATCTTGAAGCTTACCTATCTGGAAATCCAATGTATTCGACAGGGTACATAGAATGAAATTTTTTACCATGCCTCCGAGAAGCAAAGCACAAAGCAAGAGGCTAAAACAGAAAACAAGACAGGAAATTTTAAGTCAGTTATTTGAGGTTAATTGCAGTATAAAAAAATTGTGATATAAAAGAGGTAGATAAGAAAATTGTTCTGCCTTGTAGCATCACTTTCTTTTTTTGCTTTGATAGTGAGTTATTGCACAGAATAGGCCAGACTCTGACAGCATCTTGTGTTGCTGTTGCATAATATCTCTTTCTCTGATTGTTATGATAGTGATAGGATTCCCCATGGAAAATTCCTTCCCTGAAGATCAGTTAAGGGCCTTAAAACAGCGTAACCCATGAACATCCTCACTGAGTCCAGAAAATATTTGCTAAAAGTTCTAATGGGAATTATTAAAACAGTTTTGAATAGATTTAAACTAGCAGTACGTTTACTGCAGGCCACAGAAATGACCCTAGGGTTTGATTTTTATCTTGCAAATTAAAATTTCAAAGGAGAAGGAAATTCCAAATAAGACATAAGAACTGAAAGGAGTTTGGCATTTTCAGTACTGAAAGAATGTTTATTGGGTAGCCCAACTTTTAAAATTCTATATAATTTCTATAAATACAGAATCTTAAGAATGTAATAATCCACAGCAAGCTATGCACAGCTCAGAAGATAAAGAAGCATCTCTGTTCATTAAAACTTCATGAAAGAACATTGAAAATAAAGTGTCCAAAGAGTCCCAGCTGTAAGTGAAAGTATGGATCCATGAGAAGTTTTTGTAGTTAAGAACTTAAATTATCTTTTTATTATATAAATTTTTCAGTTTTCTTTGTCTCAACTACTCTACAGGACATGCTGGTACTATTTAGGAATGACAGGTGTGCTGGTTTAAAAGTTAACCAGCAGGGGAAACCAAACCAACTCAAAAGAGAGATTACAAGTCAGAATAACAATTTAATAAAATAATACAATAAGTACGACCACACAGACAAGCAACAGACCCTAACCCACAAAGCCCAAATGTACAACCCAGCACCCCGGGGCACAAACAAAGCGGTACTCCCTGGTCCCCCCGCCCCCCCCCCCCCCCCCCAAGTCCAAAGCAAAGGGAGAGGGGAAAAAACCTGCTGGTGGGAGAGCTGCTGCAGTCCGGCCAAAAGTGGTGATTGCAGTCCAGTCGAGGGTGGTGGTCTCAGTCTGGCTGAGAGCAGTGAGCTGCAGTCCTCCTCTGGATCCCACGAGTGGTGGAAAGGTTCTGAAACTCCAGGTTTATATATTCTCCAGCTCAGGCAGGAATGCTAAGTCCCTCCCTCAGAGCGGGGAATTCCATAAAAGGATGCTCAGTCCTTCCCTCAGAGTAGGGAATTCCATAAAAGGGCATGAGGACAGGAACATCCCTCCACCTCGCAGGCCTCTACTGACAGCAGTTTCTGGGAAATGGCATGGAAGGCTATAGAATACACAGTTTTGAGCTACACCCATCCAGTGATGAATCGGTCCCAGCTGTTCTAACTAGGACACAGGTTTGTGAAAAAAAACTCTCACTTTAATGTTGATATATTAAAAAAATAAAACAAAATACTAATGTCAAGTACTTTATAATAGTCATGTAAATACATTTGACCATAAGTGTTTAAATGGAGAAAATTAATTACTCCCCAAAGCATAAAGATAAAAATTCTGTCAGAAACGAAGAAGTTGATTGGTTAATGTCAGTAATGTCACTAATCCTCATTCCATGCACACTGAAGCAAATTCTTCTACTCCACAGTGAGAACAATGTCTTATGAAGACCTCATAATTGCTTTTGTAATTTCATACATACCAAAAGAATCGCATCAATAATAAACTCTCCTTAAATATAAGTGCAAAGCACCGGTCCCAAAGCCACATGCTTGGTCAGGCATTTTAGTTTTATTTAAGACTCCAAGAGATTTTGCTCACGTGAACTCTTGCAAAACCTTTTGGTTCTTTGATACCTTGAATCGCATAAAGAGAACATGCTACAAGTGTTTCCCAAGAGATTTCTTTTAGTGAGAAAATAGGTGTTTTGGTAAAAGGGTTTACAGGAATAACATACGACCAAGGAAAAGCATTACACTAGAGCACCAGCAAACACCAACACCCATTCATCAGTGTTAAGTTACCCACAAGAGGAAGAAAAGAGAGATTGAGAAAAGAAAGAAGTAAAGGAAGAGAGGAGAGAAAAATAGTTGCTGCCAAAAGATCACATGGTACAGGTCCAGAGACAGAAGACCAAACAAGACGGAGGCCCTGTGAGTCTCTGTTTATAGGGTTTGGCTACCGTGGCCAATCCCCCCAGGTGGGACACCTGGTTCACTGACCACTCAATGCCCTCGTAGTGAGGGGTGCCCCAGCCAATCAGAGGCTCAAGGGGGGCGTGGTGTGGGCAGGTTACCCAGTAGGCCTTCCTTGATTGACAGGTGCCCCATGTGGTTCCCGTGCCACGTGCCTTCCAATCCTGGAGGACATATTGGCTGCAGACCTTACCATGTGGACACCGGTGCTGGAGGCCCTCCCCCCCTACCTCCCCTGCCGACAAAATGGTTGATCCAACACAATAATTAAACAATCTAGTGAGATACGAATCTGGTTTCTCACAATAAGTTCCAGAATTTCATCCACCTCCAAATTAAAAAAAGATTGTATTTTCAGAATCACACATTCTTTCACAGAGATCTCTACTCAGTGTAACCCTCAGCATTCAAAAGGCTAACAAATCAACTGTACAGTTCAAGTTGCATGTTGTAGGTCAATTACAACTAATTTATCTGATTGCCTTCAAAGGGTGTCCTGGTTTCATCTGGGATAGAGTTAATTTTCTTCCTAGTAGCTGGTACAGTGTTGTGTTTTGTATTTAGGAAGAGAATAATGTTGATAACACACTGATGTTTTAGTTGTTGCTAAGCAGTGTTTACCTTAAATCAAGGACTTTTCAGTGTCTCATGCTCTGCCAGTGAGTGAGATAATCATCTGCTCAGAGGGATGTAATGGAGCGTGGAACAAAGTGAAGACTATGTGGCCTCCCTCCATTCAAATCCCATCAGAAAAGGGGAACGTTGTGGGACTTTGAAGATCATGAGACCATACAGTACCTGTCAACCAAGGGAGAATCAAGGTGTTCTGCTGCTGAGCCAACGACCACGTCAAAACCACTCCTCAGGTGCCAACCCATGACCACCACCACCCCCCTCATTAGGTATGGGGAGAGAACTTTACACCAATCAGAAATAAAAGGTATTTATTACTAGAGCCGCTCAAGCTCCACCTAAACACAAAGAAATAGTATAAAAGTAAATTGGAGATAGAGGGAAAATTGAGGAAGACTCCACTGAAACTGCTGGGGTCAGTCAATGGGCTGAACCTGTCTTCTCCCTCCGATAGGGACGCCTATTGGGTAAGAATTATACTTTACGCTCATTAACTATTGCTTTTAGGACTAGAGCTTGTGCTTGCTTAATATATATCAGTAGATTGCTTTAAAACATATTTTTACAGCCAGACACTATCACCGACAACCACAAACCTTATTAAATTGTCACAATTTCTATTAATAAAGTGTTATTCCATAAAATGTTAGAATGAGTCCTTTACAGGTGCTAGCAGTTGCCAGTAGCAGGTAACACTTTGGCAAGGTCTTCTGAGGAGTCTCCACACTGTTGACTGAGCCCCCCCTGATAAGAGCAGTCCAATTACCCTCTGATCTTGTGAATCTGTTGGTGAAGGGTATCATTACAAGGCACTGACAGACTGGTCAGACACAAGGGTCTTGACTTTCCTGGGGGCACCGACAGGCAAAATCCAAACTCCCCCCTTTGACGTGACATTATTGTTGCTGTTACTGTTTGATTTCTTATCTCATTGCTGTTTCCAGTAAATGTTTCTTATCTCAACCTGTGATCTTTCCTTTTGTGCCTCCAGTTTCCCTCTCCATCCCACTGCAGTGGGGAGGGGAATGGAAAAACTGAGGGAGTGAGAAAGCAGTGCATGGTTTGGAGAGTCTTGGGGGGGGGGCAGTGAACTGGGGAGTACCATTCCTAAACCACAACTGCCTCATTTGGCACCCAATGTGTTGCATCAAAAGACTGAGATAACAACATATCTGCCAGGAGCAAGTTGGAAACAAATTTGATCTAAGCATTTGTGTATTAGGTACGGAGCCACTGGTCACAATGTTGCTTGGTCTGTTCATATGGGTGTGGTACCTAACCCTGTATATATTCCCATATGTGTTCCTCATGTGTGGTGGTTTGAAAAACCTTTCCTCTGAGGTAGTAATGGTTTGCACCACTGATAATACTGGACCAATCAATAGTCCACGTACGCCCTACGGAAATTACATACCCACAGAAACGGAAGAGAAGGTAGTGAAGATAGTTTAGAAGGTAGGTAGCCATGATCTGAGCCATGAGGAGGCAGGGGGGCAGTGAGCCCCTCTGGGGGTCAAGGACCCCCAGCCCTCAGCTGAGGCTACGGGAGACCCGGTATAGTGTCAAAGCTGGACCGGATCCCGTAATCAAGAGCTGGAAGAGTTTCCTTACTGTCAACAGCAGTAGAAGACATTGAAAGTGGCAGCGGAGTAGTCCTGAACAGAGACAGCGATGGCTGAAAGCCAAAAAAGATAGCCAGTAGCAACGAGATAACATGAAGCCAGCTGAAAGACGCAGAGATGTTCCTGCAGGAGGGAGAGCAGGCAACAAAACAGAGGAAAACTCAACAGAATTGTTTTGGGGTAAGACTATTACTTTCCCAAAACCAGAGACTCTCTGAAGAGGAGGGGTGGACTTCCAAACCCTTAGGGAGTCCTGAAATGCAGCAACAGCTAGAGAGAGAGAGAAAGGAGCTGAAAAACCCAGAGACGTCCTGAGAGCTGAACCAGGACAGAATGTGGAGGAGGTGACCGTGCCCTCTGCTGCTGCTGCTGCTGTTTCTATCATGCTGGCGAGTTGAGACAGAGCAAAAGAGCTTTGGTAAGACTGAACTGAAAGCTGCCTTCAATGTTCTAACCCAAGAGGAGTGACGATCTACAAGGAAATCCCCCTAAGGCTCGGGCTTGGGGATGGAATTTCCACAAAGTAAGAACAAAATCCTGACTGCCATACTTAAATCTGCTGCCTCAGGAAAATGAAGGACACTAACCAGTGCCACAAAAAAACTGAAATTAAGGAACTGTGGCCTGAGGAGTGACAGAAAGACTTTTCTCTTTTCTTCTTAGACTTTTATTGAAGAAAAGGAGAAATTTAATTTAATGTAAATATATATGTGGGTGTAAATAAACCTTTGTAAATATTTTCCCCTTCCCCCAATAACAAATGGCTGTGTTTTGTCTGAAAACTCTCCACATGAGGTGAAAAAGATATCAAGTCCATACCATCACTAAACCCTCTCACAGGGGCAAACTGTGGGAGGGGGGCTTGAACTTAAAAATTAGATTCTTGGGAGTTTCAAACCACCACATCATGGGAATCTTTTTCAGAGCAGGGAGAGGGATCAGGATTGCTTTGTTGCTGCACTGTGATATCGGTTTATGACATGATAACGTCAAGGGCAGTGAGAGATAATCACCCAGTCCCCGGGTGAACTGCAAGATGTGCGAAAAGATTTCAACCACCAGTCGAGTGAGCCCCTGGTGACTTGACTACTCTGATGCCAGGATATCACAGGCCATGATATGAAACTAGATGGTAGTGAAGCCAAGCAACTGGCACCCCTGTCCCAGGATGTGGACATTGACAAGGGGATTGGGAAGAGGACAGAAACTCTCAACCTCTGGAGGAGACTCCTGTCAAGCATGAGGGAAAGGTATTCTCTCAAGGATGACCGAGTAGTGAACCCAAGGAGGTAGAATGCCATGGAGAAAGGTATCCAGTACCTGAGAGAATTAGCTGTGTTGAAGGTAATCTATAGGGATTCAAATAATGAGCAGTCCCCTGTAGATCCAGATGAGGTCCAGTGCGCACACTCCATGTGGCAGAAGAAGTTTGTATGGAGCACGCCATCATCATACACCAACTCATTGGCATTGATGTCAATGAAAGAAGGAGAACAAACAGTGCTTCAGGTCACTACCCGACTGGAAATATGAAGATCATCTTTTTTCCTCCCAACTGACCTGCACCTCGGCTGTGGAAAGACTGTCCAAGACTGTGGACAAATTTGAAAGACTCAAGGAAGTTAGAGAGGAAGAGTCCCATGCCCCATCAGTATGGACCAGTCTCTGCTATTGGGAGCAAGCGTTCCCCTTTACGAGAGAGAGGGGACACACCACGAGTTAACCTGTGGTTTTACCTGCATGACCATGGAGGGGACATGAGAAAGTGGGATGGAAAACCCACCTCTGCCCTGCAGCACGGGTACATGAGCTGAGAGGAAGAACAACCACCACAGGAAATTCTTCAAACATAAATGCTGCTCCAGTTGGCAAGTCCTCAGACAGAATAGGAGGGCTGATGTTGCTTCTGATCCTCTTGAAGGGACCTCCAGTTCATAATATTTACAGGAAGTGAGCAATGAGTACTATGACCAGAACTAGAGGGGCCCTGCCTCCAGCCAGGTGGAGGAAAGGGACAGTTGGATCTATTGGACTGTGTGGATCCAATGGCCTGGCACATCAGACCCACAAGAGTATAAGGTTGTAGTTGACACCAACACACAATGCACCCTGATGCCATTGAGATATGTAGGGGCAGAATCCATCTCTATTTCTGGGGTAACAGGGGGATCCCAGCAACTGACTGTACTGGAAGCTGAAGTGAGCCTGACTGGGAACAAATGGTAAAACCACCCCATTGTGACTGGCCCAGAGGCCCTGTGCATCCTTGGCATAGATTACCTCAGGAGAGGGTATTTCAAGGACCCAAAAGGGTATCATTGGGCTTTTGGGATAGCTGCTGTGGAGACAGAGGAAATTAGACAACTGAATACCTTGCCTGGTCTCTCAGAGGACCCTTCTGCTGTGGTACTGCTGGGGGTTTGTGAGATCCTGGATCCAAATCTCACTGAATTATTGATATAGAATCATAGAATCAGATGGGTTGGAAAGGACCTCCGAGATCATCAAGTCCAACCCTTGATCCACTACCACCGTGGTTACTAGTCCATGACACTAAGTGCCACATCCAGTCTCATCTTAAAAACCTCCAGGGATGGAGAATCCACCACTTCCCTGGGCAGCCCATTCCAACGCCTGATTACCCTCTCTGTAAAGAATTTCTTCCTAATATCTAACCTAAACCTCCCCTGGCACAGCTTAAGACCATGCCCTCTTGTCCTACTGTTGCTTGCCTGGGAGAAGAGACCAACTCCCACCTGGCTACAACCTCCTTTCAGGGAGTTGTAGAGAGTGATGAGGTCTCCCCTGAGCCTCCTCTTCTCCAGGCTAAACAACTCCAGCTCGCTCAACCTCTCCTCATAGGACTTGTGCTCGAGTCCCTTCACCAGCCTTGTTGCTCTTCTCTGGACCTGCTCCAGCACCTCAATATCCTTCCCAAACTGAGGAGCCCAGAACTGGACACTATAGTCCAGGTGCAGCCTCACCAGCGCAGAGTACAGGGGAAGAATCACTTCCCCGGACCTGCTGGCCACACTGTTCCTGATAGAGGTCAGGATGCCATTGACCTTCTTGGCCACCTGGGCACACTGCTGGCTCATGTTCAGCTTCTTGTCAATCCAAACTCCCAGGTCCCTTTTTGCCTGGTTGCTCTCCAGCCACTCTGTCCCCAGCCTGCAACACTGCATGGGGTTGTTGTGGCCAAAGTACAGGACCCGGCACTTGACCTTGTTGAACTACATCCCATTGGAATCAGACCATCTCTCCAACTTGTCCAGGTCCCTCTGAAGAGCCCTTCTGTCTTCCATCTGATCGACACTTTTACTTTGCACCCAGGGGGGTCACATGGTGCACAGTATAGGGACCAACACTTCTGTTCTTGTCCCAGGGGCCTTGGTTATACATCTCTTTTTGTGGGTTAAAACCAGTTTTTCTCTGTATCATTGCATCTATTGTAATTTATTTTTTGTAAATTGTAGCTTTGACTTATAATCTTTTGTCGGAGAACAGAAATTGTGTGAACAATTTCTATTGCATTTCTGCGACCTTTGCCTTGGCATGACTGGGTGCAGACAGTAAAAAATACTGCGCCACTAATATGGCTGCAGGCCTCGTGCCAAGGTGAAGGAGGAGTTATTTTGGCAGGAAAACAAGTTTTATGGACACCTGCTGTGGTCCAATTGGTACTGTACAGCTCAGTGTGTTTTCGTTATGTATCCAATGTAACCTGGAAAAGAATCACATGTCTCTGTGTCACAAGCAGCTTATAAACTGTCTTCCCTCTAATAAAGCGGACATTTTACCTGATCACATTGATCTAAGAGCATTCCGTCTGTCCCCCTCCACCATTATCTGGTGCCCATTACACAGCGAGTCCTACTTCGTCAAGTTCTGCAGGGACGTAAGGCGAACGGAAGGAGCTGAGGGAAGCGGTCGTGAGAGGTAGTGTTGTCCCCGGCGCTATGAAAAAGCAGCGTGCGGTGGAGTTGGAATCTCACCTTGGCCAGGTGAGTCGATCGAGGGAGGAGGCATGGGGCCCACGCCGTCCAAAGAGGAAGAGGCTGTGGAAAAGTTCCTCCAATATATAATCTCTCTAAGAGAACCAAATTTTGATGAAAAAGCCCGGAAAGGGTTACTGGAGTGGGCGAGAGCGAAGAACCTAATCCCTACCGCTCAAGTCGTATTTGAAGTGTCCACGTGGGGCACTATAAAGGACCACTTATGGGAAGAGATGTCAAAGGGGTCAAAAGACGCAAAGAAATATCCTACACTTTGGTGTCTGGTTGTTGAATTGCTTGAGAGACAGAACGCTTTGCACTGAGCATCCACGGTTGCAGAGGCAGTTGCAAAGGCAACTTTCCAGGGTGACGACGAGACTGAAGTGCATCCGTGCGCAGAACGGTTCGTTTTCGGGGATGTTTCGGCTCCTGCGCCTGCTACGACGCGAACAATAAAGGTTTTGAAAGCCGCGGGTTTGTCTAGGTTCAGCAGCGTACTGGCGCTGGCACAAAAAGTCGAGACTGCGGAGACCAAAACTGGCGCAGCGCTAATGGCACCGCCCTCTACTACGCCTGCGCAGCCGACACTGCCATCTCTTACAACAGAGGCAGGGACTGCCGGAGGAGGGACCACTACCCTTGCACCACTACTGCTGCAGAAGGTGAAAGACCTACCGACTCATGACAATGCGGAACGGTTATCCCCTCTACTTCCGTCCCCGGGTCTGACTTCTGATGCTGAGAGCTCGGAGGATGACGACGACGGACTTGCTATGCTTGCCACAAAAGATCAGATGAACTCTTTGTTGCATTCCTTTGAAGAGTTCAAGTCTACATTGGCAGAGAGACAGTTCGCTCCGCGGCATCCAGATTTCTGCAATGTTCCAGTTTCATCTCCGGTGCCGACCTTGCCTCCTCCAGACCTCTTTCCCGGAATGCCCAGAGTGGGACCTTCTGATGTAGGGTTTCCAGCCTTGCCGGGTGGAGGGGGGGGAAGGGAGTGAGTGAGTGGTAATCCAACACAAAATTGGAAGAACATCATACGGGATGCTGCTTCTGATGGGGATTATGGACTCTTAGGAGTTAGTACTTTCCCTGCAATTGTAGATGGTGCAGGGTGTAAATCCTGGGAAGTTTTAGATTGGAAAATCATAAAAGAGGCTAAAGCAGCCATTTCCCAGTATGGTTTAAAGAGCAGTTATACACAATCGATAATGCAACATCTTTTTACTGCAAGTCTGCTAACACCGTTCGATACACGTATGATAGTAACCATACTGCTGACTCCTTCGCAGCAGCTACAATTTTTTAATAAATGGGATGCTAGTTGTGCAGCAGTGGCAGCACAACCCAGGCAGCAAGGTCACCCTCTCTATGGCGTTACAGCTGACATGCTCACGGGTATTGATCAGTATAACACAACGACCATACAGGCAGAGTTTCCAGATGAGGTACTACGAACTAGCCAAGACCTGGTCTACAGGTCCTTGCTTGCAGTGAAGGATGCAAGGTCAGGGCCCCCATGTACTATGATCAAACAGGGGCCCAATGAGCCATATAACCTGTTTATAGATCGTTTATTTCAGTCAGTAAATACAGATCCAGATATGGATCCAGATATGAAAGCAAAATTTCTGGATGTGTTGGCCTATGATAATGCCAATGAGAAAACCAAACAGGTTTTAAACACGCTGCCTAGGGGTACTGGCACAGTTCAACTCCTGGAGGCTGTATCGAGAATGAGCAAACAGGAGGAAGCGACCTATCGGGCTACTGCAGTAGGTGCAGTAGTAAAACCTCTTATGTCTGGGAAAGGAAGGACTGGTAAGAAGCGCAAAGAAAAGAGATGTTTTGCCTGTGGTCAGAAAGGACATCTCAGCACCCAGTGTCGAGCATTTCCTTTGCCAGGGACTGCTCGCCCTGCAATTACAGCAGGAGGGTCAAGGTGGTGTAATAACTGTCGAATGAATAACCATAACACAAATGAGTGTAAACAGCAGGGAAACTCCAAACGGAGCGCAATGCACTCTCGTGCGATGACAGCAAATCAGGGTGCTTGGAACACTGTCGTGTAGCCACCACAGGAAGTGCCGGTGTGGACCTGGCAGCAACAGTAGATACTATGCTTGAGACTTAAGATGTGTACATGATTGAGTCTACATTGCAAGGACCTTTAGGTAGAGGATTGAGTGCTCATTTGGTAGGACGACCATCTTTGTCTCGTCAGGGAATTTTTGTGGTGCCAGCAGTCATAGATGCAGATTCTACAGGTGTCATCAAAATCATGGTATACACCCTAACACCACCAGTTTTTATTCCTGCTAACAGTAAAATAGCTCAGCTAGTGCCTTTTAAAGTAGAAGCGCCCAATGCAGAACCACTGACACGAGGAGATGGGGGTTTTGGTTCAACAGGCCCCCCTAAGGTGATGTTAGCAGTAGACATAAAGCAGGGAAAACCCAAGGAAGACGTAATTATACAGTATCCTAATGGTCAATCCAGCACTATGACTATGCTTCTTGATACCGGGGCTGACATTTCAATTATTCCGAAACATAAATGACCTCAAACATGGCCTGTGGAAATGGCACCTACAGGAGTTAAGGGAGTAGGTGGTGTACAGCAGACATGGATCAGCAGAGATGTGATAACTTTCCAGTTTTCTGATGGGGCAATAGTGGGAACACGTCCTTATGTGTTATCTTTACCAGTAGGACTGATAGGTCGAGATCTGTTGGGGCAAATGGGGGCACGCCTGATTACTTCTCCTTTTCAGGAGCGACCATTGATAGGCAACCGACCTTAAAACTGCAGTGGAAAACAGAAAAACCAGTATGGATAGATCAGTGGCCGCTGAAAAAGGAGATGCTGCAAATAGTTCAACAATTAGTTCAGGAACAATTGGATGCAGGACATATTGTTCTATCTGCGAGTCCATGGAACACTCCCATATTTGCCATCCCGAAAAAATCAGGAAAATGGAGGTTATTACATGATCTGCGAGCTGTCAATGCGGTCATGGAAGATATGGGACCCTTACAGGTTGGTCTACCTTCTCCTATGATGATCCCCCATGATTGGGTCATGCTGGTGATAGATTTAAAGGACTGTTTTTTCACAATCCTTTTGCATCCAGAAGATGCTGTCAGGTTTGCCTTCACAGTGCCTTCAATTAACAAAGCAGAACCAGCACAACATTTTCATTGGGTAACTCTTCCCCAGGGGATGAAAAATTTACCCACTATGTGTCAAATTTATGTTGCATGGGCCTTGCAGTCATTTCAAACCCAACATCCTGACTTATTAGTATATCATTACATAGATGATATTCTGATAGCAGGAAAACATTTGGATGTGCCTGCGTTGTTACAGCAATTAGAACAAGAGTTGAGTCGTCGAGGTCTAAAAATTGCCCCTGAAAAGATTCAGAAGCAGGAACCATGGCAATACCTGGGTTGGACCATCACGAATGATATAGTGAGACCACAGAAATTAGTTATTAACACTGCCATAAAAACTTTGACTGATGTGCAGAAGCTGATGGGTGACATACAGTGGGTCAGACCTGTGTGTGGAATAACCAATGATGATCTAGCTCCTCTGATGCCTTTACTAGGATCAGTTGCTCAGGCAGGACTTCCAAGAGAATTGTCAGAAGACCAAAAAGCAGCTACAGTTAATTTCTCAGGAAAAATAGCTGCAGGATATGCCTGTAGAATAATAGAAGACCAGCCAGTGCAGTACCTACTTGTCAATTCTGGAGAGAGCAGAAAGCATCCATTGGGCATCATCTGTCAAATCGCAACCAGTATGAGAATTTTAGAATGGGTATTTTTACCATATCAACCTAAAAAGACAATCATAACACGACCTGAATTGTTTGCACAACTTGTCATAAAAGGGCGACGGAGAGTTTGTGAATTAATTGGCAGAGATCCATCTGTAATATTTGTACCAGTCGCCCAGAACTATTTGGAGTGGTTGCTTGAGAAATCAGAACCATTCCAGATAGCCAAGGCAGACTTTGAAGGTCTGGTCACCAATCATTATCCGTCAGACAAATTGCTGCCTTTGTTGCAACATCAGACAACTGAGCAACTTGTGTTGCATTCAGATGACCCAGTTGCTGGGATTACTGTTTTTACAGACGCCGGTAGAAAATCTTGGCGTGCAGCAATTACTTGGTAGGAGGGAGTAGAATGGAAACATAACATTTTTCCGTGTGTTTCAGGAGACACATTACAAACCCTTGAATTAAGGGGTGTGGTGTGGACCTTAAACTTCTGGAAGGAAGAACCTGTTAATGTGGTTTCAGATTCACTTTATGTAGTGGGTACAGTGCAAGGAATCGAGCGAGCAATGATCAAAACCCTGAAAAATAAAATCTTAGCAGCACTTATGACACAGTTGCTGCATTTGCTAGATCAGTGAGCGCAGTCCTACTTTGTCACTCACATAAGAAGTCATCAGAAGCTAGACGGTGGTTTAGCAATTGGGAATAACAGGGCAGATAAATTAGTGGCACCTGCATGGACTGGTCCTGCAGTAAATAAGTTTCAGCAAGCAGTCTTGTCTCATGACTTTTTCCATCAGTCTGCCGATGTATTAGTCAGGCAGTTTGGGCTCACTTCATCGGACGCATGAGGAATTGTACAGGTCTGTTCAGCCTGTCATAAGAACGGGCTGGGCATTGGCTTAGGAGTCAATCCTCAGGGGCTACAAGCATTGCAGCTTTGGCAAATGGATGTTACTCATGTTGCAGAATTTGGGAGGTTAAAATATGTGCATGTATGTGTTGCCATGGGATTTATGGTGCTGAAAAAATCTCCCAGAACAGTTAATTAGGGGTGAGATAAGAAAGGGTTTATTATTGCCAAGGCTAAAGATGTTACATGACGCGCACCCCCTGTGCCCGAGATGCTACATTTTACAATACCACCCATCCAATCCCAGATGTGTCCATCCTGTGGCCTTTACTCTGGACCGCCCCGGGTCCACCCCCTGAAAATGGGTCTGGGGTGCATTTCGGGACCCTCTCTTTCATCCCATCTTCACAATCATCAGAGCACAAAGGGTACATAGTCACCTAGTTTTTGACCATGTTCTGTGGTTTAGGTCCTTATATGCTGTTCTGCCAACAATCTAGGCCTTGCCTTGACAAAAGACTAAACATTTCTACTGGATTCAGGAGTAGGGATGATAAAGGGAGCATAGAATGGGGTAAGAGGGTTAAGGAATGTGTAAACAAGGGTGCTACGGGGAAAGGGATGCAAGGGAGTGAGGGTTGCTGCTTTAAAATCTACCTATAAAACTTACAAGGCTTACAAATATTAGAAAAATAAAGAAAAAAACATTAGGGGTGTAAGGCATCATATGCATTGATACCTTTTCTCATGCCATGTGGGTCTCTGCTCAGACTGGAGAAGGTACCAGATATGTAATTCGACATATGTATGCATGCATAGCAGCCCTAGGGATCCCCACAGAGCTTAAAACTGACAATGGACCTGGTTATACCTCACAACGTTTCCGAAGATTCTGTGTGAATTGGGGTATTTCTCATGTTACTGGTATTGCTAATTCTCCTACAGGTCAAACTATTATTGAATGGGCTCACAGAGTTCTGAAGTCACTTCTGCACAAGCAGAAAGAGGGAGAAGAGTTAGCCAGTCCACATGACCAACTTGCAAAAGTGTTATATGTGCTGAATTTTTTGTGGCTGACGGGTACTAGAACAGACCCTCCCATTGTTATTCACAACACTTCTTTGCAGTCGGGTCTGGTAAGTCAACAGGTAGTAATTAAAGTGCAATATAAGGATCCACAAACAGGGGAATGGAAAGGGCCTGCAGAAGTGAAGATGACTGGAAGAGGCTATGCTTGCATCTTAACAGACACAGGTGTTCGATGGATACCGGTTCGATGGATTAAGCCCTGGAAGGGTGCTGATTCTTCAGATCAGGACTAACATTGCTGTAGGTATTATTAGCACTGTTAGAAGGTGTTGTATATAACAGTTTTGTCAGCATCATTAAGAGCACATCTTAGTGTTATCAAAGCACAGTATTTTTAGTCTTATTAAAGCACAATTTTTTAGTATACTTAAGCACATATTTCTAGAAGGTAAAGATTTTAGATTATTTACTTCATGTTAGTAAACACAATGACATGGAACTCAGGAGTATGTTTGTGTGAAAGTGTGTTGACAGTGGTCACTGTGAAAGTTTGTATGCATGTATGTGCGTGACTGCATGATGATTACTGTGTTCTGATAACAAATACACACACACACATTTGAAATACACAAATACTTTTACATTAAAACAGAAGACACTTTTAGACTGAATACATTTGGAGAAGCACTTTTAGGCACACTTTGAGAGCACATATCTTGGGGTCAATAGGTTATTAAGTTTATTAATGATAGTAGTGTTATTGTATGTTGGTATTTATTGGACTGTTATGGGTACAATAAGGAATGTTACAGAAATGCAATTTAAATTGTTCAAACTTCAACAGGGGATTTGTCGGAGGAACAATTGTGTGAACAGTTTCTGTTACATTTCTGCGACCTTTGCCTTGGCATGACTGGGTGCAGACAGTAAAAAATACTGCAGGCCTTGTGCCAAGGTGAAGGAGGAGTTATTTTGGCAGGAAAACAAGTTTTATGGACACCTACTGTGGTCCAATTGGTACTATACAGCTCAATGTGTTTTCCTTATGTATCCAATGTAACCTGGAAAAGAATCACATGTCTCTGTGTCACAAGCAGCTTATAAACTGTCTTCCCTCTAATAAAGCGGACATTTTGCCTGATCACATTGATCTAAGAGCATTCTGTCTGTCCCCCTCCACCGTTAATCTCTCTAGAGTTGGGTTCATTTCTCCCAACAATTTACTTTTAAACCAGTACAGGTTCCTCAGCAGGTAGCCATTGGAGACAATGAATGCCTGCCTTCCTGCTCCTTGCCTCAGCTTTTATATCTGAGCTGACATCATATGGTATGGAATATCCCTTTGGTCAGTTTGGGTCAGCTGACCTGGTTGTGTCCCCTCCCAGGATCTTGCCCTCGACTGAGGAAGGAATGTTACAGTGCTGATGCTGTGCTCAGCAGTAGCCAAAACACTGGTGTGTTATCAACACCTTTCTAGCTACCAATGCAAAGCACAGCACTGTGAGGTCTACTGTGGGGAAATGAACTGCAGCTCAGCCAGACCCAATACACCAGTAAATTGTTCTTATCTCAACCCATGATCTTTACCTTTTGTGCCTCTGATTCTCCTCTCCAACCCACCACAAGGGGTAGGGAGACCAAGCAGTGCATGATTTTATTAGGAGCACTAAATTGGAGAATACCATTCCTAAACCATGATGTTCCTGCAGGACAGAGATGCAATTGTCTTGGTGTCAGAGAGGACCCAGGCACTCATTGCAGCTCATTTTGTGTTTAAGCCCCTACCCTTTCAGGGTCAGTTGCAACAACATCTATTGGGGAAACTGCCCTGTGGTGTGTTACCACCATGCCTGAGACTATTAGTGTCTCAATTTCATTTGAGGACCACCTTTGATGCCCCCTTCTTTCCATCTTTCTGCACAAACTGCTGTGACTTGCTGACTGCCTTTGTTAACTGCATTCACACTGGAACACTCCTACCTATGCTGGAACATATTTTCTTAACACAACTGCAACCCTTGGAGATCCTGTGAATTTTCACTCAACTCCTGCTCAGATTTTGGCTAAAACACATATCCTAAGACTGGGAGCATCACCATTAGGTCAAAATGAGGGCAACGCATAGGCAGGACACAGTGGACAGGAAGGACTAAAGATCATTATGCAGTCATTACCACCTGCAACCATAATCCTTGCATACTGATTGTACAGCAGTTTCTTCAGAATCCATTACTAGTCCACTACATTTATGTGGCCTGCAAATGTTACATTTAGTATTTCCAATAATACAACCTCTAAGAAAATAAACTCTGATCGTTATGCTTTTACTTGGTATTTTTGATATACCAGGTTTTTTTCATTTTTATTATCAGTTCTGCTAAGCACTGTGAGGCAGTGGCCTGCTCAACACTTCTACATAGCATAGCATAGCATAGGATCTGATACTTCTGGAGAGGTGGGAAAGAGATATTTGTTTCAGTGACCAGGTGAGAGCTTTTTAACCTATTCCTTGTAAAAACATATTCCAAAGTCCCGTTATCTTGTAAAATATGTTGCTACAATTAGTCTAAATAAGTGTAACCTAATTTATTGCATCTCAATAACTAAATCAGTGTATTGATCTGGTTGCAGGAGTTTAAAGTCCCATTAACAAGTTTTCTGGTGATACTACACTTAGAGGTGTTGGTGACTCTCATGAGGGACAAGAAACCTTGCAGAGGGATCTAGATAGACTGGAGCATTGGGCAATCATCAGTAGCATGAAATTTAACAAGAACAAATGCCAGATTCTGCACCTGGGACAGTAACACTGGACACAAGTATAGATTGGGAGAGGAGAGGTTGAGGCTGGAGAGTAACCCTGCAAAAAGGGATCTGGGGATGCTGGTTGACAGCAGGTTCAATCAGTGTCAGCAGTGTGCCCTGGCAGCTGTCATAGGTTTACTTGTTCTAAAAAAAAACAAGGGGGAGTTCTTTTTTTTCTTTCCCCTGCATTACTGTAAAAGAAAGATGTTGAATGGGATAGGGTGGTTTGCCTTGGGTGATTGATCCACACAAAGGAACTAACCAGCAGATCCACATTCCAAGCTGATGGCACTCCGAAGACTGTGGGGAGGGATGATGAGTTTTTGGTTGTTTTTATTCCTTCTCCTCAGAAATGGGAGGTACTTCACTTTTGCCCTAACTCTGGAAAAGGTGTGTGTTGGAGAGGTCAGAGGTTCACTTTGGTTTTGACCTGGTCATCTGTCTGTTTCCGATCCTGGTTTGCCTCTGCTTTCTTGTGCCCTGTTCTGCCCCCAGCCCGGATCTGCTTGGACTTCATCGGAGAGGCTTGACCCACCTGCAGAGGAACCTTTCTGGGAGGAGGTCACCCTTTCCCTCCTCCGTTCCCATATTAGCAGCGGTGTGTGTCCATCGACGAAAGGGGGGAAATCCTGACCACAGCCAGTTGCAGACAGCGTGATTTTAGTGGGAAAGAGCCTCCTTTTTTCCCCCTTTTCCCCTTCCCCTTCTCGGTGGGGGGGAAGATCTCAGCACCTGTGATTTTCATCTGGAATATGTCCTCAAGGATCCATTACTGCTCTAGCCTAAGCTGTTTCCTCTGGGGGTTTAAGGATAATGGTACCCATCCCTATGGAGAAACACAGGGGGGTGTATTTGCCCAACCCTTCATCCATTTTCCCTTTGGATCCAATGCAATTGCCTCTGGGAAGTTTAAATTCTCCTTAGATGTCAGAGACATTTTACTTTTTGGGCTTTTCATGCAAATTTGTGCCATTATGGTATACCTAATATACGAAACTGGGGCCAAGAATTATCGAGAACGTGTCCAGAAGCCTGCCCCAGGGGTGGAAAACCTCTAGTGGCATGGGTTATGGGAGGATATGGGTAAAGTCCTAGAAAGTTGTTCAACTCCTACAACATGGAAGCTCACCCTCGAAAGACTCCTAAACCCTACAAAAATAATGAAAACCATGAGGGAGAGAGGTCGTGATAGACCCATGGAGAGGCAGTTGGCAGCTGCATGTGGGGCTTTGGCCATTGCCTACCAGAAGTTGCTCGGTATGGTGCAGCACTTCCAGGGAAAAGGAAAAGATGAAAACAAAATGCCTGATACCATGGTGACTCAGGATAGGACCAAATCAAAGAGACAGACATAGCCAATGGAGGTTACCCCTATCCAGAAGAGGAAATATAAGACTGTCATGGGTTAAGATTGGTCCCCCTGAGAGTTGGGGGTTCAGAGGTGATTGGGTGCCAGGGCAGTGTTCCCTGGAGAGCCAGTCACCACTCGTCTTGTTTGTTTCTGCTAAAAATCATATATACACAGTCACTGGAAGCTGTTGGCAGTTTCTGCCAACACCCAGGGGGTGGTTGGGTTCCTTCTTCCCCCCTCCGGGGGGGAGAGGGGAGCCCTGCGGCCCCCCAACTCTGCCTAGGTCAGAGTTAGAGACAGCATTGGAGCGAGTGCATGTTTGTGAGGGACGCGACTCACAAACAACTAGTAAGAGAGAGAGAGAGAGGCAGGTCTTGCGACCAGACCCTCTTCTTCTTTCCCCCCCTTTGCAACCAGGTTGCAGAAGGGGGCTGTTTTTCCCTTTCACTGTTTAGTGGGAGTGGTGCAAGGCTCAACATTGAAGCAGAACCAAGTGGACGGGCTGATAACGAAGCAGCTCGACGCTAAGGAAAAGAATCCCAGGCAAAATTGGAGATGGGTCAAAGGGCTCGGGAGTTGCCCTACAGACTGGGGGCATCCGAAAACTGACTTGGAGGAATGAAGATTCCAAACGCCTACTGTGATAAGCTACACTACAGCAACAGCGAACCGAGGTATGAGAGAGAGATCACACAGCAGAAATGACACAGGACCAAGGAGAAAGGACTCAGAACTACCTTCTTGGACTTCTTGAGGAGGGAAGGACTTCCACAAACAGCTGGAGCTTGGTGAGGGGGGAGCGTTCGGGTCCCGAAACACTCCCATGAGAGAGAGACTGGTTACTTATCAGCCTGAAAAGGCTTTTCCTGGACTAAAGTTAAAAGGAAAAGCTTTGAAGGGACTGATAGAAGTGTAATAATATATATATAGTTACTTTCAGTTTGTACAGTATATTTATTTGTGTAAATAAATGTAAATACTTCCCCTTTCCCCTATAGAAGTGAAACCAGGTAAAACCTGGAAAGCGAATTAAGTCGAGCAATGTAAGGATTAGAGAGAGTTAAATTAGGGAAGGTTCAAAAGTTTATGAAGATGATGATGAAGAGGACACGAGTTCATGATGAAGGACAACAGGAACTCCCACCAAAGTTCTCCCCAAATTAGAGACCACGCCTCAAACTCCACCTCAACTCCACCTGTTATGAATATTAAAAGTAGATGTTGCAAGATAATGAATATTCATAATATGTGATGTAATTGCTTGGCAAAAAGTGTATAAAAAGCTCAATTGTAAGTTTCTCAAGCGGAGTAGTTTACCCAGGGCGACCTGGTTGCTCCCCGACCGCTCCCCGGCCGTAAAATAAAATACCTCCTACTTATAGACTGAAAATTCTGTCTCTGAGCAGTTCCTCAGCACCTTTTGGGGCATAAAATTGACATCAGAAGCCTCTGACCTGAAAGTTTTCTCTTTGGTGTTGAGATAAATTGTGGGAAGGGGTGGGGAAGCCTAGAAATTGGATTTTGGATTTCTAATGTGGCTCAAGTTGCCACAAAGACCAAATCGGTTCGCCCAGTTGACGATGATGGGGAGGCAGGACCCTCACAGGCGGCTACTCCAGAACCAGAAATCATCACTGAGTCCTTATCGTATAACAACCTCCGGAGTTTATGGACAGACATTATTCATCATTTGAATGAACCCATTCTGACCGGGATGATCCAAGTTTGGGGCTCTACAGGTGATGCCATAAACCTTGATGGTGGTGAAGCAAGGTTCTTGAGGTCTATTGCCCAGGATATGGGTATCGAGGAGGTGTTTGTGAGGGAATCGACGTCCCTGTCTCTCTGGGCATGGCTTTTGGATGGTGTGAGGGAGAGGTTCATTTACAGAGATTCCTTGCAGGCACACCATTATGCAAAGGGCTGGAAGACCATAGAGGAGGGGACCCTATGCCTGAGGGAAATGGCACTGTTGGAGGTACTGTTTGGAAGGGATGGGTAACCCACGAATGATCCTGACAGGGTTAAGTGTACACCACAGATGTGATGGAGCTTCACACGTATGGGACCGTCCGCACACATCAGTTACCTGACATCATTACAGGTTGGGGAGAAGCGAGAGCCAGTGATGTCTATAATAAATAAACTTAGGTTGTATGATAGTATGATTGAAGGACCACTACAGGTCCGCATCTCCACTGTAGAGACATTGATTAAGGACCTCAAGACACTAACTACAGAGGTGAAAGATAAACAGGAGAGACTGAAAGAGAAGATTGAGGGCAACAGTTTCCATATGGCACCAGTGAGAACCAGACGCCCCCCAACCAGAGAGAGCAGACAGACCTCACAAACCGAGTTGTGGTATTTCCTAGCTGGTCATGGAGAAGACATGAGATGGTGGGACAGGAAACCTTACCCGTGTCCTAGCAACCCAAGTGTCATGGTTTGAGATAGCCCAAAATCCAATTCCCTAGCTCCATCCCCCTCCCACATCTCAACCCAATGTGAGATGGGTTTTTCCAGACAAAACACAACCAGACTCAAAGTGGGGAAAAGGGAATATATTACAATGACTATACAAATAAATACTACAATACATTATACACACGACTACAACTATCTCTACCATGACATAAGTATTAACAATGGATCAGATCTCTTCTCCCCTCCAAATAAAAGTCCAGGAGGGAAAGAAGGACAGATCCCTTCCAGTCTCTCAGGGCAGCAGCTTCTTCAGAGTAGCAGTCACTAAGCAGCAGCATCTTCTAAGGCAGCAGGCTCTCTCTGTCTCTTCTGTTTCTTGTAGCAGTTGATAGCTGGATCTCTGCCAGCACACACGAGGGGGGGTATCCCCCTCGACCACTCGTCTCTCCAAACGAGTGGTCTTCCGTGGGCTTCGTCACCCCAGACAAGGTCATATCACCACGTCATATCGCGAAGCACAGGGGGTCTTCGTGACGGTCTGGTATCTTCAGGAGATTCAAGCTCCTTGCAGGGTCTCTGTGCCCTGTCTCAGGCTGCGAGCTTCTTTGTAGCTTGCAGCAAGGGAGGGCCCTCAAGGTCAACCTCCCCCACTCCGTCCTGGTTGAGCTCTCAGGACATCCGAGCTTCTCAACTCCTCTCTGCAGTGCATGTTGCACTTCAAGGCTCTTTCAAGTAAGAGTCTATCAACTTCCTCCTTCCAGGAGGTCTCAAAGGAGTTTTGGGGGGTCTGGTATCAGTTCTTACCCCCAAGAACTCTGTAGAACTCAGCTGCTGACTCTCTTTCCCTCAGGTCTCCTTCCAGGAGTCCCTTCTCTCGTGCTGCATGTCTTTGTTGCTTCTTTGGTTCAGTTCTTATCTGTCTTGGCTCTCTGCCACCGTTTGTCCGGTCAGTGCTGGCTGCTGCTCTGCGCCCATGGAGAAAAACATCTCCCGGCATAACTACAGGCACCTAGCCCAGCATTATGCTGTTCCAGGTCCCCACAGGCCCCCCGCTGGGGTTGGGGGTCAAAGCCCCCCTGTGGGGCTCAGAGCCCCTTCCTCGTGGCTCACAACATGGCCACCTTCTTCTAACCCAAAACTACAACTCTTCTCTTCCGTTTGGTTGTGGTATGTTTACATTTTTGCAGGAACGCTCATTGGACAGAATTTCAAAACTTCCAGGGGTTTCCACCCCTTGGGGTCTACCACTTTTCTTATCCTCTGGGGGAAAACAAAGGTCCAAACCACTACACCAAGTACAAGAGTTGAAGGAGAGAGAAAAAGGGAAGCCCATGAGAGTAAGTGCAGTACCAGTATCTCATGGACAAGGATCTGACCCGCTAGAAGGTTCCTCCCATACGTATTCACAGGGAAAGAGCTGTGATTGCCCAACCAAGACCACTGTTAGAGGGGCCCTACCTCTAGCCTGGTAGAGGCATGGGGCAACCATGTCTATTGGACTGTGTGGATCCAATGGCCTGGCACATCAGACCCACAAGAATACCAGGCTTTGGTTGATACTGGCGCTCAGTGTACGTTAATGCCATCAGGACATGTGGGACCAGAGACTATTTCCATTTCTGGGGTGACAGGAGGGTCTCAAGAGTTGACCGTGTTGGAAGCTGAGGTGAGTTTGACTGGGAAAGACTGGCAGAAACACCCCATTGTGACTGGTCCAGATGCCCCATGTATCCTGTGTAGAAGCCAAAACCCAGTTGTCAGCAGAAAGGAGCTTGGTGGGTCAATGCGGTAAACCTTGGGCAACAGAGGTTGAGAGAAATCCCTTAATCGGAAGGACTGGACCTTCCTCACAAGACCTGTTGATGTACAACCATGTGGATTAACCTGGCTCCTGTAGCAGGATAAGGAAGGACTTTGAGATGAAGTTATCAAACCATGTTGAAACCCCTTTGTTTTCCTCCCCCCCATTTAATCCTGGTTAAGGGAAATATTAATCAGTTGTGTAACTGTAGCAGAAACCTGTGTAATCCTCTAGTTAACATAAAACCATCCCCTAATTAACATAACTCATCCTCCTCATTAACATGTCCAGCCCCCAAGACCCTTAATTTGCACTTGCGTGTTCAATAAAGTATTCCAGTTTTTTGCCCCTATATCTGGGATCATATTAGCATTATTGGACCCTTACAATCCTCGACATTGACTATCTCAGAAACAGGTATTTCAAAGACCCAAAGGGACATAGATGGACTTTTGGAATAGTTGTTGTGGAGACAGAGGTAGTTAAGCAGTTGAATTCGTTACCTGGCCTCTCGGAGAACCCTTCTGCTGTGGGATTGTTGAAGGTTGAGGAACAGCGAATGCCAATTGCCATTACAACTGCGCATTGTCGGCAATACCTATAGATGGAATGAAGATTATGAACTCCTGACTTGGTGGACAGAAATCGGTTTATTATCCATCACTGAGGGTTTTTATATCATTCACTTTTCGCTGGGAGTGGTTAAGCAATTTAAGACAGAGTACAGCTGCAAGTCACACATCCATCACTCACTCAGGCCAGCCTGTGCATACAAACAGCACATACAGAGACCTTGGAGTTTCAAGGAACTCCTTTTCACACCCACATATGGTAAGAATGCAAACAGACTAGCTGAGCTCGTTTCTGGGCAGTAAATCATAGCCTAGAGAAAACAACACAAGGTCATCTTAGACTTTTCTCAGGCCTTTCACTTCTTGTTTCTCATACTGGCTGCCATAATACCGAACGGAGACTCTGTGATCCCCAAGCTGGAGAGCCAAGAGGTGGTTAGCAAGACCCACTCACCCTTCAACAGTCCCATCTGGCCTGTGCGTAAGTCTGATGAAGAATGGAAAATGACTGTGGACTATCGTGGCTTGAATGAAGTTATCCCGCCACTGAATGCTACTGTGCCAGATATATTGGAACTCCAGTACGAGCTGGAACCCAAGGCAGCGAGGTGGTATGCCACCACTGATATTGCAAATGCGTTCTTCTCCATCCCCTTGGCAGCAGAGTGCAGGTCACAGTTTGCTTTTACGTGGAGGGGTGTGCAGTACACCTGGAACCAACTGCCCCAGGGGTGGAAACACAGTCCCACCATCTGCCATGGACTGATCCAGGTTACACTAGAGAAGGATGAGGCTCCAGAACACCTGGAGTACATTGATGACGTCATCGTGTGGGGGCACACAGCAGAGGAGGTTTTTGAGAAAAGAGAGAAAATCATCCAGATTCTCCCGGGAACCGGTTTTGCCATCAGAAAGAATAAGGTCAAGGGACCTGTCCGAGAGATCCAGTTCCTGGGGGTGAAGTGGCAAGATGGGTGTCATCAGATCCCAACAGAAGTCATCGATAAGATCACAGTAATCACTCCACCGACCAGCAAGAAGGAAATGCAAGCTTTTCTGGGTGCCATAGGTTTCTGGAGGATGCATATCCCTGAGTACAGCCAAATCGTAAGCCCTCTCTATCTGGTAACCCGCAAGAAGAATGATTTCCATTTGGGCCCCAAACAACAGCAAACCTTTAAACAGATCAAGCAGGAGATTGCCCACGCTGTAGCCCTTGGGCCAGTCAGGACAGGACCAGGTGTGAAGAATGTACTCTATTCTGCAGCCGGGGATAATGGTCCTTCCTGGAGCCTCTGGCAAAAGGTGCCTGGTGAGACCAGAGGTCGACCACTTGGGTTCTGGAGTCAAAGCTACAGAGGATCTGAAGCCAACTACACCCCAACAGAGAAGGAGATCTTAGCAGCTTATGAAGAAGTACAAGCTGCCTCAGAGGTGATTGGCACAGAAGAACAGCTCCTCCTGGCACCTTGACTACCGGTGTTGAGTTGGATGTTCAAGGGAAAGGCGCCCTCTACGCATCATGCCACTGATGCTACATGGAGTAAGTGGATTGGTCTGATCACGCAGCACCCCCGCATTGGGAATCCAAATTGCCCTGGGATCCTAGAAATCATCACGAACTGGCTGGAAGGTGAGAATTTTGGTCTAGCAGATGAAGAAGAAGAAGAACAGGTGGTATGGGCTGAGGAAACCCCACCATACAATCAACTACCAGAAGAAGAAACACACTATGCCCTTTTCACTGATGGTTCCTGTCGCATTGTAGGGATGAAACGTAAATGGAAAGCAACTGTATGGAGCCACACACAACAAATTGCTGAAGCTACTGAAGGAGAAGGTGAATCGAGCCAATTCACAGAGCTCAAAACTGTCCAGTTGTCATTGGACATTGCTGAATGGGAGAAGTGGTCAAAGCTTTACCTCTACACTGACTCGTAGATGGTGGCCAATGCTCTGTGGGGGTGGTTGGACAGATGGAAGAAGACCAATTGAAAACGTAGAGGGAAACCCATCTGGGTCGCTAATATGTGGCAAGACATTGTTGCCTGGGTAGAGAAGCTGATTGTGAGGGTCCACCACGTAGATGCCCATGTGCCCAATGTTGCCTAAAAGACCGTGGAGAAAAAAAGACTCCAGGTCAGTTTAGTATAGAGATAAGATAAGAAGAGCAGAAGCTTTAATGAACCTTCAGGCCCCAGGAATACATACCCCACATGTGTGCCCCTGGACACAGGTTCTATGATTTTATAATAATGTCCATCCAATCCCCATTCGTCCACCCCCCGGTTCTGCCCCGTTTCGCCCCCCGACACACCCCTTAGAGAATTGAGTCTAGGGGAGTTTGGGACCCCTCTTTCATCATCTTCATCCTCCTCGCAGCATGTTGAGTCCTTGGAGGCCCTCCGAGTTCTGGACTTGAAGGTCATTTTACCTATGTTTACATCTTAAGGTGTTTTTCTGTAATTCCACCTTGAAAAGAAGACTAAACAGTTGACGGAATTTTGAGGGATTGATATGGGATGGGGTTTGGTATGTGCAACTGTTAAGCTACTGCCATTACTTTTACTGGAAAATACTGGTAAAGGATATAATACCGTGAGACAGTAAAAGAATACATGTTAATTATGCTGGTAGAGAATGTCAACGCCTTGTCAGAGGATGATGGTTACTTCAGTGTGGGAATGATACCTGAGTTATGTGCTGCTGTAGTTACTTCTACTGGAAATACTGATACATTAAAATCTACATCCACTACATAACTACTTTTAAAATCTATAAAAGTTTAAAAAATCAAAAAACTCTGAGGCATCACCAAAAATTGAACCAATGAGGAGCATCACAACAATGAACAGGCAGACCAAGTTGCACGAGTCAAGGTGTCATAGGTGGATCTGGACTGGCAGCACAAAGGAGAGTTGTTCCTAGCATGATGGGCCCATGATGCCTCAGACCATCAGGGCAGAGATGCCACCTATCGATGGGCACGAGACCGAGGGGTGGACTTAACCATGGACACTATTTCCCAGATTATCCATGATTGTGAGACATGAGTTGCCGTTAAACAGGCTAAGAGACCGAAGCCCCTATGGTATGGTGGATGTTGGAGTAAGTATAGGTACGAAGAGACCTGACAGGTTGTTTATATCACACTGCCACAAACCTGCCAAGGTAAACGCTATGTGCTCACCATGGTGGAAGCCACCACTGGATGGCTGGAGATGCATCCCGTGCCCCATGCCACTGCCCAAAATACCATCCTGGGCCTTGAAAAGCAAGTCCTGTGGTGACACGGCACCCCAGAGCGAGTTGAGTCAGATAATGGGACCCATTTCAAGAACAACTTAGTTACTACCTGGGTGAAGGAGCATGGCATTGAGTGGGTGTGTCACATCCCATACCGTGCAGCAACCACAGGGAAGGTTGAACAGTATAATGGACTGTTGAAAAACACCCTGAAGGCATTAGATGGAGGGACTTTCAAGCACTGGAATCAGCACCTAGCAAAGGTTACATGATTAGTCAACACTAAAGGCTCCGTCAATCGAACTGGCCCTGCCCAATCAGAGTCCCTTCACATGGTAGATGGGGACAAAGTCCTAGTAATTCACTTGAGAGGTATGTTAGGCAAAAAAGTTTGGATTAATCCTGCCTCAAGCAAAGGTAAACCCATTCATGGCATTGTTTTTGCTCAAGGATCAGGTAGCATGTGGTGGGTAATGTTGGAAGATGGAGAAACACGGTGCATACCTCAAAGGGACCTCATTTTTGGGTGAATTTCCCATAATACTGTGCCTGTATTTGTATGTAAATATTTGTAATATGTATATAGTTGGGGCAATGTATATATGTATATGGTCGGAAAGTTTGAATCCAATATAGCATGATAGTATGGGAAAAAATTCAGGGGTGGATGATGTCATAGGTTTGAAAAAAAATGTTGGAATTTTTTCCCAGTGTTGTTCCCCCGCCCATTCCCCCTCCCCTGTCTGTTTCTTCCAGGATGGGGGTGGGGGCAGAGCAAAGCTGCATGCACTGGGCAGCACTGGAGTGGGGGGGGAGGGCAGGCACTCGGGGAAACTGAGGTGGCCATGGGGAGGGCTGGGAGTCCTTTGTTCGGGGGCTTTTGGGATTTGGTCCAGGACCAGACAGAGCAGGAACCTCTTTCTTTTTTCCTGCGAGGAAGTTTTTTCCCCATGGGACACCTCGCGGAGGATGACTGAGAGAGAGAGACTGACCCATCTCAGAGCGAGGTATTCTACTTTCAAGACTGCCTGTAGGAAAAGGACTTTTTTCATTGCTAGCTGCGAGCACACATGGTTGCGAGTAACTTTTGAAATGCCAGGACAGTCCTGTCTTCCCCCTACCAGCTGGGTTGCCGCGGGTTTCTCCCCCACACACCTGAGAATTGAGACTTTGTTTTGTTTCTTCTGAAAGTTTTTGATTGCACCATTTGTTGTTTATTCACATTTTGTTAATAAAAAGCTGTTTCTTTTCCTTTTCCACACTTCCACCTGAAGTTTCCTAATTTCTAAGTTGTAATCTTGTTAAACTAAGACACAAACACAGGCTCATAAGCAATGCCATGGTTCTGGTGGACTGCCAGGGACACAGTGTCCATGTCATCTGGCAGCAACAGCCAATTGTAGAAATGCCTTTTTGTACTGGGTCTGGTTGAGCTGGAGTTCATTTCCCCACAGTAGCCCTCACAGTGCTATGCTTTGCATTGACAGTTAGAAGGGTCTTGATAACACACCAGTGTTTTGTCTACTGCTAAGCACAGCACCAGCACTGTAACATTCCTTCCCCAGTCGAGGGCAAGATCCTGGGAGGGGACCCAAGTAGGTCAGCTGACCCAAACTGACCAAAGGGATATTCCAGACCATAGGACGTCAGGTCATATATAAAAGCTGAGGCAAGGAGCAGGAAGGCGGACATTCATTGTCTAATGGTTGCCTGCTGAGAAACCATCATGGTGTACCTAAGCCCTGCTTCTCGGGAGTGGTGAACCATCACTGCTCATGGGAAGTAGAGAATAAACCCTGCTATCTTTCGCTTTGCTTTGCTTTTGCGCGTGCAAGCTTACGCTTTACTTTTTGCTTTAAATAAACTGCCTTATCCCAACCCATGAGTTGTTTTATTACACCTTACTCTCTCCCCTGTCCCTCTGGGAAGGAGATTGATAGAGCGACTGAGTGGGCACCTGGTGTCCAGCCAAGGACAACCCACCACAGTCCTTTTGGGTGTCTAATGTGGGGCGAGATAAAGGCAGTTTTATATATATATATATATATAACATGCTATAGTAATAGTAGCTATTGAATAGTAAACTCCTGTGTGGGACATGGAGTTTGCTGGCTGCACTGCTTATCACTTTATTTTGCTAAGTTTTGGGAACATACTAAACATACTAATCTAAACAATGGCTCCGTGCTTTGCCTTTACACTAACGACCTTGTTATTCTCAGGAAGTTGTCTTCTTGGGAGCTATCTGGTGACGATGGAGGAATACACCCTTCCCCCCCTCCCTGTCATTGATATAAATGGCTTTATAATGAAGTCTCCCGTTCTCCTTGCTAATCCTTATGTGAGCTGTTTAGTAATGTCACTGTTACTAACTAATACTGTCAGTACATTATGGAGTTCTTGGAATCTCCATGTAGGAGAAAACAAACTTTAGGCGATGATATATTGGGACCCACCCTGAGGTACCCAGTTCCTGGGTGGGAGGCTGTGTGGAAGGATTTGGGCAGGTTCCTAGGGTGTTTGACACCTCCCATTATCTGGGACTTCACACCAGAACAGGTATTCGACCCTAGCAAACCGACACATCACTAATGGAAGGGTACCTTGCCTACCCCAATGAAAACCAGTAGCTTCTTGCTCTGTACTGGGGTCTGACCTGTGCTTATCGAACCACAGTTCAATATTCTCAGAAGACTGTAGTGGAGGCAGGGACCCAAACTGCAATAGAGGACACTATGGTTGAAGTAGGGACTCAAACCACAACAACTACAGTCATTGCACCAGTAGTGAAAAAGAAGAAATGGAAAAGGCAAGCTACAGGTCCATATCAGCAATTAGTAAGGGAGGAAGAGGAAGAAGAGGAAGAAGAGGAAAAAGGAGTAGAAGGAGGGGAGGGGGCAGATAAAAAAACTGGTCCTTCAACAAAGGAAGTCAGACAAATCAAACAGGAAACCGAGGTTACCTGGTCCCTGACCTCATCAGAACTTCAGGACTTGCGGAAAGATTACAGTTGCCAGCCCAGTGAACGTATTCCTGCCTGGCTGCTTTGATGCTGGGACAACGGGTCTGATAGTCAACAACTGGAAGGTCATGAAGCCCAGTTGGGATCCCTTGCCAGAGATTGTGAAATTGAAAGAGGAATTGGAAAGGAGACAACAATTTGCAGTCTTGGAGACAGCTCTCAAGTGTGAGGGAAAGGTATCCATTCAAGGAAGATCTAATAAGCTCCCCAAAAAAGTCGGCCACTGCAGATGAAGGTATTTAGTACTTGAGAGAATTAGCAGTGTTGGAAATCATCTATAGTAACCTAAGAAGGGATGACACCCCCAAAGACCCAGAGGATGTTCCTTGCACGATGGCCATGTGGAGGAGGGTGGTTCAAAGCGCCCCTGCATCATATTCTAACAGGTTGGTAACATTATATTAACCGAAGATGGATCCACCAACTGTAGAGGTGATGTCCTCCTAGCTTCGAAATGTAGAAGAAACTGGGCACTTCCTCATTCCCATGGGCCAGCACCTCAGCTCTCAGGGGCAGCCCAAGAGATCGGTCGTCTCCTGTCCCAGCCAGGGGGAAAGGAACCCCCAAGTGCAGGTCACGTGGTGAACTCTGGTTCTTTCTGCATGACCAGGGGGAAGACATGAAGAAGTGGGATGGTGAACCCACCTCTAAGCTGGAAGCACAAGTACGTGAATTAAGAGGGAAGAGAACTGTTAAGAAAGGGTCACCCAGGAAAGCTGTCCATGTAGTTCATAGAATCATAGAATCATAGAATCATAGAATCATAGAATCATAGAATCATAGAATCATAGAATCATAGAATCGATTGGGTTGGAAAAGACCACCAAGATCATCAAGTCCAATCCCTGATCCAACTCCAATTCCTATATCATGGCACTAAGGGCCACATCCAAACTCTTTTTAAAAACCTCCAGGGATGGTGAATCCACCACCTCTCTGGGTAGGTCGTTCCAGTGCCTGATAACCCTCTCTGTAAAGAATTTCTTCCTAACATCTAACCTAAACCTCCCCTGGTAGAGCTTGAACCCATGTCCCCTTGTCCTATTGTTGGTTGCCTGGGAGAAGAGACCAACCCCCACCTGACTATAACCTCCCTTCAGGTAGTTGAAGAGAGTGATGAGGTCACCTCTAAGCCTTCTCTTCTCCAGACTAAACAACCCCAGCTCCCTCAACCTCTCCTCATAGGACTTGTACTCAAGTCCCTTCACCAGCCTCATTGCTCTTCTCTGGACCCGCTCCAGCACCTCAATATCCTTCCTGAACTGAGGGGCCCAGAGCTGAACACAATACTCAAGGTGTGACCTCACCAATGCAGAGTACAGGGGAAGGATCACTTCCCTGCTCCTGCTGACCACACTGTTCCTGATGCAGGTCAGGATGCCATTGACCTTCTTGGCCACCTGGGCACACTACTGGCTCATGTTCAACCTCCTGTCGATCAACACCCCCAGGTCCCTTTCCGCCTGGCTGCTCTCCAGCCTGTAGCGCTGCAGGGGGTTGTTGTGGCCAAAGTGCAGGACCCGGCACTTGACCTTGTTGAACTTCATTCCATTGGAGTCAGCCCATCTCTCCAGTCTATCCAGATCCCTCTGCAGAACCCTCCTGCCTTCCGGCAGGTCGACACTCCCTCCCAACTTGGTGTCATCTGCAAATTTGCTGATGATGGACTCAATCCCCTCATCTAAATCATCGATAAAGATGTTAAAAAGGACTGGACCCAACACTGACCCCTGAGGAACACCACTGGTGACCGGCCGCCAACTGGATGCAACTCCGTTCACCAGCACTCTCTGGGCCTGACCCTCGAGCCAGTTCCTGACCCAGCACAGAGTGCCCCTGTCCAAGCCATGGGTTGCCAGTTTTTCCAGGAGTATGCTATGGGAGACAGTGTCAAAGGCTTTGCTGAAGTCCAGATAGACCACATCCACAACCTTTCCCTCATCCACCAGGTGGGTCACCTGATCGTAAAAGGAGATCAGGTTGGTCAAACAGGATCTGCCCCTCCTAAACCCATGTTGACTGGGTCTGATCCCTTGTCCATCCTCTAGCTGCTGTGTGATTTCACACAGGATAATCTGCTCCATAACTCTGCCAGGCACCAAGGTCAGGTTGACAGGCCTGTAGTTACCAGGGTCAACCTTGCAGCCTTTTTTATGGATTGGGGTGATATTTGCCAGCTTCCAGTCATATGGGACCTCCCCAGTGAGCCAGGATTGTTGGAAGATGATGGAGAGTGGTTTGGCAAACTCTTCTGCCAGTTCCCTCATTACCCTAGGATGGATCCCATCTGGTCCCATAAATAGTTGCTGCAGAAACCCAAGAAAGAAATCAGCGACCTCTCAAATGTAAGAGGACTGAGACCAGTTCCTCTGATCCTGGTGAGGGGACCTCTGGTCTGACATCGCAAAGGTCAGACAGTGAATACTCTGACCAGGAACAGGAATAGAGGATCCCTGCCTTCGACCAGGAGGAGGAAAGGGATGATCAGGTCTACTGGACTGTGTGGATTCGATGGCCTGGCACATCAGATCCACAGAGATATAGAGTTTTGGTAGATATGGGTGCACAGTGCACACTAATGCCATCGAGGCACAGAAGTGCAGAACCCATCTGGATCTCTGGAGTGACAGGGGGATGCCAGGAATTATCAGTGTTGGAGGTTGAAGTGAGTTTAACAGGGGTCAAGTGGGAAAAGCACCCCATTGTAACTGGCCCAGAGACCCCTTGTATCCTTGGCATTGATTACCTCAGGAGGGGAGACTTCAAAGATCCAAAGGGGTATCGATGGGCTTTTGGTGTAGCTCCTGTGGCTACAGAGAAGATCAAACAATTATCTACCCTGCCTGACCGCTCAAAGGATCCTTTCATCATGGGATTGCTGCAAGTCGAAGACCAACAAATGCCCATTGCCATCAGAACAGTCATGTCAGTATCACACTAACCAAGACTCCATAATTCCCATCCATGAACTAATTCGTCAACTGGAGGAACAGGGAGTGATCAGCAGGACCCGTTCACCCTTTAACAGCCCCATATGGCCAGTGCAAAAGTCTTATGGGGAGTGGAGGCTGATGGTGGACTATCGTGGCCTGAATGAAGTCATGCCACCTCTGAGTGCTGCTGTGCCAGACATGTTGGAACTTCAATATGAACTGGAGTCAAAGGTAGCCGAGTGGTGCCACAATTGATATTGCCAATGCATTTTTCTCCATTCCTCTGGCAACAGAGTGCAGGCCACAGTTTGCCTTCACCTGGAGGGGTGTCCAGTACACCTAGAATCAACTGCTCCAGGGGTGGAAGCACAGCCCAACCATCTGCCATGGACTGATTCAGGCCACACTGGAACAGGGGGGAGCTCCAGAACACCTGCAATATATTGATGATATCATTGTATGGGGCAAAACAGCAGAAGTTTTTGAGAAAGGGAAGAAAATAGTCCAAATTCTTCTCAAAGCTGGTCTTGCCATAAAACAAAGCAAGGTAAAGGGACCTGCATGGGAGATTCAGTTCTTGGGAATAAAATGGCAGGATGGACGCCATCATGTGCCCATGGATGTAGTAAACAAAATAGCATCTATGTCTCCACCGGCTAAGAAGAAGGAAACACAGGTTTTTCTAGACCTTGTGGGTTTCTGGAGGATGCACATTCCAGGTTACAGTCAACTTGTGAGTCCCCTCTGTCGAGTGACCTGGAAGAAGAACCATCTCCACTGGGGCCTTGAGCAACAACAGGCCTTTGAGCAGATCAAACAGGAGATAGCCCATGCAGTAGCTGTGGGGCCTGTTTGAACAGGACCAACTGTGCGAAATATCCTCTACACGGCAGTTGGGGAGTATGGTCTCACCTGGAACCTCTGGCAGAGAACACCAGGAGAAACCCGAGGTCGACCATTAGGGTTTTGGAGTCAGACTTATCGAGACCAGAAGCCCACTACACGTCAACTGAAAAGGAGATATTAGCAGACTATGAGGGGGTTTGAGCCGCCTCAGAAGTTGTTGGAACAGAAGCATGTCTCCTCTGCCTGTGCTGCACTGGATGTTCAAAGGGAACATCCCCTCAACACATCATGCAACCAGTGCCACATGGAGTAAGTGGGTAGCATTAATCACACAATGAACCTGAATGGGAAAACCCAATTTCCCAGGAATACTGGAAGACATTATGGACTGGCGAGAAGGCAGGGATTTTGGAGCACTGCCTGAAGAGGTGGTTCGTGCCCAAGAAGAACCACCATATAATGAGTTACCAGAAAACGAAAGAGGCTACGCACTATTTACTGATGGATCTTGCCATGTGATAGGAAACCATCCGAGGTGGAAAGCTGCTGTGTGGAGTCCCACACAACAGGTCGTCAAAGTTGCTGAAGGAGAGGGCAAGTCAAGTCAGTTTGCAGAAGTGAAAGCTATCCAACTAGCCCTAAAGATTGCTGAACGAGAAAAGTGACCTGTGCTATATCTCTATACTGACTCGCGGATGGTGGTTAATGCCCTGTGGGGGTGGCTACAGCAGTGGAAGAAGGCCAATTGGTAACTCAGGGTAAACCCATCTGGGTTGCTGCATTGTGGCAGGACATCGCTGCATGGGTGGAAAACATGACTCTGAAAGTGCATCATGTCAATGCTCACATGCCCAAAGGTCATGCCACTGAAGAACATCAGAACAGTGAGCAGGTGGATAAGGCTACCAAGATTGGAATAGCCTGGGTAGACTTGGACTGGGAGTGGAAGGGTGATCTATTTATAGCCTGATGGGCCCATGAAACATCCGGACATCTAGGAAGAGATGCTACGCACAGATGGGTTCATGATTGAGGGGTGGACTAACAAAGGTTGAGAGGGGATCACGGTTCCCTCACTCGCAACCTCTGCGTGCCGGGGACGGGTTGTGCAAGCCCCGGTGCCGGTGATAGAGATCACGTCTGCACGCTGTGAGGTCCGGTGGTGAAAAAGCAATTTATTCAAAGCAGCAGGGGTTTTTATCCCCTCTGTGGGAGGCATTAGGAAGGAGGCTGTGATTGGGTACAGGTTCGGGGGGAAGGGAGTGGTTTGGAGAGTCGGTTAGCCAACAGGGAAACAGGAAGATTGAACTCCAGTAGAAAACCAGGGATTGGGGAGAGACGGGTGAGACAACCAATGGGGTTAGGATAGAGGCGTAGGTTGGTTCAGTGAGGGAAGACAACATGGCGCTGTGTAGGGAGACCATGTGGGTAAAGGGAATTACAGAATTCAGGGGAGAACTGTACACTAAAAACGCAAGTAATTGGTGTCTTTCCACTCCGTCCAATCTCGGAGAGCTGCCGCTGTGATGAGTCTGCTCCTAAAGGCATTCTTTCCAGGACTCGTAATCTGTGTTCTACCACAATTCCTCTATTTTTATTTATTAATGAAACATAAACTTGAGTAGTGTTGTGCATAACAAGACCCTGGAAACATTTAACTATGCACAGGAGAACGCAAAGAAGGATTGCTAACACAAACAAACCTAAAAGCAAAAATAATAGGAATTTTTTCAGGGGCAGTGAGAGTCCTTTTAGGGAAAGTCAATCAAACATACCATCCCACCTAACCTCATCTGATTTTAGGATTTGTTGAATGAGGGAACGGAGTTCATTTATGTGGGAGTGGATGGATTGGGAATGGTCGGAGAAATTTAGACAACACAGCCCCTCAAACTCATCGCAACCATGTCCATTAACCAGTAATAGAAAATCAATTGCCTCTCTATTCTGTAAAGTGGCTTTCTTAATTTGTTGGGAATCCAGTAACAGGTCTTCTAGTGCTGCACTAGTTGCATTTGCCTCTTTGGTTAACCAACATCCCATTTTTGTAAGCAGGTCTAGGGCATGTGTTGTGCCAACGGTCGGAAATATGCTGCCCCAGACAACCTTGGTGTGTGACCAAAAGTGCAGGTTGGAGTCACAATCTTCTGTGAATTGTTGCAAATTTTGAGATTTCAAGAGGGGATGTTGCTGAGTCAGAGGGTGAGGGGCTGGTTGAGGGGCTATGTTTGTGATGATTGGTCCTACAATGAATGGTTTTCCACTCTCTTTAAGTCACCGGACTGCAGGTGAGTCTAGTTTTTCGGGGTGGACTGTGATGTCACGCTTTGTGATTGTTTTGGGACGATTAATAGCTAGGGAATGGATTACCTTTGCGGGATTATAAAGTGATAATTGACCAAAGGTGCAAGGTTCCCCAACTGCCCCTTTAGGGATTGAGTTCCATACCTGAAGTCCACAGATAAGGAACACCCCCTTGGGGAGGGCAATGGATAATGGAGGGGTTTCAATTTTTTCCTTGCACCAGAACTCAAAACTAGAATAGGTTCCATCAGATGTTACATTAAGCTGATGTTTTATTTTTTCCCTCTGTTTTTATATTAAAATAGAAACAGTGGGTTGAGGGGAGGGTACCTAAAATTTCTAATTCTTCAGGATAATTGTTGAAATATTGTGGATCTGTTTTGACCTTTGGGGGCTGGGGGAAGTAGGACACAATTTGGTTTTTATTTTTGTCGGGATCATTGCACAAAAGGGTATATTGATTTCAGAATCCTGTTCATTTTTGAGGGGACCAGGGGATTACAACCAAACATGTTTTTAATGGGTTAGAGGGATCTGAGACTGAAAGACACAAGGAATCAACATTATAAAGACTTAGCTAAAGCAGACCACATGTTTCCATGATTGGTTGCAATCCAGTCTGGAAGAGGAGGAGTTGTGGGAGAAGGCTGATATGACGTGATGACCAGATGGATCAGGATGATGATGATGACGGAGATCATGACGGTAGCTAGTCGCTGTTGTAGAATTTCACCAGGCGTGATGGAATCCACTCAGGACCGGACCCTGTGGAAACACAAGCATGCCCCCTCTCCCAGGTGATAAGGGGAACAGGACTGACCCATTCACCTGTTATAACATCTTTATAAGTAACCTTGGCATCAGTATGGACTTGATTTCGGTGTGCATTAGTGTCTTTCTATGGGTGATGTGCCCTGTTCTAACCTATTTAAGAAATTGATAACATATAAGGTCTTATTTAATTTTCTTGTGATGTGAGTCCAATTGTGGTGTTTAGTTGTTTGGTTAACATATTTTTGAGTGTCTGATGGGTGCGTTCTACCACGACTTGACCAGTGGGAGAGTGGGGGATCCCTGTAACATGTGAGATTCCCCACATGTTGAAAAACTCTTTTAAAGATTAAGAAGTGTAGGTTGGTCCATTATCGGTTTTGATAGTTTTGAGGTTGCCAAGGATTGATATTGCAGACATGAAGTGTTTTTTTGACGTCTCGAGCCTTTTCTCCTGATTATGCTGTCGCTGCAATGGCACCAGAACGTGTGTCAATAGATACATGGATGTATTTTAATTTTCCAAATGGTGAATAATGTGTTATGTCTGACTGCCAGATGTCAAGTGGATTAATTCCACGGGGATTTACTCCCTCAGATTGTCGGAGGACAGAAATTGTGTGCACAATTTCTATTGCATTTCTGCGACCTTTGCCTTGGCTTGGCTGGGTGCAGATAGTAAAAAATACTATGCCACTAATATGGCTGCAGGCCTTGTGCCAAGGTGAAGGAGGAGTTCTTTTGGCAGGTAAACAAGTTTTATGGACACCTGCTGTGGTCCAATTAGTACTGTACACCACAGTATGTTTTCCTTATGTATCCAATGTAACCTGGGAAAGAATCACATGTCTGTGTGTCACAAGCAGTATATAAACTGTCTTTTCTCTAATAAAGGGGACATTTTTGCCGATCATATTGATCTGTGAGCATTCTGTCTATACCCCTCTGTCGTTATCAGATGGTAGAGGAGTGAGTCTCTGGCAGTCTGGGCATGCAGAAATAATTGCTTGTGGTGGTTTGAAACTCCCAAGAATCTAATTTTTAAGTTCAAGCCCCCCCCCCCCCCCCCCAGTTTGCCCCTGTGAGAGGGTTTAGTGATGGTATGGACTTGATATCTTTTTCACCCCATGTGGAGAGTTTTCAGAAACAACACAATCATTTGTTATTGGGGGAAGGGGAAAATATTTACAAAGGTTTATTTACACCCACATATATATTTACATTAAATTAAATTTCTCCTCTTCTTCAATAAAAGTCCAAGAAGAAAAAAGTCTTTTTATCACTTCTCAGACCACAGTTCCTTCATTTCAGTTTTTTGTGGCACTGGTTAGTGTCCTTCATTTTCCTGAGGCAACAGATTTGCATATGGCAGTCAGGATTTTTGTTCTTACTTTGTGGAAATTCCAACCCCAAACCCAAGTCTTTGGGGGATTTCCTTGTAGATCTTTGCTCCTCTTGGATTAGAACATTGAAGGCAGCTTTCAGTTCAGTCTTACCAAAGCTCTTTTGCTCTGTCTCAGCTCAGTAGCATGATAGAAGCAGCAACAACAGCAGCAGAGGGCATGGCCACCTCCTCCGCATTCCGTCCTGGCTCAGCTCTCAGGACAAACTCTGGATTTTCAGCTCCTTTCTCCCTCTCTCTAGTTGCTGCTGCATTTCGGGACTCCCTAAGGGTTTGGAAGTCCACCCCTCCTCTTCAGAGAGTCTCTGGTTTTGGGAAAATAATACAGTCTTACCCCAAACTAGCTCTGTTGAGTTTACCTCTGTTTTGTTGTCAGTTCTCCCTCCTGCAGGAACATCTCTGCGTCTTTCAGCCGGTTTCACGTTATCTCGTTGCTACTGGCTATCTTTTGGCTTTTAGTCATCGCTGTCTCTGTTCAGGACTGCTCCGCTGTCGCTTTCAGTGTCTTCTGCTGCTGTTGACAGTAAGGAAACTTTTCCAACTCTTGATTACGGGACCCGGTCCAGCTTTGACACTATATTGGGTCTCCCGTAGCCTCAGCTGGGGGCCCTTGGCCTCCAGAGGGGCTCACTGGCCCCCTGCCTCCTTTATAACAAAAGGCTCATGGGTTGGGTTAAGGACAGGGAGAAATCACTTGCCAGTTATCATCACAAGAAAAACAGACTTGAAAATTAATTTATTACTAATCAAATCATAGTGAGCACAATGAGAAATAAAATCAAATCCTAAAAACACCTTCCCCCTTCTTCCTGGGCTTAATTCCTGAATTCTCTACCTGCCTCCCAGTGTCATGGGGGATGGGGAATGGGGGTTGTGGTCAGTTCATCACAGGTTGTTTCTACCTCATCAGAGTAAGGACTCCTGACATTCTTCTCCTGCTCTAGTATGGGGTCCCTCCCACAGGATACAGTCGTCCACAAACTTGTCCAATGTGAATCCTTTCAACAAGCTACAGTTCTTCACAAACTACTCCAGCATGGACCCTTTTCATTGGGTGTAGTCCTTCAGGAACAGGCTGCTCCAGTGCGAGTCCCCTACGGGATCACAAGTGATGCCATGGAATGTTGGTGCTAAAAAAATAACTCCAGAGCAGTTAATTAGGGGTGAGATAAGGAAAGGGTTTAATGTGCCAAGGCAATAGATGCTACACGACGCACGCCCCTGTGCCCAAGATGTTACATTTTATAATACCATCTATCCAATCCCAAGTGTGTCCACCCTGTGACCTTTACTCCTATCCACCCCGGGTCCACCCCCTGAGAATTGAGTCGGGGGGTTTTTTGGGACCACCTCTTCATCAATCTTCATCTTCTTCGGGGTACAGAGGGTACATATTCACCTAATTCTTGAGTCTGTTTTGTTATTCAGGCCCTGATATGCTGTTCTCTAAACAGTGTAGGTCTTGCCTTGACAAAAGACTAAACATTGCCACTGAATTCAGGGGTAGGAGTGATATAGGGTACATGGAATGGGGTAAGAGGGTTAAGGAATGTGTAAACTGAAACAGGAGGCTAGACCCAAAAGACTTAACTAAGAAATTTGGGCCTGCAAACAAGTTACCAACATCCAAAACGATCTGTGCTCGTTCTGTTCTACTTACTGGACCAAAGCTTCAGAGAATAGTACAAGAACATGTAATAGGCCTAGAAGCAATAAATTAGAAATATAACAGGATCAGGTAGACATTTAAATAGGAGAAATAGGTTGGGAGCCAGGGTTTTTTCCAAGCTTCAGTGAGCGGGTCAAGAACAATGGAAGAGAAGAAGGGTCAGGTTGAGGAAGATGAGTGTAAGGTCCCAGACCCACCGAAATTGAGGGCCAAGAGAAACACCGCCCCAAACCCTGCCTGAACTTCACCTATACTCCGCCTATTATTAATATGCATTGATAGATGTTGTAATCACTTGAATATGCATTTAATCACATCTGAAAATTGTATAAAAGTGTTGATTTTCTGAGGAGTCGGTGAGCAAGTTTGTCCAGCGAGAGCTGGTTTGCTCCCAACGTTGAATAAACAAATACCTTGCTGCTTAAAGATAAAAAGTCTCTGAGCAGTTTCTTGGACCGATTTTTCGGATTCATTTGGCGACCTGCGGCAGCACACCTTCTCCACCCGGTTGCAGAATCCCTCGGAGGACGCGACCCCCTTGGGTGCCCTCAGGTAAGTCTTTTCACCCGAAGGGGTTCCCTTCTTCGGTGGCTTCTTGCGGGGGCTGGACAAGAACACTGCCTATTGATAAAAGGTATTTGCATCTGGTTTCTGGTTTTGTCTGGTTATTCTGGTTCTGGATACCCGTAAGTCGAGGCGGGATGCCGTCTCGCAGGGAACACGGGAGAGGACGCTCTCCCGGGGGAATATCCCCTCTGGTCTGGTCTGGTCTGGTTTTGTTTGTATTTGGTCAAATATTGTTATTGTGTACCTGATATATCTTGCTTACCTTGAAACATCCAGGAGCACATAGTTAAAGGTATTATCATGCTAAGAGTTGCTATATGAGAGGTAGTGCTGAAGAGTTAACTATAAGCACATCACTTTGGATAAGATCTAGAATTAAGATTTGTCAGTTTTGCAACTGTTAGTTATATGTATGAGCCTTGTGTAACAGATGTAAGGTTTACCTCCCCGACAGACAAGGCTGGGTCAGAACCAGTGTGCATATTGCAGAAAAGAGGGACACTGGAAGCAAGAATGTCCTGAATTAACAGGTGGAAATACAGGCACAGGAGGGGCTGTTGTTGCTTACAGAATACTGAGTGAAGGGGGGAGCCGGCAGGCCAGTGCCTAGGGGACCTGCTGGTAAAAATTAAGCTAGGGGAACAAAAAAGAAGAATTAGATTCTCTAATTGATACTGGGGCTACATTTTCTGTTTTGAATTAATACCTAAAAGTGATAAATATGTTTAAGTCGTGGGTGCCACTGGCCAATCAGAAAAGCTTTCTTTTGAACAAAATTGGAAAACAAATGGGAGTGCATCAAGTTTTTGTATTTACCAAATTTATCCAAACTCGTATTGGGCAGAGACCTACTAGAAAATCTGGGAGCTGTAATAGAATTCAAACAAGGTAAAATTGAACTTAAGGTAAAGGAAGAACAATTAATAGCAGCTCTGAGTTTAACAATGAGCTATGTGGAGTCAAGCCGAAAAGGGCAGTTCCCATTGAAATAGAATTACAGCCAAGAGCAAACCCAGTAATTAGGAAGCAATATGCACTGAGACTGGAAGATAGAAGAGGAATTGAGCCAATAACAGATAACTTTTTGAAATTAGGGCTTTTGTGGAGTGTGAATCAGATTTCAACACCCCAATTTTACCAGTCAAAAAGACAAATGGAACACATAGGTTGGTTCAGGATTTAAGAGCAGTAAATAAAATAGCTAAAACATACATGCAGCTGTTGCAAACCTATATACCTTATTAACAATATTAAAAGAAAGTGTAATTTGGTTCACAGTATTAGACTTAAGAGATGCCTTTTTCTGCCTTCCCTTAACACAGGAAAGTCAAAGGATATTTACCTTCAAGTGGGAAAATCCCACCACAGGAAGGAAAACTCATCTCATTTGGACAGTGTTACCTTAAGGGTTTGAAAATATTCCCACAATTTTGGGAATTAATTAGCTAAAGAATTGGAACAATGGCAGTCACCACCGGGAAAGGGTGTACTTTTATAATATGTGAATGATCTATTGATTGTTACTGAAAAACAAGAAGAATGTGTCCAATGGACAATAAACCTTAAACTTTTTGGACTTAAATGGGTATCAAGTCTCTCAACAGAAAGCACAGCCGGTGCAGAAACAAGTGGTGTACCTGGATTATGAAGTATCTGAAGGACAATGATCACTGGGGACAACAAGAAAGGAAACCATCTGTCAGACACCGAAACCACAGATGGTGAGAAACCTTCAAGCCTTTCTAGGAATGACAGGTCGGTGTTGTTTATAGATATATCAGTATGGACTAATTGCAAAGCCTTTATATGACCTGCTGAAAATAACTAAGGGCAACCTTATCTGGACCCCCGAAGCAAATGGAGCCTTCAAACAACTGAGATGAGAACTCATGAGGACTCCGGCGTTGGGATTGCCTGACGTAACGGAGTCCTTTTGTTTGTTCTCGCATGAACGGCAAGGAATGGCTCTGGGGGTCCTGGTTCAGCAACAAGGGCCATACAAAAGAACAGTAGCCTACTTCTCCAAGCAATTGGATGAAGTAAGCAGAGGATGGCCCACCTGCCTAAGGGCAGTAGCAACAATGATCATAAATATAGAAGAAGCCAGGAAATGTACAATGGGACAGAAAATGACTGTGTTAGTGTCCCACACAGTATCTACAGTACTGGAACAGAAAGGAAATCATTGACTGTCACCCTCCCAGTTTCTGAAATATCAAGTAATCCTGGTTGAATCAGATGACATAACCATTCAGGTGACTAACATTGTTAACCCAACTTCATTCCTAGAAAGAAGAATCTCGGCTGCACCTGTCATGCACGACTGCCTGGAAACCATTGAAGCAGTGTACTGCAGTTGCCTGGACCTTAAAGAAGAACCACCCCTGGATGCAGAAGACTGGTTTACTGATGGCAGCAGTTTCATAAGACAAGGTGTGAAGATGGTTGGGTATGCTGCGACCACCACTACTGAGGTAATCAAATCAAATCCTTTGCCTGCAGGAACCTCAGTCCAGAAAGCAGAACTGATGGCTCTCATTCGAGCTTTAGGATTGGCAGAAGGAAAACAAATTAACACCTGGACTGACTTCAAATATGCCTTTGGCATAGTTCATGCTCATGGAGCAATTTGGAGAGAAAGAGGACTTTTAACTCTCCAAGGAAAAGTTGTAGAATATACTGAAGAAACTCTACGATTATTAGAAGCTGTACAACTCCCCTCTCAGGTGGCAATTATGCACTGCCAAGGACACCTGAAAGGTAACACTGTCCTGGAAATAAGAAACAGAAAAGCTGATGCAGAAGCTGAATTAACTGCTGCAAGAAGTAAAGAACTACCAGTAGCAGTTTTAGTGCTAGAAGAACTAGACACAGATAGAATATAAAGAAACAGATTATAAGTGGATACATGAAAATGAAGGTAAGGTGTTAGACAATGGGTGAGGTTAACTGAAAACAGGTCGGTTAATACTATTAGGAAAAATTAGTGTGGCAATTTGTAAAAGTAAAACATGATAAAACTATTGGGGTTTAGACTCACTCTATTAGCATTTAAAGACTAGAGTAGCAGGACCAAATTTATTTACCACAATAGAACAAGTCACATCTCAATGTAGACTTTGTCTGAAATACTGGAACAAAAATACACCAAAGGGCAATAAGTAAAGGGCAATAAGTAAAGGGCATTTCCCAGGTGAAATTTGGCAAATTAATTTCTCTGAGCTCCCAAGAAAAGGGGGGGGGTCCTGTTATCTCTTAGTTTTGACTGACAGTCCTGTTTGACTGGAACAGCCCTGAATTTCATAGGTATAACCTGTGTGACTACTTCTTCCTGTTTCAAAAACCAAGGCTCCTTTTGACACTGCTTTTCTTGACTATTCATCATTGTGATAGTTTTCACTCTAGGCCTTCCTGGAGACCAACTTGTAACCAGGAAGGAACTAGGAAGGTGACCACGGAAGTATTCCATGCTATTCCTTTACGTAACTTGAGTTATAAATAAAACCAACGGGAGGGACCTCTCGCTCTTCCTTTCCAGCGAGGTTCGAGAACAATGGGTCCCTGTCTCGGTCTTGCTTATCTGGAACTGAGGCCTACAGTGACTGCTGTTATCTGCCATGCGTGAGGGGAGAGTGCTGGGCCGTGTCCAGCCGTCCTGCTTCTCTCAAGGGAAGTGGTGAGATTTTGCCGGTTACCAGGTTTTTAGATTGTGTAGACCCGTTTTGTTTTTGTCCCTTTTCGTCCTATTTTGTCCTTTTTTCCCTTCTCCCTTCCCCTCTTCCCTTTAGGAAGCTATTTAGGGTTTCTGGGGTTATAGGTATATAATATTCTCACTGTATATATCTGTTTTATATGTAAAATATATATTTTTGCTATAGCTTTGGTTGCTTGGTTTTTTTCTTCCCTCTCTGGGAAGCAGACCCTGTTGTCAAGTTTCGGAGACTTGGCAGGAAGCCAACTCAAAATTTGCACAATCATTAATGTTGACACACAGCTAACGTGAAACAGATTGTCTTCAAAAACAAAAGAAAGGAGGACAGCACAGGCTGATTATGAGTTTATGCAGTGTATAAAAAGTACGGTATATATGATTGTCATGTTTTTCAGAATATGAAATATTGCGAGGTTGGTCTGACCTTAGTGGACAGTCAGCAACACACAGAGCTGCAAAGAAATGTTTGGTTTAATCAAATGCTTGCTAGCACTCTGCTTGTATAGATTTAAAGATCTCTATGAGCATTTTGTAAATGATGGATTAAATAATGGACTGAAACCTATGTGGTTGTATGCCTATTTCAAAGGTTTTACAAAGAAGGGAAAACCTCGCTTCCTTTGAAGTTATTACATGGTGGTGTACAATATGTTGTAATTAATGCAGACAACAAATTGAAGAAGCATAGGTGATCTGACTCAATCCATCACCATCAGAAGCTATCTACTAGATGTCACTATGCATCCAAGTTCGTAAATTTTGTGAATCTGAGAGTCACTACCAGACCTCAAAATTTCTTCTACATGCAGGGAACCTTAAAGTCACTTAAATGTAATACATTGTTTACTATAGTTCCCTAGTCACATGTAGCCCATAAGGTGGCTCTGAACCTCAGTCCCCACTTAAAATAGTAGAGCACAAATCTGTATTTAGGACACTGCTTGTAGTGGGTTAACCCTGGTCGGATGCCAGGGACCCACTAAAGCCGCTCTCTCACTCTCCCTCTACAACTGGACAGAGAGAGAAAAAAAAAACAGCTAAGGATTCATGAGTTAACAGCTGGGAGAGGTCACTTACTGATTACCTTCACAGGTAAAACAAAGTGGGGATAGTACTTAAATTTATTACTAACAGAATAACCAAAGAGTGAGAAATAAAGTAGTCTTAAAACACCTTCTCCCCACTCCTCCTTCCATGTTCTCCCTCCTCCCCCCCCAGTGGTGCAAGGGGATGGGGAATGGGGGTTGAAGTCAGTTGTTGTTTCTACCGCTGCTCAGGGAGAGGAATCCTTCCCCTCCTCCCATGGGGTCCCTCCCACAGGAGACAGTCCTTGATGGTCCTCTCCAGCGTGAGTCCATCCTTTGGGCAACAGTTCTTCCCAAACTGCTGTCCCATGGGTCACTCCTCCATGGGGTGCAGTCCTTCGCTGGAGGTGTCCCAAATGCAGAGCAACCAGGTCAATATAGGCTTGTCTTGTCATCGAGATCTTTTCACAGATTACGCAGCATGTCTAAGGACAGGGACTCAGTGATGATCTCGGGCTCTGATTCCTCCACTGATTGTGAATGTAGCGGCGGGGTCCTTATATAACAAGGAATAACTACGCTCCTCGTGCGATGGTGTGGACAAAGAGACTTTATTTCGAAATTCCCGCTCCTTATATCCCTGTATGCCATGTGACTTCTTCAGCCAATAGAGTTATATGTGACCGCGCATGCCCTCTTGGGTCCACTGCCCTGGCACATCCCTCGTGCCTTCAGAGGCGCATCCTACACATCCCCTCTCTTAATTATCTAAAGTCACAAAAACAGTGCAAAGCAACAGTGCAAACAACAGTGCAAAACATTCAAAACATTGTAAACTGCCAAACTCGCAGTAACCCAGTACATTGCTTGCTTGGCTCCTTATACTTCTATTGTAAACTTTTTTTATAACCTTCTTATAATCCTATAGGGTAGTGCAACTTGGATAATTATTTTATTAACTTAGGGCCTTAGACCAACCGTGTGTAAACTATAACTTTTATTAATCTGAGGGTCTTTTAATAACTGGGGATTTTAAACTTTGTTTAAGAAACAGGGTAAGCATATCAAAAAACTCAATTCTTCTAAAGTGACCTTGTGGTGTAGGTAATGTGGTTTTGTGAGGTGTTCTGTGTTTTTATATTTGTCCAGTCATACAATTCCTTTATTCATTCACTCATCTCACTCACTGACGGTCGTCATCATTCACGCACACACATACACACACCGATATTTGTAGATTGCTTGTTACCACATTGGTCATTAATATAAACTGAAACATAACTCTTTTTAAACTCCTGCGTTATCTGGTTCTTGCAGCTGTGACTGTGTATCTAAGTAGGGCTTTACACACCTGGAGGGGATCCACTTCAGTTCTTTTCCTGTTGCCACGCAAGCGTAACCTCTCCCCCAAGTCATAAGATCTAGAGGTCCTGTCCATTGCCCTGAAATCAAATCTTTTACCATGACTAGTGGCCTGGGAGAGGCAAACGCCTGAGATTTGTGCTGCTTCTCATACCTACTTCTTTCAGCACTGTCACAATTCAAAAAATTGATCACATATGTGGCCTTCCACAAACGTTCTTGCGGACTACATAGCTTCTCCCCCCCTCTTTGTTTTACTAACATCTCTTTCAGTGTACGGTGTGCCCTTTCTACAATTGCTTGTCCAGTAGGTGAGTGTGGGATTCCTGTGACATGAGATTCCCCATTCTGATAGGAAATTCCTTACCTTTTCAGAGACGTATGCTGGTCCATTATCAGTTTTGATCTGTTTTGGAGTGCCAAGGGTAGCAAAACAGCTTAGCCAGTGTCTTATTACATCCTTGGCTTTCTCACCTGTGTGTGCTGTCGCAGTGATGTACTGTGAGTGTGTGTCTACAGTTACATGTACATATTTCAAGGTGCCAAATTCGGGAATATGTGTAACATCTGTTTGCCAGATCTCATTGGATATTAACCCTCTGGGGTTAACACCTTCTTGGGTTGGCAGAGGGGTTATTTTTTGACAGTCTGGACAAAATATGATATCTCGAGCCTGATTAATTGTAATTTTGAATTGTCTCTTTAAAGAGCGTGCATTTTGATGAAAAAATGAATGGGACAATTTTGCTTGCTCAAGGGTCCTGGGTACTGTGTTGAACATTGCTGCCTTGTCAGCTTCCCGGTTCCCTTCAGCTATTGGCCCTGGCATGTCAGTGTGAGACCTGATGTGCATTATGTAAAAATCAAACCTTCTGTGATTGACAAGAATCCAAATAGAACGCATTTCAAACAACAATTGAGGATTAGAAACATCCCGAAGAAATGAACATTCCAGGCGTGAAACTAACCCTGCAGCATAACAAGAATCAGTGACAATATTAACCGGTTGTTCAGAAAACTTTTCCAAGGCAATACGAATGGCAGCTAATTCCAGAACCTGCACAGAGCATTGGTTCGTGGTCTGTACCTCCCGTTCCCATTGTCCTGTATCAGGATTTACCCAAGTCACTGCAGCCTTCTGTGATCGCCCAGATGCATCTGTAAAGGCTGTGAGGCCTTTTACCGGCTCAGTTTTACATCTGGTTGTGGCCTTTAAAGGTAAATGGTTGATTTCTGCCCAAAGTCTGTGCTTAGGGAGATTAACTGAAATGTCACCATCAAAACCTGCTAAGGTAGCTTGGAACTCGGCGTCCTCAGCCAGCATCCAAGCTAAATTGTCCTTCGTGGCTGAAATGTAGATGACAGCTGGATCCCTTCCGTCGAGTTCCTGTAATCGTCCTCTGCCTTTAATAACAAGCTTAGCAAACATTTCATTAATCGACCATACAGTTTTAGCTGGTGTGTGGGGCAGAAACAGCCACTCTAGAACCAGCAGTGGGTCCTTTTCAGTCTGGTCCCACTGAAACAAGACTGCAAATGGCTGGTACCTGCTGGGAATTAAGGCCAGGCAGATTTGCAGTTCAGGATCTCTCCTTCTGCTTTGCCTAGTTTCTATTGCCTTGGCACAAATGTCTTAAGGCCTGTTTGGCTTCTGCTGTCAGAGCCCTGTTAGACGTTAGATCAGAGTCCCCTTTTAGTAACACAAAGAGAGGGTGTAGCTCCTCTGTGGTTAAGCCCAGAATAGGCCTTAACCAATTAATAGCTCCCAGGAGTTTTTGCAACTCATGTAAGGTTAGGGTGTCCTTTACCTCGAGCTGCAGCGGCTGTGGGGAAATCTGTTGTTGTGTGATTCTCCATCCAAGGTAACTCCAGGGCTGCGATCGCTGGATTTTCTCTGGAGCAACCTGCAACCCTGCTTCTTGGACAGCATCAGTCAGAGCAGTAACAACAATTTGCAGTTCATTTTCTGTGGCCATGCTTATTAAAATATCATCCATGTACTGGTAAATTATTGCAGAGGGAAAACGCTTTCTGATGGGTTGAATAGCATTTGCAACTACTGTTTGACAAATGGTGGGACTGTTTTTCATCCCCTGAGGGAGGACAACCCAGTGATACCTTTGCATAGGCTCTGAGTTGTTTAATGCTGGGATGGAAAATGCAAATCTCGGGGCATCCTCGGGGTGCAGAAAGATGGTAAAAAAGCAGTCCTTTAAATCAATTATTGTTAGTGGCCAGTTCGCTGGGAGCATAGCAGGTGAGGGTAACCCTGGTTGCAATGCCCCCATAGACTCAATGACTGAGTTTACTGCTCTGAGGTCCTGAATCATTCTCCACTTGCCAGTCTTTTTGGGGATACAAAACACAGGGGTGTTCCAGAAACTGGTTGTCGGCACAATGTGTCCTGCTTCTAATTGTTCCTTTACAAGCATTTTTAAATGTTCAAGCCGTTCCCTTTTCATGGGCCACTGATCTACCCAGACCGGTTGGTCAGTTTTCCAGACTAGCTTAATCGGTGCTTGGGACGGCTGACCAATGGCCCCTATTGAAAAACCTGGTTGCTTGCAGGAGGAATTTGCATTACTGTGCCGAATTGTCCAAGAACATCCCGTCCCCACAAGGAGCAAGGGATTGGAGCTATGAACGGAGCTACCTTTGCTAATTGTCCCTCTGGTCCCAAGACAGTGAGTATTTGAGCACTCTGTCTGGGCCTTTGTATGCCTCCCACCCCTTGAATGGTTGCAGTTGGGCAAACAGTAGGCCAGTCAAGTGGCCATTCTGAGTCTTTTATTATGGAAACATCAGCCCCAGAATCTGCAAGGCCTGTAAATCGGTGCCCATTTACCTGGCACCTCATGAGAGGCTGTGAGGCCGTAATGGCTGCTGCCCAGTGAACCTGTGGGTGTCCCGTGCTACCATAGGCCCCTGAACCCCGCTCCCTCCCCCCCTCCCCTGCAGGCGAGGCACTGTAGAAGGGGATTAATTGAGCAATCTTTTGTCCTTTTGGGATGAAACAGGGGGGTGAAGGGGTCCATGCCATTATCAGAATCTCGCTATGAGAATCTGAATCTATTACACCTGGCAGCACAAACAAACCCATTCTGGTGGTGGAGGATCTTCCAATCAGCAGTGCATGCACCCCTGGGCTAAGGGGACCCCAACGTCCAGTCGGGATTAGCACTACCTCAGTGGAAGTTATGAAGACTGTGTCCCTGTTGGATAAGTCCAGCCCAGCGCTGCCTGGGGTGGCAGGGCACAGAGCGCTGGCTGGGGTGTAGGGGCACAGATTGCTGGCTGTTGTGGGGGGGCACAAATCGCCAGTCTGCTCTGTTGTGTCGCATGTGTTTGTTGTATCGGGGCGTGCGACAGCGCCCCTCTCCTCCCGTTTTTTGGCACCCTTTTTGCTTCGGATTGTTTTCGAGGTGCCACTACTAGAGGTTTCTGAGGGCAGTCCCTTTGGAAGTGGTCGGGGGCCCCACAAATGTAGCAACCATCCCTGGGTCTGGCCCCTTGCTGTGTTCTTAATTGAGCACTCAGTGCTACTGCCAATAAATCAGTTTGGTGTGTGAAGGAACCAACCTCTTGGCAGGCACGAACTAATTCTGAGATGCTGTACGTTTCCTTTTTAGGAAGGGTTTGCAAAACTCTCTTACAATCAACATTAGCATTTTCGAAAGCCAGTCTTCTGCTAAGGATTTCCCTGGCTTCTTCATTCTCAATCTGCCTACCTAGGGCAGATTGCAGCCAATCTAGGAACTGTGAATAAGGTTCCGTTGGGCCCTGCATTACCTTTGTGAACGACAGGTTTGTGTCTTTATCTGATGTGGGTAGTTTTCTCATTGCCCGCATGGCATGTTTTGCTATGACTTCATATGTTTCTCTATTGTACCCGGTTTGTGCATCTATGGAACGGTAGTTACCATCCCCTGTGAGCTGGTGTGCAGTTACTCCTGCTTGTGGGTCATTAGCATAAGTGGAACAGATTTCTCTGAAATCGTTCAACCATACATTATACTGTGTATTAGTGAGGCTTATTTTTAACAGGGTTCTCCAGTCGTGTGGCATGAAAATGTACGTGGTGCTCAGTGTTTCTAAGAATGCAAGTGTGTTAGGGGAAGATATACCAGTTTCTCTCATTAACTGTCTTAGTTCTTTGGTTAGTTCATGTGGCAATGGCTGAAACCTGCGGCTTTGGCGTGGCCCGATAATTACTGGACATGCTTGTATAACTTGTAAGTCCCCAGTTCGCAATGCCTTCTCTCTGCATAAAGCCCATCTATCAATCGAACCTTCTCGGTACGTTGCTTCCTCCCCTCCCGGCAAAGCTATCCCGAAATCCCCCTCCTCCTCCTCCCCCTATTCCTCCCATCCCTCCCCCCCTGCAGCTTCGGCGAAAGCGGCTGCCTGTGGGTGGGTGGTGGTGGGGGGGTGTACGGCGCGGGGGCGGGGAAGGGCTGGTTGTTGTCCGTTCTGCGTGGCGGGCGAGATGGTGGCGCGTGGTCGGCGATCATCCGCGGTATGGGTTGGCAAGTAATCTGGGCTAGCCCCCCCATTCCCGTCACGGGACCCCCTGCGGCTGTCCCACGGACTGGGACCTCGCATCTGGTGTCCCTTGGGCTCCCGGTTCCCTTCCCCGAAGTGGAATTGTGAACGGCTCCACCCCCTCCTCCCGCCGAGCTTTGTGTGTTTAAACTACGGCGCGTAAAAGTTGGGCTGCTGCTTGCAGCGTGAGTGGGGGTGTGTGAGTTTGTCGTTCTTTGGTGGGCTCTGCTTAAGGCAGTCATTATAGCTTGCCAGGCTGGGTAAGCATTGTTTGCTTGGGAGTCTCCTCCCTGAGCTTGATGAGGTTCCCTATTTTGTCCCAAATTTGTATGTGGAGGGCTTCAACCAGAGGCAGTTCTGGTACGGCTGCTTTAATGAGCCGTACCAACTGTTAATTCAGCCCTTGTGACCTGTACATAATAAGGCTTCAGCAGTGTGGCTAGCGCGTCTGTGTCCTGTGAGAGTTCGGTGGGGAAAAAGTTTCCCATGTTACCTTTGAGTCTCGGCGCTGCTAGCGTGCGCTGCTGAAGAGGGTCTGTCGGCTTGTTGATTTGTGTTGGTTCTCTGTCGGCTAGGCTGCGGCGTCCCGTCGGCGGCGGCTGGTGTCCCGGTGCAGGCGGCAAGCGGCGAGCGCAGGGCAGCGTCAGGCACGGGGCAGCTGTAGCGACGGGCGCGGGGCTGGCTGCAGAACTGGCGGCTTGGGGCTGCAGGCGATCGGCGTGTGCGCGGCTGCAAAAGCGGCGAACGGCGGCGGCGGCGCTGGCGGCGGCGTCTCAGTCACGCGGCGGCGGCTCGGCGCGGGTCCGGCTCCGTCTCCGGCGAGGACGGCGTTCGCGGCGGCGGCTCCTGGGCTCCCGCAGTTCGCTTGGCGGTGCGGGGGTCGGGGCGCGCTGTATCAGGAAGGCGCGGCGCGGCACCTTCGGTAAAGCCCGCGCGGTTTGAACGCGGCGCGGGGGTTTTTTTTGCGGCAGTGCTTTTAAGCACGCCCGCAGGGTCAGTCAGCGGTGGCGAGCAGGCGGGGAGCCGCGACAGTTTCTGCTGGACAGAGAAACTGGAACGGGGCTCCGCGGGGGTCAGCGGTGGCTGGGGGTGTCGAGATGCGGCAAAACCGCTTCTCGCACGTGGTCCGGCCGGTGCTGTCGGCAGCGGCAAACCGCTTTTACCAGGAGACCGACGCACAGGGGACCAACAGGCTTTTCCTTGACGATCTTAAGGTGCTCCGCGGCCCGGGTCTCCGAGCTGCAGGCACGATCTCGCCCAAGGAGTAGTCTTAAACGTGCGGGATGCCTCCCAGCTGGACTCACCGCTTGTGATGTTGCGTTTGACCCTCTCCGCTCTCTCCGGTGGTTGCTTTGACCTCTCGGTTTCTTCTTCTTCTTTCTTCTCTTCTTCTCTTGTGCACTACTTCTAATATTTTTGGAGCTCCTAAACTAACTGTCCGTTTCTTAGACGCCACTAAGACCACGGAATTATTGACGTCAAGGTTTTTTGTGGTAAAGACTCCCGTCTCTGCAAAATCGAGACGATCCCGTAGTCACCAGCTAATTTCTTGATACAAGACAGATATAATTGCTTAATATAAGCTAAAATGTCCCTTTCGGGTTGCCATTTGTAGCGGCGGGGTCCTTATATAACAAGGAATAACTACGCTCCTCGTGCGATGGTGTGGACAAAGAGACTTTATTTCGAAATTCCCGCTCCTTATATCCCTGTATGCCATGTGACTTCTTCAGCCAATAGAGTTATATGTGACCGCGCATGCCCTCTTGGGTCCACTGCCCTGGCACATCCCTCGTGCCTTCAGAGGCGCATCCTACATGTGAAGGCCCTGGTTCCCTGTCCTCGTTAACCAGACATACCAACTTAGTTTTATACTTTCTCTTTTGCACTGGGGCAACTACCGCTGGCTGTGGCTGACCTTCTGGTTTGGCTGGAGGTTGGGTAATCATATCAGTTGGTTTTCCTGCTGCACTGTTTTCCTTCCCTTCTGACTGTAGGTGGTGGTGTACAGTTAAGACCATGGTACCATAAGCATTGGCCAGGGTCCAGCACATTGCAATGAGTTGGTTCTTTCTGGAACTGATGGAGTGGTTTTCTCTCAAGTACTCTGCCACCTTACTAGGGATCTGTGTTTGGTCAGGAGGGAACTTCCAAACTATTGGGTCAGAATATTCCTTCAAAACTCAGTCTATCTCTTTCCACCCCCCCATCCAATCAGGGTGGTTCATGTGACTATGCTATAGCAAATGTACTGGGAATGTTGCTGTCCTAGATTCTTAAGTACGTTAGATTCGTAAGTCAGGCTTGTGAGTTATTGTTGTGCTATAGTAAATTCTATAAAATCTTTTGCTAAATTGTTTAAATTAGGCTATTGTTTCACTGTTGTTAAATGCTGTTAAAACCTTTAGTCCTAAACCATTGGTCAAGTCTGGGGTTAAGTTTAGAAAGATGGTCCACTCTGAACCTTGTGACTCAATGGGAGGGTCTTCCTTATTCCTTTTTATCCTTACCCTTTCCTATCCTTACCCTTTCCCCTTCCCCATCCCTGTAGATAATTTTTGGGTTGATTTTGGTTTTATATTGATTGATTTTACATTTTAATTTGCTTTTTCTCTTTGTGCTTTAACCATCTAGTAAGTAGTAGAGTGAACCTTGCCAACGAACTTTGTTGTGCTTTCATATTAAACCTGTTATTGCTGATACCTTTGCCAGTGATTCTTTAAGCAACCTAAAACATTCATTTGTGACAAATTGGTGCAGTTGGCAGGATGGTGAGCGATATCACTGACTACTTACAAAAGTATGTGTATTGCATTTGTGTGGCCAGGTTTTGGTAGTGAGTAGATACAGCGGTGGCTTCTGTTAGAAGCTACTAGAAACTTCCTCCATGTCCGGTAGAGTCAACACCAGCCAGCTCCAGGACAGACCTGCCACTGGCCAAGGCCAAGTCAATCAGGAATGATAGTAATGCCTCTGGGATAACATATTTAGGAAGGAAAAAAGTTATTGTGCAGATGAAATTGCGGACAGAGAAGAGTGGAATGAGACCATGTGAACAACTTGGCAGGCACCAAGGTCAGTGGAGAAGGATGGGGAGGAGGTGCTCCAGGCACCGGAGCTGAGATTCTCCTGCAACCCGTGGTGGAGACCATGGTGAAGCAGGTTGTCCCCCTGCAGCCCATGGGCGTCAATGGAAGTGCAAAGATCCACCTGCAGCCCATGGAGAAGACTTACACTGGAGCAGGTGGATGCCTGAAGGAGACTGTTGAGTTGTGGGAAGCCTGTGCTGGAGCAGGGTCCTGGCAGGGACCTGCTGACCCTTGGAGAGAGGAGCCCCAGCTGGAGCAGGTTTTCCTGGTAGGACTTGTGGCCCTTTGGGGGACCCATGTTGGAGCAGGCTATGCCTGAAGTACTGCACTTTGTGGAAAAGTGACCCATGTTGCAGCAGTTCATGCAGAACTGTTTCCTGTGGGAGGGACCTCACTCTGGAGCAGGGGAAGGACTCCTCTCTTGGCAGTGGCAGAAGCAACTTGTGATGAATTGACCATAACCCCCATTTCCTGTCTCCCTGTGCTGCTAAGGTAGAACTTGGGAAGGAGGGAGGGGTGGGGGGACGGTGTTTTTAAGATTTATTTTACTTCTCATTATCCTGCTCTGATTTTGTTAGTAATTAATTTAATTAATATCCCCACTTTAAGTCTGTTTTGCCTGTGATGGTAATCAGTGAGTGATCTCTCCCAGTCCTTATCTCAACTCATGAACCCTTCGTTAGATTTTCTCTCCTCTGTCCAGTTACAGAAGAGAGTAATAGAGCAGCTTTGGTGGGCACCTGGCAGCCAACCAGAGTCAACTCACCACAGTCTTTTTGGTGAACCATGCAGGAGCCCCCCCACTGAACACCAAAAAAGACTGTGGTGGGTTGACCTTGGCTGGATGACAGGTGCCCACTAAGCCGGTCTATCACTCCCCAACCAGACAGGGGAGAGAGAGAATAAGATAGAAAACGACTCGTAGGTTGACATAAGGCAGTTTACTAAAGCAAGAGCAAAAGTTTGCACGCAAACAAGCAAAGAGGAAAATAACAAGGTTTTTTCTCTACTTCCCATGAGCAAGAGGTGTTTGACCACTTCCTGGGAAGCAGGGTTTCAGCACGAGTAGCGGTTGTCCCAGAAGGCAAACACTGTAAATAATGAATGTCCTCTCTTCCTCCTCCTTTCCTTAGCTTTTATATCTCAACTGACGTCATATGGTATGGAATATCCCTTTGGTCAGTTTGGGTCAGCTGGCCTGGTTGTGTCCCCTCCCAGGATCTTGTCCCCCCGTTCCCCTGCCCCTCGATGGGAAGGGAGGCAGGGAGGAATGTTGAGAGACAGCACTGATGCTGTGCCAGCACTGCTCAGCAGTAGCCAAAACACTAGTGTGTTATCAACACTTTTCCAGCTACCAATGCAAAGCACAGTACTGTGAGGGCTGCTATGGGGAAATGAACTCCAGCTCAGCCAGACCCAATACAGCATTAAATAAGTTCATCCAAGTCCTAAGTTCTCTGTCAGATGGACTCAGGATAAAATGCTGCAGAAATTTAGGTGTGCACCTTCCCAATATGGGAAAGACTGGGTTAAAAAGTCTTGGAGAGATAAGATCATAGAGCCTATTGATCAGTGTTTAACAAAACAGAAACTAAAAGCTGGAAAAGGGAAAGGAATTTTCTGTGCTGTATTAAGTGCTTGTCTATCTTATGTATAACGAAAGGCTAAAGAATCCCTTCCTCCAGAAAAAGTGCAGCTGTGTAATATGCAGTGATTTGATCCAAAACCAATGTTTTCATCATTTCAAAAGCATCACTGGCTTTTGAAAAAGGAATTAAAGAAAAATGGAAATCCACATAAATTCCCTTATAGCAGAAACCAGAATTCCATCTCTGGGAACAGCTAGTCAAATTCACAAATTAACCCAATATGAGGATTCTGAACCTTTGGGATGATAGTGATGAGAATTTTATTGCCACCTCTGACCCTCTCCTTGACTTTTTCCGTTTATGACCATTAAGACTGAAGTTACTAACAAGGGCAAAAGGAAATTTGTACAGCAGTGCATGCAATTCCCTGGTCTGCAGAACTGGCTAAATTGCAGGACAAGTATTCCAGGCATTTGGGAGAATCTGAGACTGGATATGTGTGGCAAGTCTCTCTGACCAGGATAGATTGGATTTTACTGAGTGAGGAAGAAGTAGAAGGTTATTGGGATCCTGGCATGTTTTTAACCACCACTCCTAGAGATCATGATTATTCTTTCATAGAATCATAGAATCATAGAATCATAGAATCATAGAATCATAGAATCATAGAATCAACTGGGTTGGAAGGGACCTCTGAGATCATCAAGTCCAACCCTTGATCCACTACCGCTGCAGTTACTAGACCATGGCACTAAGTGCCACATCCAGTCTCTTTTTAAAAATCTCCAGGGACGGAGAATCCACTACTTCCCTGGGCAGCCCATTCCAATGTCTGACCACCCTCTCTGTAAAGAATTTCTTCCTAATATCTAACCTAAACCTCCCCTGGCACAACTTGAGACCATGCCCTCTTGTCTTGCTGATAGTTGCCTGGGAAAAGAGAACAACCCCCACCTGGCTAAAAAGGCCAGCGTGAGATAGAAAAGGCACAGTGGAAAGACTCCTTAGGTGGTATCGACAAGACACGGTTCTTTCTAAATTGTCTTTTCTCCTCTAGAGTGATCCTGCGTGCATTCTCAAAAGAAGCAGCAGCATTATAGATAGTGTGTCTCCAGACCTCCCGATTGGAAGCCAGAGTAGACCAGTTATGTTGATCAATATGACCAAGGCTGAGATGTTGTTTCAGGGAGTCCTTGTATCTCCTCTTCAGGGCTCCTCACTTGCGGCAGCCAGTGGCAAGTTCACCACAGAGCACAATCTTGGGGAGGCGGTAGTCCTTCATCCTAGAGACATGTCCTGCCCAACGCAGCTGTGTTTTCAGCAACATGGCCTCTATACTCATAAGTGCTGCCCATTCTAGAACAGACATATTAGTCACATAATCTGACCAGTGGATGTTTATGATTGTGCGGAGACAGCGCTGATGGAAGCGTTCTAGGAGTCGCAGGTGGTGGCGGTAGATGACCCATGATTCGGATCCATATAAGAGAGTAGACAGCACTATGGTTCTGTAAACACTGATCTTTGTACTTTTCTTCAAGTGTTTATTTAGCCAAACTCTTTTATGGAGTTTTCAGAAAGCACTATATGCCTTTGCTAACCTGTTGTCTATCTCCCCATCAATCTTACTGTCCGAGGAGATGATGTTACCTAGGTAATTAAACTGCTGGACTGATTTGAGCTCTTATTTGCCAATGGTTATATGGGGATGATGAAAGACTTTCTGAGGTGCAGGTTGATAGAAGACTTCTGTCTTCTTCAGGTTGACTTCCAGCCCAAAAAGCTCAGCAACCTCAGCAAAGCAGGATGTTAAACGCTGCAGAGCTACTTCTGTGTGGGCAACGAAGGTGGCAGCATCAGCATAAAGCAACTCATGGACAAGATGGTTTAAGGTCTTAGTATGGACCTTCAGTTGCCTTAGGTTGAATAGACTTCCATCAGTAAAATATCGAATGTAGATACCATCTTCTTAATCGAGGTCTGCCATGGCCCTTTGGAGCATCATGCTGAAAAAGACTGTGAATAGGATTGGTGCAAGAACGCAGCCTTGTTTCACACCATTGGATATTAAAAAGGGTTCTGAAAGTGCATCGCCATATCTGACTTGGCCACACTGATCCTCATGGAGTGAGATGATCACTTTAAGGAACTTGGGGGGACATCCTAAACATTCCAAAATCTACCATAGACCTTTTCTGCTCACAGTATCGAAAGCCTTGGTGAGATCGACAAAGGTTACATAGAGACCTGTATTCTGTTCCCTACACTTCTCTTGCAGTTGTCTGAGAACAAATACCATGTCTGTGGTACTCCTGTTGGCTCTGAAACCACATTGGCTTTCAGGTAGAAGTTCTTCTGCTATAGGGCAGGGTCAGGAGTTGAACTCAATGATCCTTGTGGGTCCCTTCCAACTCAGCATATTCTGTGATTCTGTGATAGCAGACAATGTGGCAGTTCCTCCAGACACTTTAAAGAAAATAGAATGAATACAGATGCCCCAGTCAAAGAAAGAAATACAACAGTTAATGGGTACTTTGGTATATTGGAGGATATCAAAAGGTCGATGAATTAACTGAAATCAGGGAGATAAAACCATAAGACTCCTTAAATCAGGAATGGTATCAGTTGGGAGAATGGTTACATCAGAAATTAGGTCACACTGGTAAAGAAACCCTTTATTTTGCTTCACAGTGCAAAGACTGGTCCCTACACAGGAAAACTTGACCAGATGCCAGGTACCCACTAAAGCTACTCTCTCACTCTCCCTCTGCAACTGGACAGAGGAGAGAGAAAAAAAAAACAGCTAAGGATTCATGAGTTAACAGCTGGGAGAGGTCACTTACTGATTACCTCCACAGGCAAAACAGACTCAAATTGGGGACAGTATTTAATCTATTACTAACAGAATAAGAGCCAAAGAGTGAGAAATAAAGAGTCTTAAAAACACCTTCCCTTCACCCCTCCTTCCTTCCATGTTCTCCCTCCTCCCCCCCAGCAGTGCAGGGGGATGGGGAATGGGGGTTGCAGTCAGTTGTTTCTGCCGCTGTTCAGAGAGAGGAGTCCTTCCCCTGCTCCCGTGGGGTCCTTCCCACAGGAGACAGTCCTTGATGGACCTCTCCAGCGTGAGTCCATCCCTCGGGCAGCAGTTCTTCCCAAACTGCTGTCCCGTGGGTCACTCCTCCATGGGGTGCAGTCCTTCACGAATGAGCTGTACCGACGTGGGTCCCCCACAAGTCCTACCTGGGAAAAACCTACTCCAGTGTGGACTTCCCTCTCTACGGGCTGCAGGTCTCCGACAGGACCCTACTCCATCTTGGGCCTCCCACGGGGTCACAGCCTCCTTCATGCATGCACCTGCTCCAACGTGGGCTCCTCCATGGCCTGCAGGTGGGTCTCTGCACCCCAATGGTCCTCCATGGGCTGCAGGGGGACAGCTACTCCACCATGATCTGCACCACAGGCTGCAGGGACCTCACCTCCAGCACCTGGAGCACCTCCTCCCTCTCCTTCTGCGCTGACCTTGGTGTCTACTTTGTTGTTCCCATGTTCTCACTCTGCTCTTCCCTGGTTGGAATTCTTTCTGTGCAACAGCCTTCTGTTCTTAAATATGTTATCACAGTGGCTTTACTATTGCTCCTCATTGACTTGGCCTTGGCCAGCGGCAGGAAGTCTGTCCTGGAGCCGGCTGGCATTGGCTCCACAGGACAGGGGAAGCTTCTAGCAGCTTCTAACAGAAGTCACCCCTGTAGCCCCCCCGCTACCAAAACCCAGCCACAGAAACTCACTACACTTGTGAAACTCTTCTTACAGAATGTAAGAACTGCGCCTGTGACTCTGATTAAACCTTGTGGACCACTTGCTTGGGAAGCTACCAATAGTAGTGGTGTAAAGCAGAGAATTGGTGCATGGTGGATTTTCCCTTCTTTTTAATGGGGTAACTTGTCCAGGCAACCCCTACCCAGACTTGTATTATTGTACTTCTTCAGGAATGATACCAGGAATGATGCCAACACGTCTCCACTGAAGATCAAGTTATCCACTGAAGGACTGCTATTCTTCTCATTGAAGTAATCAGCACCAGAATAAACCAGACTGGGCACATACATCACCAAACCCGACCCACTGGGTGGAGATCCTCATTTTTTTATCCATAATGATCACTTTGGTAACAGTTGTAACCACACTTAAACCCCAATGCATTTCAATGACAATCACTAATGAAACAAGCTATAATTGTACAAATTTAGGAGCCCCACCTAATAACATGAATTTGACAGAGGGAAATACAACCATAATATGTGAAACACAATCTCCAACCAATGAGGGGGAAATTTACTTAGTTTCCAATATACCTCCTTCAAAAAATGGCATAGTGTTACAAGGTCAGTAGCTGCTCAGTGAGCATTACATTGAAACAAAATATGGAAAGGGAAGTAGTGTGCATGCAGAGGTATAATGTATCCACAACCACAACTGGGCTAATGCATATTGACACAACAAAAACTAACTTGACCCTCACAATGCATTCTACTACCTCCCAGGCTCCCAATAAGACTGGTGAAACCTTATCTCCACAAATTTCTAAAATTGGACCCTGTCCCATCGAATATACAGGCTGGCAACAAGTGGTACTTAATCCTTCATGGTTCCTTAAATGAATGGAATTATCAGTGCAGATTATTATCTCTGCCATTAAACCTGCCTGCTCACCATTTCTGAGTACATCTTACACAGGATAGTTCACATGGTTGCTTGGATGGACCCTCACCTCTCCAAAATGATCAAGGAGAGATGAGACTGGTATCCTGGGGACAAGATTAGGAGTATTAAATAGCATGGATGATGAAGTCCTAGTAAACAAAAGAAATTCAGTAACAAGTGATTTATACCAATTGGAATATCTATTACCATCTTCCTTATCAGCATTAGGAACTAACCAGTGGTTCTTATCAGATATATTACCTCAATGGGAAAGGAGGTAATAAAGGAGTGTTTGGTTCTTCTGTAAATATATGACTAAATGTTTATGTATCTGTCAATAGAAAGGGAGAGTGGACCGTGCTGATTATTAGAAAGTTTTACAATCTGATGCCCCAATGAAGAATAACAGTGATATTGGGTTCATTTCAAAGGCAAGAGGAGGCAGCAGAATTCCCACTGATTTCAGTGACCTTTTGGGTTAGACTCATGGTACCTGATGTGCACTAAATTATTGTAAAACAATAAAGTAATAAATTTATATATGTGAAACATTAGGATATTGACATTTTACAACTTTAAAGTACATAACATGAATGATAAAAGTAAAATGTATATAGATTCTAGAGATGTCACTATCAGGAAAATATGAAAGGAACAAATTTACATGTAACATTGTACTGGTTTGAAAGTTAACCAGCAGAGGAAACCAAGCCAACTCAAAGAGAGATTACAAGTCAGAATAACAATTTAATAAAATAATACAATAAGTACGACCACACAGACAAGCAACAGGCAATAACCCACAAAACCCAAATGTACAACCCAGCACCCCGGGGCACAAACAAAGCGGTGCTACCTGGGCCCCCCCTTGAGTCCAAAACAAAGGGAGAGGGGAAAAACCTGCTAGTGGAAGAGCTGCTGCAGTCCAACCAAAAGTGGTAATTGTAGTCCGGCCAAGGGTGGTGAAGAGCTGCAGGTTGAGAGCGATGAGCTGCAGTCCTCCTCTGGATCCCACGAGTGGTCCCAAAGGTTCCGAAACTCCAGGTTTATATACTCTCCAGTTCAGGTGGGAATGTTCAGTCCTCCCCTCAGAGCAGGGAATTCCATAAAAGGGTATGAGGGTGCTCATTCCATAAAAGGATATGAGGGTGCTCAGGAACATTCCCCCCCCCACCACCCCCCCCTCGCAGCCCTCTACTGACAACAGTTTCTGGGAAATGGCATGGAGGGCTATAGAATACACAGTTTGGGCTATACCCATTCAGTGATGAATCGGTCCCAGCTGTTCTAACCAGGACATTATCCACCCCTTATTCTATGCCGTCCATGCCATGCCCGAATTAACCCCCTTAAAAACTATGTCTCCTTAAAACTATATACACTTACATATATATATATATATATATATACAATGAAACATTACAGACCATTCTCACTCAAAATTAGGTCCCCTTGTGGTACACAACATGTCTCCCCATCTTTTTGCATTACCCACCAGGTGGAACCAGGTCCTTGAGCAAAAACAATCCCTCGGATGGGTTTGCCTTTGCTTGAGGTGGGACTAATCCAAACAGTCTTCCCTAACATTCCTCTCATATGCACCACAGGGACTTTATCTCCATCTACAGTATGCAAAAGTTCTGATTGAGCAGGGCCAGCTCGATTGATGGAGCCTCGGGTGTTGACCAACCAGGTGGCCTTTGCTAAATGCAGCTCCCAGTGTTTGAAAGTCTTCCCACACAGTGCCTTCAGGGTGGTTTTCAGCAGTCCGTTGCACCGCTCAACTTTTCCAGCCGCTGGTGCATGGTAGGGGATATGATACACCCACTCAATGCCGTGCTCTTTGGCCCAGGTGTCTACGAGGCCATTCTTGAAATGGGTCCCATTATCAGACTCAATTCTCTCCGGGGTGCCATGTCGCCACAGGACTTGTTTTTCAAGGCCCAGGATGGTATTCCGGGCAGTGGCATGAGGCACGGGGTATGTCTCCAGCCATCCAGTACTTCCTTCTACCATGGTCAGTACATAGTGCTTGCCTTGGCGGGTTTTGGGGAGCGTGATGTAGTCAACTTGCCAGGCTTCCCCATACCTGTACTTTGACCACCGTCCACCGTACCATAGAGGCTTCACCCTCTTGGCCTGCTTGATGGCAGCACATGTCTCACAGTCATGGATGACCTGTGAGACAATGTCCTTGGTTAAGTCCACCCCTCGGTCACGAGTCCATCTGTATGTTGCATCTCTCCCCTGGTGACCGGAGGCATCATGGGCCCATCGAGCCAGAAATAATTCTCCTTTGTGCTGCCAATCCAGATCTACCTGAGAGACTTTAATCCTGGCAGCTCGGTCCGCCTGCTCGTTGTTACGATGCTCCTCAGTAGCCCGTTTCTTGCCTACATGAGCGTCTACGTGACCGACCTTCACACTCAGCTTCTCTACCCGGCCAGCGATGTCCTGCCACATCTCTGCCGCCCAGATGGGTTTCCCTTGGCGCTGCCAGTTGGCCTTTTTCCATCGTTCCAGCCATCCCCACAGAGCATTGGCCACCATCCATGAGTCAGTGTAGAGATAGAGTCTTGGCCACTTCTCTCGTTCAGCTATATCCAAAGCCAACTGAACGGCTTTAAGCTCTGCAAACTGACTTGACCCACCTTGTCCTTCAGTCGCTTCTGCAACTCGCCGTGTGGGGCTCCATACGGCTGCCTTCCATTTTCGGTTTGTCCCTACCATGCGACAGGAGCCATCCGTGAAGAGTGCATATCGCCTTTCATCTGCTGGTAGCTTATCATATGGTGGGGCCTCCTCAGCCCGTGTCACCTGCTCTTCTTCTTCTTCAGAGGATAGTCCAAAACTCTCACCTTCGGGCCAATTGGTGATAATTTCCAGAATCCCAGGGCGATTAGGATTCCCTATCCGGGTTCGCTGCGTGATCAGAGCGATCCACTTACTCCATGTCGCATCGGTGGCGTGATGTGTAGAAGGAACTTTTCCCTTGAACATCCAGCCCAGCACTGGTAGTCGGGGTGCCAGGAGGAGCTGCACTTCGGTGCCGATCACTTCTGAGGCAGCTCGAACTCCTTCATAAGCAGCTAGGATCTCTTTCTCAGTTGGTGTATAGCTGGCTTCAGATCCTTTGTATCCCCGACTCCAGAATCCCAGCGGTCGTCCTCGGGTCTCCCCAGGCACCTTCTGCCAGAGGCTCCAGGAAGGGCCATTCTTCCCGGCTGCAGTGTAGAGCATGTTCTTCACATCCTGTCCTGTCCTTACTGGCCCAAGGGCTACCGCATGGGCAATCTCCTGTTTAATTTGTTCAAAGGCTTGTTGTTGTTCAGGGCCCCACTGGAAATCATTTTTCTTCCGTGTCACAAGGTAGAGAGGGCTTACAATCTGGCTATACTCGGGGATATGCATCCTCCAAAAACCCACAGCGCCTAGGAAAGCCTGTGTTTCCTTCTTGCTGGTTGGTGGGGACATGGTTGCTATTTTGTTAATTACCTCCATTGGAATTAGGCGGCGTCCATCTTGCCACTTCACTCCTAGGAACTGAATTTCCTGAGCAGGTCCCTTGACCTTACTCTGTTTAATGGCAAAACCAGCTCTTAGGAGAATCTGGATTATCTTCTCTCCTTTCTCGAAGACTTCGCCCGCTGTGTTCCCCCATACAATGATGTCGTCAATGTACTGTAGATGTTCTGGAGCCTCGCCCTTTTCTAGTGCAGTCTGGATCAGTCCATGGCAAATGGTGGGACTGTGTTTCCACCCCTGAGGCAGTCGATTCCAAGTGTACTGCACACCTCTCCAAGTGAAAGCAAATTGTGGTCTGCACTCCGCTGCCAAAGGAATGGAGAAAAAGGCATTGGCAATGTCAATGGTGGCGTACCACTTGGCTGCCTTGGACTCCAGCTCGTACTGGAGCTCCAGCATGTCCGGCACAGCAGCACTCAGGGGTGGTGTGACTTCATTGAGTCCACGGTAATCCACTGTCAGCCTCCACTCTCCGCTGGATTTACGCACTGGCCATATAGGGCTATTAAAGGGTGAACGAGTCTTGCTGACCACCCCCTGGCTCTCCAAGTCACGGATCATCTTATGTATAGGGGTCACAGAGTCTCGGTCGGTGCGGTATTGCCGACGGTGCACTGTTGCTGTGGCTATCGGTACCAATTGTTCTTCAACCTTCAGCAGTCCCACAGCAGAGGGGTCCTCTGAGAGACCAGGCAAGGTGTTCAACTGTCTGATTTCCTCTGTCTCCACAGTAGCTATGCCAAAAGCCCAGCGAAGTCCTTTTGGGTCTTTGAAATACCCACTCCTCAGGTAATCTATGCCAAGGATGCACGGGGCCTCTGGGCCAGTCACGATGGGGTGTCTGTGCCATTCCTTCCCAGTCAGGCTCACTTCAGCTTCCAGTACAGTCAGCTGTTGGGATCCCCCTGTTACCCCAGAAATAGAGATGGATTCTGCCCCTACGTATCTTGATGGCATTAAAGTGCATTGTGCGCCGGTGTCCACTAAGGCCTTATATCTTTGTGGCTCTGGTGTGCCAGGCCACCGAATCCACACTGTCCAATAGACCCGATTGTCCCTCTCCTCTACCTGGCTAGAGGCAGGGCACCCCTAATCCCGGTCATGGTACTCGTTGTGCTCTTCTTGTGAGTATGACCTGGAGGTCCCTTCAAGAGGATCAGACGTATCATCATTCCTGTACCATCTGGAGTCTTGCCCACGAGAGACTGGAGCAACATTTACCCTTGAAGAGTTCCTTGTGGCACTTGTTCCTCTTTTCAGTTCACGTACCCGGGCTGCTAAGGAAGAGGTGGGTTTCCCATCCCACTTCCTCATATCTTCTCCGTGCTCACGGAGGTAAAACCATAGATTGCCACGTGGAGTGTGTTCTCTCTCCTTAGCTGGGGGACGCTGGCTCCTAATAGCAGAGACTCTTGTTTGTCCTGGCGCGATATGGAAGATCCCTTCCTTAATTTCTTCTCTTAGCTTCTGGTGTCCCTCTTCAATCTTCTCTTCCAGGCTTCGGACATGTTCGGCCAGTTTGGTTTCCACACATGAGACGTGGGCTCGCAGTGGAGCGGTGACAGTGTCTTCATAAATCCTGAGTTTACTGACCAACGCGCCCACCTTGTCCTCTCCTTCCCTCCATTGCAGCGTTGCTAAGTAGCGGGAATACATTTCTGGCCCGAGTCGTGCAAACTTTAACCACATCTGGGATGTACACTGTACAGCATCTGGACTTTTAGGGAATCTTTCATCCTCTGAAAAGATTATCTCCAGTACAGCTAATTCTCTTAAACACCGGATACCTTGTTCCATCGTGTTCCACTGTCCTTGCTGTACGTGGAGGTCCTCCTTACAAAGGTATCTCTCCCTCACACTGGACAACAGTCGCCGCCAGAGGCTGAGAGTTTCCTGCCTCCTTCCAATCCCCTGGTCAATGACTACATCTCGAGACAGGGATCCCAGTTGTCTGGCTTCACTCCCATCTAGGATTGTATCGTTAGCTGCGGCATCCCAGATTCGGAGCAGCCAGGTCAGAATGGACTCATTCGCCTGTCGTGTGAACTCTCTCCGGAGCTCACGTAGCTCACCCAGGGATAGGGACCGAGTGATTATTTCTGGCTCTGTCTCCTCCGGTGGATGTGAAGGTCCTGCCTCTTCATCATCATTTGCTATACGGACTGATTTAGTCTTTGATTTCCTTTTCTGGACAGGGGCGACTGCTATTGGTTTGGGTTGTTCTTCTGGCTCCTCGATGGTTTGTGTGGACACGGTGCCGGTTGATTCATTTCTTTCTCCCTCTGACTCAGCTGTGGTTTGGGTGGACGTGGTACCTGTGGATCTGCTCCTTCTCTCCTCCCCCTGACAGCACTGTACCATGTCAAGTAGTGTCCGGTAGGCAGTGGCCAGGGCCCAGCAGGTTGCTGTGAGCTGACCATCTCTGGAGCTGCCAGAGCATTTTCCCTTCACCAGTCTTATCATGCTAACAGGATCTTGCAGTTGTTCAGGGGTGAATTTCCAGATCATTGGAGGAGAAAACTTCTCCAAATACTGGCCGATGTCCTCCCACTTCCCGTGCCACTCAGCATTATCTGCTCCCAGGGTAGGTGTCCAAACAACCTCCCTAGAAGGCCCTGTTCTGACCCTAAACATGGTGTAGACAGTACAGAGCAGACAAAACAACACTAACAATAACATTATGCTGTCCTTAACATCAAAAGGGAACTCAATATTTCCAAAAACTGTTGTAGCAGGTCTGAAGGGGAAGAAGGAGGTGAGAGGCTGGAAACAACCATTCCCCCCTGTTTCCCCAAAGGGCTGGGTGCGATTTTTAATGAGGCCCCAGAGGCAGCAACCCAAACCAGGACAGGCAAACAGGACTGAATACACATTTACAATGAAACTCATTGCTTCTGATGTTATGATGACATAAATATAGTAAACTAATAAAGCAATTTGGATCCCTCTCCCTGGTTTTAAAGAGAGCATCAAAACAGGCAAATAGTTCCCCATTTGTGGAAATATGAACATGCTCAGATACAACATCCACGTGAATGCATCAAACAACATGGTAATCAGGGAGTTTCTATATCCAAATAGACAAATGCTTAAAATGAAATTGTGATTCTGACTTCTCTCTCTCTGCCCCACGAGTGGGCGCCAAAAAATTGTGCTGGTTTGAAAGTTAACCAGCAGAGGAAACCAAGCCAACTCAAAGAGAGATTACAAGTCAGAATAACAATTTAATAAAATAATACAATAAGTACGACCACACAGACAAGCAACAGGCAATAACCCACAAAACCCAAATGTACAACCCAGCACCCCGGGGCACAAACAAAGCGGTGCTACCTGGGCCCCCCCTTGAGTCCAAAACAAAGGGAGAGGGGAAAAACCTGCTAGTGGAAGAGCTGCTGCAGTCCAACCAAAAGTGGTAATTGTAGTCCGACCAAGGGTGGTGAAGAGCTGCAGGTTGAGAGCGATGAGCTGCAGTCCTCCTCTGGATCCCACGAGTGGTCCCAAAGGTTCCGAAACTCCAGGTTTATATACTCTCCAGTTCAGGTGGGAATGTTCAGTCCTCCCCTCAGAGCAGGGAATTCCATAAAAGGGTATGAGGGTGCTCATTCCATAAAAGGATATGAGGGTGCTCAGGAACATTCCCCCCCCCACCACCCCCCCCTCGCAGCCCTCTACTGACAACAGTTTCTGGGAAATGGCATGGAGGGCTATAGAATACACAGTTTGGGCTATACCCATTCAGTGATGAATCGGTCCCAGCTGTTCTAACCAGGACAAACATGTATATTATAAGCTTGGATGTTTGAAGTGGGAAAAATGTTCTGAAGTAAAATATTTCTAATAATTCCCTATCCAAGATGTATGGAGAAAAAATGGATAATTGTGGTGGGTTGACCCTTTCTGGACACCAGGTGCCCACCAAGCTGTTCTATCGCTCCCCTTCCTCTGATGGACAGAGGGAGAAAATAAGATGAAAAAGATCATGAGTCAGGATAAGGGCAGGGAGATCATTCACCAAGTACTGTTACAGGCAAACAGACTCAAATTGGGGAATATAAATTTTATTTATTGTCAGTAAAAAATAGAGTAGGATAGTGAGAAACAAAGACAAAACTAAAAACCTCCCCCCCCATCACCTTTCTTCCAAGGTTCAATTTCATTCCTTTGTTCCCAACTCTTCTACTTTCCCCCCTTATCCATGAACAGTGTAGAGGGGATGGGGATTGGGGTTTGCAGTGAGTTAATAATGCTTCATCTCTGCTGCTCGTTCCTTGGCATACTTTTTCCTTGCTCCAGCGTGGAGTTCCTTCCACAGGATACAGTCCTCCACAAACTTCTCCAATGTGGATCCTTCCAATGGAGTGTATTTTTCATTAACTGCTCCACCGTGGGTCTGTTCCATGGGACTTCTCCTGCCTGAGTTCCCCAGGGGCCACAGGTCCTGCCAGAAATCCTGCCACTGCGTGGACTCCTCTCCATGAGCCAGGAACCTGCTCCAGCATGGGCTCTCTGTGGTGTCACAGCTTCCTTTGGGTAACATCTACTTGTTCAGTCATGGAGTCCTCCACAGGCTGCAGGGTGGATATTTGCTTCAATGTGGTCCTCTCCATGGGCTGCAGGGGGACAACCTGTTCCACCATAGACTTCAACATGGGTTGCAGGGGAATCTCTGCTTTGGTGCCTTGAGTACCTCCTCCCCCTCCTTCTGCACTGACATGGGTATCTGCAGGGTTGTTTCCCTCACACTTCTCTCATTCATCTCTCACACAACTGCTATACAGTGTCTTTTAACCTTTCTTAAATGTTATCACATATTTGCCATCAGCATTGCTGATTGACTCAGTTTTGATCAATGGTGAGTTCATTTTGGAGCTAGCTGGAACTGCCTCTGTCTGACACGGGGGCAGCTCTTGATCTCACAAACTTTCTCAGGGTTTTTAGACGCAACTTTTCAGTGCCTGAATGTACTTTATTAAAAAGGGAAAATCAGTACTGGGAGATGTATTAATGCAAAAGCATATTAACAAATTGATGACATGCTAACCTGATGAGTGAGTCTCGAGTGTTATGTCATGCTGTCGTATCCTGAAAGACTGTGTGTAGCTAACCTTGTTGGTAGTACAATTTGTGAACAGAAGGGTGGAATAAAGAGTATGATAATGAAATTGCTAGAACTTAAGTGAAATAAAAAATTTTTTTTCTATGTATTAATTCTTTTGCTATGGTTATATTTTCCTGCATGAAAAGAACTGACAAAAGGAGATCAAATAGCCCATATGAAACCTAGAAAATCTTAGGCAAATTTTGGTCTAAATAAATTACAAGGAAAATCTTCAATCCCTTCCTACAGACCATCCATACATCTGGCTCTCAGTCCTTATAAGGAGGTCAAAAGGAACTACATGTCTCATGGTGTCAGGAATATCTTTTTAAACAGAAAACTGAGAAGTGCAGTGAAAGGATTCAGTCTGGATACCCTGTCCTTTGGATGGGGGAAAATTTGTTCAGGTCAATTAAAGCATTTCTTTGGCATACTTGAAAAATCTGTTAAACCTGACAGTATATTTTGCACACTAGCGAAGAGGACTGGATTTTGCATTATGAACAGGTTATTTTAATGTTTTTGAAACTTTTCCAAATATTTTTTCCAACTCAAGAATTTATTGAAAGCAATACTTTCATATCAACAATTTTTGTTTTGAGAAATTAGTATTTTATGGGAGAAAACTTAAAATTTACTTCACTTTATTTTGAAAATAAATGGAACTTATTTTATTATTGTTGCTTCATTGTCTAAGTGTACATTTCAGATTGTTTTCCTTGCTTGCTCTCCATTTTCCAGTGTTGTTTCCTTAAATGGTAATGTACAACACAGTGTATATTAAGTCTGGGGATCATTTTTACCTCTAAGTGCTCTAAAATGGAAGATTCATCCCTTCACCACAATTAATGTACCACGAAGTGTGAAGGTTTAATGAAGCAACGATCCAGTTTGTGTGTACAAAACTGAATGCTTTATTCAACACAACTCTTGGTATATATAGGGGTTTGGGAAAGAGGGACAAACATTCCATTCATATTTGGGATTAAAGGTCCGGAAAACATAGGGAGATATTTTTCTTCAAACAGATAAACAGATATTTCCTTATCACAATCATAAGGCAGATGGGGTAAACAAAGTGATAAAGGGATTTACCTATGGAGCCTACAAATCTGCTTAATTAAAAGATAATGTAAGAATTTCAGGGAGTGGATGTAAACAGACTATCCTTGTCTTTGTTTAAATCCCATGGTTTCTGGCTAAAATAATTTCTTATCTCTGCAGATATTCCTGCTCCAACACCAAAGTTTGATTTTTCACAAATCATTATTGAGATGGATCAATATGAATTAGCAGTTCTATACCGACTTGCGTCCCAGGAATTAAAAACACTTAAAAAACATTACTAGAGCCTGACAATTCCCTGTGAAGTTTAAAGAATTATATGGTGTCATTTCTCCAATTTATTTGGTTGCATAAACATAGTAGTTTAGAACAGTACCACTGACAGTTCCCTGTACTTTGGCTGCAGCACCTCGAGTGAAGCAGAAAATGCTACCATAATCATCAATAATCTATGCATAACATCAAAGAAGGGGACTATAGAAGATCATTGGTGGGGCTTATGGGGAAAAGGGGATCCCAAGATCAGATGAAGGAGTTGAGAGTTTTGGAACACTTATTATCCAACAGTAGCAGAGGAAGGGAAAGCAGTTATAGAAAAAAAGCCTGTCATTTGTTCAAACAATATTATTTCAGCAAAATCCTTTCATTAAACCTTCTTCATTATGCCTATAGTATAGTGATGCAATATCTATGTTCTTTTTTGATGTTCAGTTCCTTTTGTTCATTTTCTTTAACTGGAACTTTAAGTTATTTCGTACTAATTAGGTGCTTGAACTTCAAAGCTTATTTTGACCTCCTGTATCATAGCAAAAAAATTCATTGGGACATTCCAAATGAGAGCTGAGTGTTACCACCTGGTTTAGAAGTTCCACGCTTTACCGGGTGTTACGCTTTTATTTCAGGTTTCAAGAGATTTTGCCTACGCAAACTCTTGCAAAGCCTTTGATTCTTTGGTACCTTGAGTTCACGCCTGGAGAAAAACTACACATTTTTCTCTAAGAGATTTCTTTTAATTTGGTGAGAAAATAGGGGTTTTGGCAAAAAGGATTTAACAGAAATAACATGCAACTTCACAAAAGCATTACAACAGGTTACTGAAACTAGCAACCATTGCTATAGTAAGGGAACCTTTGTTACACCCAGCAAACACAAACTTAAGTGAAATACAGTCAAGTTGCCCACAGGAGTAAAGGAAAAGAGATTAAGAGAAGGAAGAATAAAGAGAAAAAGTGAGGAGAGAAACATTACCACTCTGAAGGTCATATCTTGACAGGTAAGGAGGGCAGAGGTCAAGAGGGGATGGAGACCCCATGCATGTCTATTTATAGACTTTGTCTATTGTGGTCACTCCCTCTAGGCGGGACCTTTGACTCACTGACACTCACTGTCCCCCTAGCCAAAGTGAGGGGTACCACAGCCAATTAGAGGCTTCAGGGGGTGTGGTGTGGGTAGGCCACCAGGCGGACCTTATTGACAACCCGGCCACATGGCTTTCCCTGTCATGTGCTCTGCATGGACATGGTCATGTTGGTTACAACCCTTCCTCACACACACACAGACAACATGGTTTATTCGACCCATCAATCAAACAATCCAGTGAGATACAAAACCAGTCTATGATACTAAACCACTTCTCTAGTGCAGAAAGTTGTGGTTAAAAAAAGGTGGTAAAAGAAATGTGTGTTTTCTTTTGTTTGTTAGTTTAACTCCTTAATTGGAAACTAGCTATTGAAAGTATGAGTAACTTGATACATAGACCCCAAAAAGAAAAATGCATTTTTGAGGGTTGCAGTAATTTTTTTTCAGAGACAGATTTCTTTAACCTGAATAATTTGGTTGAAAAGTGGTTAAAAGTATTGTCAGAGCTATCTATGGTAAAGGAAAAGAAAGAAGTGGACTTGAGAACGGGTGGGATTACATTGTGTACTGGTGACAGCATAATTCATTTGCATTGCTTTTGAACACTCATATTGTTGCCAAATTTTAGGAACTCTCTGAACACGGACAAAGAGTCAGGTTTACAAAGGACACGTTTATTCTTCACAGGGTGCAAGGTGGAAGTTTTCCACAAATCAAGCAAACCAGGTAAAAACCAAAAGGATTTCTACACTAAAGTTTACATCAACCTGCCTACCTAATACATAGTTATCACCTATTGCAGAGTCATTTAGCTTGCGCAACCTTATGCAATACTTGTTACTGTGCCTGTGTGGGCCTCTTCAGGCATCTCTGGTGTTCTCTGGTGGTTGTTTGGTGAGGTGCCCCCTACTCAGTTTCAAGCAAAGTTCAGTTCAGGATGTGCAGAACACAGGACTGTGTGCCAAATAAGATGTGATATGCGTCTCAGGCACCATGTCTTCTTAAACAATTACCAAGTAGGACATAAAATACAAAAGCTTTCCATAAGCATTAGGCAACACCTGCTTAACACACCTGATAACATCTATTTGCATTCAAAAAAAGGGGTTAAAGGTGAGAATGATACCATCAGTTTCCATCTGCAACAAAGGAAGGGGCAGAGAATTCTACTTAAAGACTCAGAGAGTTCTGCTTAAAGACATCAATATTGGTTGAACTGAACTTGCAAGTGGTGACTGAGTTCAGGAAATTCACATATTTGCATTAAAATCATTTTGCTTGATGCTAATTCAAACGTAGCTGAGACTTCTTAGGCGATAATTTTTGAAGCCTTTATGCTGAATTCATTTTTTCCTGATGAAGCTACTGAGTTTTGGTACTCATGCTCCTGTGTCAAGGTTGCAGGATTCCCCTTACACAGATCAGAGTAAATCCCACATAGTTTCCTGAAGGTCTCAGTCTTAATAAACTCACTCATTTTCTGCTCCTTCATATACAACCCTAAACAGCCTCCAGTGCCAATACTGACATTGTTCATGCTGTGTTATGAGAACTGTCAGACTGATAGTTTGTCCTTTACATATGAGTTCATGTTCATCTATCAGAGGAGCATTCGTGCTAAAATGTGTCTAAACATTTTGAAACAATCATGGGCAACTCTATTTATTAAACTAGCAAAATTAGGTGGGATTGAGAAATTTAAGAATTATTAGGAAAACAGTGGGGAAATGATGTCTTTAACATATTCCACTGCTCAGGAAAATTCCAGCTTTTGATCATTCTTTGCCCAGTAAAATCCATTTCATAACAAACTGGACAAGTCTCTGTTTGCGTGTTGGGGTTGTCTATTCCAAATGGTTTTCAGCCAACAGTTTTACTGAGAGTGGGACCCATCTGATATTTCAGTGGAGAGAAAGAGAGAAAAAGCATTAACAGAATTCAGGGAATCAGATAATCAAATAGTATTCAGAATAGAGTCCATATTTTCTGTATAGTTTGATAGACAGCACAAGCTGTACAAAAACATTATTCAGTTGGTTTTTGTCCAATTGTACGAGTTTTGAGCTGGCCTCCCGCCAAGCCCCCGAAACCCGACAACAAGGACCCGCTTTCCCAGAGAGCGAAGGGGAAAAAAAAAACCCAAGCAGCCAAAGCTACAGCAAAAAATATATATTTATATTTTATATGAGACAGACACACACAATGAGAATGCCACACACCACAACAGAAACCCTAAACAGCTCCCCAAAAGGGGAGACGGGAAGGAAGAAGGGAAAAGGACAAAAAGGGACCAAGACCAAACTAGTCCACACAATCCAAAACTCAGCAACCAGACAAACCAAAGGTGAACCAGCAAAATCTCACCACTTCCCTTTGAACAAGCAGGATGGCTAGACACGGCCCAGCACTCTCCCCTCACGCGTGGCAGATAACAGCAGTCGCTGTAGACCTCAGCTCCAGATAAGCCAGACCGAGACAGGGACCCACTGTTCTCAAACCTCACCGGAAAGGAAGAGAGAGCAAGGTCCCTCCTGCTGGCTTTATTTATACCTCCAGTTACGTAAAGGAATAGCATGGAATACTTCCGTGATCACCTTCCTAGTTCCTTCCTGGTTACAAGTTGGTCTCCAGGAAGGCCTAGAGTGAAACCATCACATTCTCCACCCCTTATTCCATACTATTTCTTTACGTAACACCTATATATTGTGTTCATCTATATCCCGCACATATACATATACATATATACATATAGTCCATGTTTGGTCTCTCGGTGCAGTTGTCTCGTCGTTGGAAATCAATACTGACATCAGTTCAGTTCAGTCCAGATCTTTGGTCTCCTCAGTCACATTTGCAGTTCTGATTTTAGGGTTGTTTCGTCATTCTGAGCTGTCTCATCACTGGATATTGGCATCAGCTTAGTTCAGGTCTCTCTCTCTCTCTCTCTCATCTGGTGACTGGCTTCCTGTAAAAACACAACTCAGGACATACAATTAGTTTTTTCCCAAGGCTAAATTTCCTTGGGGCACACATTGGATCACTCCATCCTTCCTCATTATCCACCACGTATGTCCTGGCCCTTGAGCAAAGACAATCCCACGAATGGGTTTGTCTTGGCCTGAGGCAGGGGTAACCCAAACAGCTTTCCCTAGCATCCCCCTCAAATGGACTGCTGGAACTTTATCTCCATCAACAATGTGGAGGGATTCTGCTTGTGCAGGGTCAGCTCGATTAACAGAACCCCTGGTGTTAACTAACCAGGTAGCCTTGGCTAAGTTCTTATCCCAGTTCTTGTAAGTTCCCTCACCTAGTGACTGTAGAGTTGCCTTCAATAGTCCGTTATATCTTTCAACCTTCCCAGCAGCTGGTGCATGATAGGGAATGTGGTACACCCATTCGATACCATGTTCCCTCGCCCAATTGGTGACTAATTCATTTTTAAAATTAGTTCCGTTGTCCGACTCAATACGTTCTGGGGTCCAGTGTCTCCACAGGACTTGCTTTTCAACGCCCAGAATGGTATTCCGGGCCATTGCGTGGGGCACTGAAAACGTCTCTAACCATCTGGTGGTTGCTTCCACCATGGTAAGCACATAGCACTTACCTTGACGGGTCTGTGGCAGTGTGATATAATCAACCTACCAGGCCTCCCCATATTTATACTTCTCCCATCGTCCACCATACCACAGGGGTTTCAGTCTTTTTGCCTGCTTAATAGCAGCACAAGTCTCACAATCATGGATAACTTCAGAAATTATATCCATGGTTAAATCCACCCCTCAGTCTCGTGCCCATCTGTGGGTGGCATCTCAACCCTGATGACCGGAAGCATCATGGGCCCATCGAGCTAAAAACAACTCTCCCTTCTACTGCCAGTCTAGGTCTACTTGTGACACTCCTATCTGTGCAGCTCGGTCCGCTTCTCTGTTGTTATCGTGTTCTTCATTAACTCGCTTCTTGGACACATGGGCATCTACATGGTGGACTCTCACATTCAGACTCTTCACTCTGGCAGCGATGTCCTGCCACAAGTCAGCAGCCCAGATGGGTTTTCCTCCACGCCTCCAGTTCATCTTCTTCCATCGGTCTAACCATCCCCATAGTGCATTGGCTATCATCCACGAGTCAGTGTAGAGGTAGAGTCTTGGTCATCCTTCTCGTTCGGCAATGTCCAGGGTCAATTGGACGGCTTTGAGTTCTGCAAATTGACTCGACTCGCCTTGACCCTCAGCAGCTTCTGCCACTCGTTGGGTGGGACTCCAAACGGCTGCTTTCCACTTCCGGTTCCTTCCTACAATACGGCAAGAACCATCAGTGAAAAGGGCATAACGCCTTTCTTCATCTGGCAACTGATCAAATGGCGGAGCTTCTTCAGCTCGGCTCACTGGCTCTTCTTCTTCTTCTGCCAGACTGAAGTTCCCACCTTCAGGCCAATTTGTGATAACCTCCAGAATTCCAGGGCGATTTGAGCTTCCCGATCGTACACGCTGCGTAATCAAGGCTATCCACTTGCTCCACGTAGCATCGGCAGCATGATGCGTAGGGGGCACCTTCCCTTTGAACATCCAATTCAGGACAGGTAGTCGGGGTGCTAGGAGAAGCTGTGTTTCAGTGCCAATCACTTCTGAGGTTGCTTGTATGCCTTCATAGGCCGCCAGAATTTCCTTTTCCACAGGAGTGTAGTTGGCTTCAGAACCCCTGTAACTTTGGTTCCAGAAACCAAGTGGTTGCCCTAGCGTCTCACCAGGCACCTTTTGCCAGAGGCTCCAGGAGGGACCTTTATCTCCAGCTGTAGTATAAAGTACGTTCTTCACATCTGGTCCCGTTCGAAATGGTCCAGGAGCCATGGCATGTGCAATCTCTTGTTTGATCTGTTTGAATGCCTGTTACTGTTCAGGACCCCATTGAAAGGTATTCTTTTTACGGGTCACGAAGTAAAGAGGGCTCACAATCTGGCTATACCCAGGGATGTGCATTCTCCAGAAACCTATGACCCCCAGGAAAGCTTGCATCTCCTTCTTGTTGGTCGGTGGAGCCATGGCTACAATCTTATTGATGACATCTGTTGGTATCTGACGTTGTCCATCTTGCCATTTCACCCCTAGGAATTGGATCTCTCTGGCAGGTCCCTTGACCTTATTCTTCTTAATGGCAAAACCGGCATCAAGGAGAATCTGGATGATTTCCTCTCCTTTCTCAAAGACTTCTTCTGCTGTGTCCCCCCATACAATAATGTCATCAATGTATTGGATATGTTCTGAGGTCTTGCCCTTCTCCAGTGTGGCCTGAATCAGTCCATGGCAGATTGTTGGACTGTGCTTCCACCCCTGGGGCAGTCGGTTCCACGTGTACTGCACACCTCTCCACGTGAAAGCAAACTGCGACCTGCATTCTGCTGCTAGGGGAATGGAGAAGAATGCATTGGTGATGTCGATGGTAGCATACCACTTCGCTGTCTTGGACTCCAGCTCGTACTGGAGCTCCAACATGTCTGGTACAGCAGCACTCAATGGTGGCGTGACTTCATTCAAGCCACGATAGTCCACCGTCAGTCTCCATTCGCCATCTGACTTACGTACAGGCCAAATGGGGCTATTGAAGGGTGAGTGTGTTCTACTAACCACCCCTTGGCTTTCCAACTTGCGGATCATCTTTTGGATGGGGATCACAGCGTCTCGATTCGTCCGGTACTGTCGCCTATGCACTGTCTTAGTGGCTGTTGGCACTCGTTGGTCCTCAACTTGCAGTAATCCTACAACAGAAGGATCTTCTGAGAGGTCGGGCAGGGCAGATAATCGTTTGGATTCCTCTTCGATCACCGCGGCTATACCAAAAGCCCATCGGTACCCCTTCGGGTCTTTGAAGTATCCTCTCCTGAGGTAATCCATGCCAAGAATGCAAGGGGCTTCTGGCCCTGTCACAATGGAATGTTTTTCCCATTGGTCTCCTGTCAAACTCATGTCCGCCTCTACTACTGACAATTCTTGAGACCCGCCTGTTACTCCAGAAATAGAAACAGTCTCGGTACTCTTATGCTCCGAAGGCATTAAAGTACACTGGGCTCCAGTATCTATCAAGGCCCGGTATCTCTGGGGATCCGATGTACCAGGCCATTGAACCCACACAGCCCAGTAAACTCGGTTATCTTCTTGGTCCCTTTCCTTCTCCTGGCAGAAGGCAGGGTCCCTCTACTGGTCTTGATCAGAGCATTCGTCGTCGGAGTTTGACTTCGACTTCTTAGACTTTTTGCCATCGTCGAAGTGGACCTCCACCTTCTTGTGCTTTGGCGATTGCAGTTTCTTTTCTAAGAAGTCTGCATCTACTGTGAAGACAACTTTCTTGTCAGTGTCCTTTCGCGTCAGCTCCCTCACTCTAGCTTCAAGCTTAGAAGTGGGTTCACCATTCCACTTCTTCATGTTTTCTCCTTTGCTACGAAGGTATGCCCATAGTTGGTTACGTAACCTACACTTAGGGTTCTCTTTCCTTCGACGTGTAAATGACAGGGATCGTGAGCGAGATCGAGACCAGGATCGAGGTCTAGGCCGAGGTCGTCTTCGTCGATCCCACCGTGATCTTCCCATTGACCTTTCTCTGTAACCTCTATACCTTCTGTCATCTCTGTCTCTAAAGTCGTCCTCATATCTAGAGTCGTCATAATCTCTCTCCATTCTTTCCCTATCATAGGTGCGTAGGTATAGGGGATCAAAGGAGTCTTCCATATTTTCCTCTATGGTTCTTATCCAAGTACACATGGTTTCCACACTTGGTTCCTCCATCTTTGGATTTTATACGGATATCAAACAGGAAACATACGGTTTAGGGGCACCTTGAATTACCTTTTTCCACATTGGTTGTGTGCAGGGAACATTCTCAGGAACTTGGATATCATAATAATCTGGATCAGAGTAGACGATCTCCAGCATGGCCAATTCCCGTAGATATTGGATGCCTTCTTCCTCAGTCCTCCACCTTCTTGAAGAACTCTTCAGGGACTCCTTAAATGGGTATTTCGCTCTCACCGCATGGAGGATTCGGAGCCAAAGACTGTATGCCATTTTGTCCCTTCCCATTTCTTGTTCTATCACGGGGTCTCGGGCAATGGATCCCAATTGTCATGCTTCATCACCTTCAATTATGTGACTATCAACTCCCTTGTCCCAGCATCACACCAACCAGGTGAGGACTTCTTCACCAGGCAAGTGCATATAATCTCTCCGTAAATCTCGAAGCTCCCTTGTGGTCAGTGATTGTGTAATTTCGCTTTCTCGCATTATTTCTTGTCCATCTCTCCCACGCAGAATCTTTTCCACCTCCCTCTTTACTCTTCCGCTCCTATGTGGAACTGCTCCCACCTCCTCCCTGTATCTCTCACGTGGAGGTGGGGACTGAGCATGCTGTGGGGATAAGCTTCTATGTCGTTCATGGCGTGGAGATGGACTTCTATGCCATTCACGCCGCGGAGATGGTCTTCTACGCTGTTCATGCCGTGGAGATGGACTTCTACGCCATTCATACCGTGGAGATGGACTCCTGCGTCGTTCGCGATACCCAGCGGGTGGAGGTAGTGAGTAGTCTTTCGGGTGTTGAAATAAGGGCCTCCTCCTCCAATCATCCACACCTCCAAGAGAAGGTTGGGTCTGGAGGGGTAGGAATAATTCTCCCTCAGGTTGAGGGGGATGTTTTGGCTCCTTCTTTGCATCCTTTGTAATACTGAATGTATAGTCAGGATATAAATCATCCAGTGACAATATACCACGGGCCATTTGTACTGTTGCCTTCTTTTCTCTTGATACTGCTCTACTTTCCTTTGGACGTACCCCTAGTTCTTTTGGGTGTGCTCCTTGTCTTGCAACCATTTCTTCCTCTCTGGCAGCTGCTTCTTCTCTTGCAATCGCTCCTTCCTCAGTCACAGCCACTTCTTCCTCGCTCGCAGTTGCGCCTTCGTCCATTGGTGTTGCTCCCTTGTCCATTGCTGTTGCTCCTTCGTCCATTGCTACTGCTCCTTCATCCATTGCTGCTGCTCCTTCACTACTACTTCCTGCGTGGATTGGATAAGTTCTTCTGCTCCTTCTTCTCCTTCTTCTCTTTCTTCTTCTCTTTCTTCTGTGCGTTCTGGTTGCGGAGATGGGTCCGTAAGTTCCTTGATCTCCCTTACCCATGTCTTCTTCTTCTTAATAGGGGCAACAATGACTTTCGGGTTCTTAGCTTGAGTCCCGGTTCTAGTGGACTTAATAGAAACGGCATTGACTTTAAGTTCTGTTTGGACCCCGACTTCTGTGGACCTAATAGGGACATCACTGGTTTCAAGTGGCGTGGTTTGGGTTTCTGTGTTGACCTTAACCCTTTGAAGGTGATCTATGGCGGTTCGATAAGCATTAGCCAGGCCCCAGCACAAAGCGGAGAATTGCATATTTGGATCTTTGTATGAAAAGTACCCTTCTGCCAAACAGTGGGTCATCTCACCAGAATCAAACATTTGTTCTGGTGTGAACTCCCAATCAATGGGGGGTGACACACTTCCTACTAATCTACCGAAATCTACCCAGGCTCCATGCCACCCGGGGACTGACCTGTCCGTAGCCCTTTCCAAAGTTCCAGCGAGTCCCTTTGAGGCGTGATCTTTCCTAAAACAAGGAAAGCAATACAACACCATTCTGTCAAGTTTAAGGAGTACTTCCAGTACCTTTATCAATGACAGGACTGTTGCAACAAAATTTAGATAGTAATTAGAGCCGATTTTAACCATGGGGATGTCCTTTACCAAACCTTTGATGTCAAAATTAAAGAATGGAAGCAACTCATTCCATCCATCCTCAAGGTCTGGACGTCTCACTATAGGGTAGCCTAAAACAGGTATGAAGATGGCTGGAATTATAAGACAAATTAATGAAACAGTCATTGTTTTTGTTATTATTTCTTCTTGATCCCAAAACAGCTCTCTGTTTATATAAACAAAGTTTTCTTGACTACTTTCCCAGACTCTGGCAGTGTTCCCAGACCTGTTCCCAAAACTATAGATTGGTTTGCAAAATAACACCAAGCTTGGCTGTCTTCCCGGAAAATGTTTATCAAAACAAACCAAACTTAACCAAAACATCCCACTTCTGACACCAAAAAATGTTGTACGAGTTTCGAGCTGGCCTCCCGCCAAGCCCCCGAAACCCGACAACAAGGACCCACTTTCCCAGAGAGCGAAGGGGAAAAAAAAAAACCCAAGCAGCCAAAGCTACAGCAAAAAATATATATTTATATTTTATATGAGACAGACACACACAATGAGAATGCCACACACCACAACAGAAACCCTAAACAGCTCCCCAAAAGGGGAGACGGGAAGGAAGAAGGGAAAAGGACAAAAAGGGACCAAGACCAAACTAGTCCACACAATCCAAAACTCAGCAACCAGACAAACCAAAGGTGAACCAGCAAAATCTCACCACTTCCCTTTGAACAAGCAGGATGGCTAGACACGGCCCAGCACTCTCCCCTCACGCGTGGCAGATAACAGCAGTCGCTGTAGACCTCAGCTCCAGATAAGCCAGACCGAGACAGGGACCCACTGTTCTCAAACCTCACCGGAAAGGAAGAGAGAGCAAGGTCCCTCCTGCTGGCTTTATTTATACCTCCAGTTACGTAAAGGAATAGCATGGAATACTTCCGTGATCACCTTCCTAGTTCCTTCCTGGTTACAAGTTGGTCTCCAGGAAGGCCTAGAGTGAAACCATCACACCAATGAACTCTTTTACACTCTAAACATGCAAAGCATGTGTTTATTGTTTACAGATTAATAAATAAGTGCTTGAACAGGTCCAATGAGAGTCAAATTGTCCTGTAAGACAGGGGTAAAAGAGAAGGACTGTAGAGTGGTTTCTGATGAGGAATAACAACTTGCAGCAGGATTTTGTGCTTCTTTGTGTAGATGATACACACCACAGGGTACCATGTGCTTTTACCTGCGAGACCATGGAGAGGACATGAGGAATTAGGATGGACAACCTACCTCAACCCTAGAGGTTGTGGGAATTGCCAGGAAAAACAATCATAAATGGAGGGTCTTCCAGGAAAGTTGCTGCTCCAGTCTCCAGGGAACAGTTTTCCAGACAGAATGAAAGGTCTGATCATACTACTGACTCTATGGAGAGAAGTTCTAGTCCATTTCTGCAAAATGCTAGCAGGCAACTTTGTGATCAGTATTTAAGGGGCCCTGCCTCCAGGCAGGTGGAGGAGAGGGATTACTGGGTTTACTGAACTGTGTGGACTTGATGGCCTGGCACAGCAGTCCCACAAGAGTACAAGGCTTTAGTAGACACTGGTGCACAGTGTATCCTAAGGCCATCAAGTTATGCAGGGGCAGAACCCATTTGCATTTCTGGAGTGACAAGGGGATCCAAAGAGCTGACTGTACTGGAGACTGAAATCAACCTGAATAGGAATGAGTGGCAAAAGCACCCTATGGTGACTGTCCCAGAGGCTCTGTGCATCCTTGGCATAATCTCAGGAGAGGGTATTTCAAGGATCCAAAAGGGTACCGGTGGGCTTTTGGTATAGCTGTCCTGGAGACAGAGGAAAGTTAGCAGCTGTCTACCTTGCCTGGTCTCTCAGAAGACCCTTCTGTTGTGGGGTTGTTGAAGGTTAAAGAACAGCAGGTGCCAGTCCCTACCACAGCAGTGTACCAGCTGCAATATCACACCGAGACTCCCTGATTCCCATCCATAAACTGATTCATCAACTGAAGAACTGTCTTAGTTTAACAAGATTACAACTTAGAAATTAAGAAACTTCAGGTGGAAGTGTGGAAAAGGAAAAGAAACAGCTTTTTATTAACAAAATGTGAATAAACAACAAATGGTGCAATCAAAAACTTTCAGAAGTGTCGGGGTTGACAGAGAACCTGTCAGCAGCCTGGCAATTAGTGACGAGGAATTTAAACAACTTTTAGGAAATATTTACTGTAATGCCAGACGGAACAAACGTAATGCAGCCCAGACCAAAGGTCACCAATCAAAATGTGTATAGTGTCACCAATAGCATGTCACAGCATGCACAGTGCCTTCAGTGTCACCAATAAGAGTGTGTGCAGTGTCTTCTGTATTACCAATTAAAGTGTATACAGTGTTTTATGCTTGAGACTTTTGACCAATTGTGTTGTGGCACGATAGTGTGCAAAGAGTATAAAAGAAACACTTGAGAGCAATAAACAGCTTCCTGATCACCTTACACCTGGACTACATCTGATATCTGTGTCGTTTTGGTCGTTCCGACTTTAACAACGACATATGGAGACGCCGATGGGATTGCAGCGTTGAAGAAAGATTTATCTCCAACTCCGAGAAAGAGTTTGGAGGGATTCCTCTCTGAGAGAGAGGGGTTGCCGTGACTTCCCTCCTAGAGGGGGAAAGAGCAGAGATTTTCTCTCCTAGAGAGAGATTGGACCTGTGGGACGAGGCACAGGGGGAACGGAACCCGGTGAAGCTTGAGAGTGGGGTTGGTTCCCGCGAAAAGGTCCGGACCTGAACTTTTTTGAACCCTCATTAGGTAAACTAACGGGGGTGCCACTGGGGACAATATTTTAATGATGGGACAGCATATAACGAAGGAGGAAAGTGTAGTTCTATCTATGTGGAAAGTCCTCCTTAACCGAAAGAATGTCAAGGTTGCTGCATTTAATTTACGATGTGTGCTGTTATAGTACTGAAAATAAGACTTTGAAGCTACTATGTTAAGTTGCATTTCGTATGTTTGCCTGACACTTACTCCGTGAGACTTTGAAAGATTTAGAAGCGTACGGGAGGCAACAATCTATGCAATAATTCATATAAGAACTAAAACTCTGAAACGCAGTTGCCCAGAAAGATAAGCAGGTTGCCGATGTAACAAATTGTCCTTGAACTACACCTCCAAGCAAAAAAAAATGCAGAAAAATTTAATAATTCACTCCCGGAGACAGAAAAGGAGTAAGGACACCCCCCCTCCATTGCCACTGCTGCAGAAAAAACAGTTTTTCGACCAGATAACTCCACCAGGAAAACAACTAAGAAAAGAAATTCAAGTCAAGATATATAAGCGAATGGAGAGGGACAGAGATAAATTAGAACAGTGGGGGCTGGGCAGAAAACAAGAGAGCAAGGCCCATCCCTGTATAAGCCTTCGAACTTAAAAGTCAGCATCTACCTCCTTTTCTTGCTTCTTCGCAGTCTGAGTTACTTATTTTTTGTCCATGTACTAATTGACTGTTTCAGTCTCACAATGTGTGTAAGATAAAATACAAAAAATATGCAACAAATCAAGTTTGGTGTCATGGAAGCCTGAAGAAGACAATCTCTGCCGCTGGGGGAAGAAAAGAGGGGGCAAAAAACTACCTTCTGATATTTCTTTTAATTCTCGTGTTAACTCTAGTGTCTGTTGAATGTGTTTTTGTGAACTCACAATATTATTGTTACTGTGTGTGTGTATGTGAAGAAACAAAGTTCTTTGCCAGGAAAAATTCAAAAGCAGGAGTGAAACTCTCCTACTTTGTAAAAATTGCAAGTTTGTAACCTTCTGATTGGAGAGAGAAATTGTCTTACAATTTCATAACATAGTCTCACTAACTGTTTTCTGAAGCTGTTCATTAAAATAACCAAAATTTATTTTAAAATACATGCATAAATGTAATGGAGAAATAGAGTTTTTAAAGTAACTGCTGACAACTGCCTGTCATAAGAAAATTCCAAGGCATGTGGGGGGAGCGATTCTCCGGCAGAGTTGCTAAGCACAGCTGCTCTACCTTCCCTCTCCCCCCCCCCCCTTCCCACTCAAACAGATCTGTAAACATTCTTTTGTTGCTTCTGTATTTTACAGATAGGTTTTTTGAGATTGTTGAGGAAGCTTTAAGGTAGACTTATTTGGTGGAATACCTAGCTCAAAAATATCTTATTTGGCAGGGGTAGTTTTTGCCAGAGAAAAAAGGAAAAATAAATAAACTGTTTCTAGCTGGAAGTTCCCACATTTGTGGAAAGAGAGATAAAATCTAAAGATATAATACAGGAAATTGCCTAACAACAGACAGTGTTTCAAGTTTAAACTGCATCTGTCCTAGTCTCTGTGCTAAGCAGCAGAGGTGTGTCTCTGTTATCAGGTGACAAACTTAAACCAGAACTGTTGCTGCTTTGCCAGGTGTGCATTCTGGATCCCCTGGTATACTCTTATGAGCAAAACCCTAGTTTAAAGCACCCTGAGTGAGTTTTACTGTGACTTTATGTAAATTGCTGAAGTTGAAAGCTGCTTTACGAGTGTTAACTTCTTAAATACATCAATGTAAGTTAAACTGTTACACCTATTTTGTTTAAATAAGATGTTTAAAGTTTTCACGCATATGCCAGAAAAATATATAAATATCAGCAAAAATTCACAATTGACTGCTTATAAATCCTAACTGATCATATCGTTTCAGAGGCTGGGTGAGACTGTTTAAGTTTTAAAAGGATGTGACTGTTCTCCAGGTTCATTTTTTACATTAGAAAGATAGAAGTTTCAATTTTAGAAATGCTGTTCAAATCTCAAGCTATGTGTGGCTTGATAATAGAAAAGTAAAAGATGCAAAACTATATTTAATCCAATTATGCAACTAAGACCCTTATCAAAATCAGTAATCCCATCCTCTGAAAGATTTCCATATGATGGGATTTTGAACAGCCAATTGTTTCTTCATAATGAAAGCTGCTATTTGCTTTTATTGAAGTTACAGTGACCTTCCTGAAATTCAGTGTGTTTTACTTTACAATAGGAGAGAATTGTTCTGCAGTACAACATGAAAAATCCTGCTCAAAATGATAAAAGCAAAGTAAAAGGAAATGCAGAAGTTAGAGACCTAAAAAGATGAGCTAAAACTAAATGTGATTGTTCTAACCAATGTTATTTGAGAAGCAGGATTGAAGAATGCTCCAGGAAAAATTCAAAGAAACAAACCATGGAACCTATCTCCAACAGAGAGAATTACACTGCAAAGAATCATCACTAGGCCTTCAACTTCAAAGAAAAAATGCAAAATTACCCACGATACTCACTTAAAACTGACTGAACTATTAATAACAAATTTGTGAGTTTTGTATTAAAGGTGAAGAACAACTAAAAGAAGTAGATGAACAAGAGTCGAGAGTTAATTACGTCCCAGACATCAGAGACAACTTGGACTGACTTCTCACAGAAGACACTGAATTTCAAACTGTATTAGCAGACTGTAATAGTGATTTATCTATTCATTTTTCTAGGTACAGACTATAGACAGAAATCATGTGTTGCTGCCAATCACACATTACTCACGTAACTCAGACATTGGTTTAACTTCTCCACAATTTAGGAAGTTTTGAAAAACTGTAAGGACAAGTAATGTTGTAATTTGCTGGTTTTCCAAAGCTAAAACAATTCTTGCAGGTTGGGGTGCATGTCACGCTGCAGACATCCAACATAAATCTCTAAAAGTTACAACATTATACTCAATGTGAGGGGGCATGAACCTCTTTAACAGAATTATTTGCAATGTACTGCATGAATTCTAATAACTGTTTTGTTTTCCTTTAGTGACTACTGCTGTGAAGCTTCTCCTAATATACTTAATGTAAACGTTCAGAAATTCGTTTTCAGTATTAACACTGTTGAGTAGATGATCCCATGATAACGTATTGTACAGGTTAATTTAATCCATGTTTGATACAATATTCCTTCAGTTCAATCAAGATGCGAATTATGAGTAACTAAATTCAAGAAGTGAAATACCATTTGTAGCAATTTACAGCTCTTACAGCATGTTGCTAAAGGATGAACAAAAATATAGAATTAGATGATGTGCTAATAGAATAACATAACCCTGAATTTTACACATGAATAGAGATTGCTTTATACAAAATTTCTAATACCCTTTTTAATTAATGTTAAAAGTGGAAGTAAGGATAATTCTTCTAATGGAAAAATAGATCTTAGTGCCTTAAAGATTAAATTTCAGTAAGCTACAAACATGTCTCAGGAAAAATAAGACTTTTAAGTACTGACTTTACATAAAAGATAGAATACATATGATTTGAGCATTGCAATTACAGAAATTTTCACTAAAATAACTGTCTCTTTTTAACTTTGTTTTATAGTGAAGAATGTGATACAATAATATTCAACTACAGACAGAAGCTTTAACTTATTTACCTTATGTTTTAACTTACAGGGACCAGTTGTAAGACTAGTAGTGCAGTACTGTTCGTTGTCTGTGTAAAGGAACAAAACCTTACGTTTATACTTAAATTACTGATGTTTAAAAACTCCTGAGATTTTTATTATTCAAACAGTTCTTTAACTCGTTGCAGTTAAATTCAAAGGTTTAAATTGTTGATTTTTTTCCTTTTTGCCCTTCTATATGTCTACTTACTAAAAGAATAATTAAGAGTAATTCAGAAAATTTAATCCTAATCCAGATTACTGTAATCCGGTGATTGCAAACTAAACCTTCTTTCTTTCCTTTTCCCCCTTCCTGACATCACATTTGCGTCTCCCTGCAGCAAACTCATTGAGGAAGTCTATTCAGTCAAATAATAAGGGGTTGTTTTTTTTTGCATAACTAGGTTGGCTGTGTGGCCTGAGTATTGAGACTATGTTGTCTCCACAGTGAACTGACTTATACAAATAAGCCCACGGGACAAGTGGAACTAAAAATAAGATCAAGTAGCATATATAAGGCATGATGTGTAATTTCTCTTGATGTTCCTTGATCATCTCTTTTAGAATGCTCTGTATGTAAAACTGTCTTCTTAACTTTGACTTAACTGGAAGTTAGTACCCAAAATGAAATAGCATTAATAACAAATAATGGTTATAACAGTGGAACTTGGGTTGTGAAACAAATTGAGTGCCTTTCAGTTGGAAATTGAAGGTGTACCGGCATTACTTATATTCTTTTAACTCAAATGACATTGTTTTTATTGTGCTGCATAGAAAAATCAAATTACTGCAAGATACAGATATGCAGAGATTCCTAACTCACTCATAAGACAAATTGTTGTCAAGAAAACATCTTACACATCAAATGAACATTTTAAAATATAAAAAGGGGGGAAAGAGACTATGCAGGCGTATAAACAGATGCTAAATCAGAATAGATCTCATTTAAATTTGTTAGGTTTTATATTCCTTGTATGTATTCCTTTTCAAGCCAGGTACAGTTGTTGGACGTGACTGCCAAAGATGACAAACTGAGAAGTACACAACCAATAACTACTTAAAATGTAAACTGTGTAATTAAAATGTAAAAGTATAATAGAAATTCCAGTTATGTGTGAGTGAAGAGTGACTGAGGTGGTCACCAATGAATGACTGAAGAGGGATTGTGTGAGAGAGAGAGACTGTGTAGATATATATGTGTGACAATATATGTGTGTGCGAACTTAACAATGCTTTTGTATTGGAGTGTTGAGACTTTGGGGGAATGTATTACATGGATCTCTTGGACTGTAGTGAATCCTTGTTTTGAATGGTAGACGAGCTCTCTGGATTCTTTCTTGGTGGGATGTTGTTGCTGTGTTTCTTTTAGTTTTGGATCAGGGGTTGCCAATGCCGGTGCATTGCTTGATCAGCCTGTTGCAAAGGGCCCTGCAACAGACTGTCAAAGCCATCCTTGCGGTATAAAATAAAAAAAAAGAGGGGGAATTGTTGGGGTTGACAGAGAACCTGTCAGAGGCCTGGCAATTAGTGACGAGGAATTTAAACAACTTTTAGGAAATATTTACTGTCATGGCTAGGCTTCGCGAACGAAGATTTAGGAAGGCACTATCCACATTTGCTACAGGCACGCTGGTGGTTTATGAGACCAATACGTGACAGACATATCCGATTGCAAAAGGCGCAGCAGAAAGACTCCTTAGATGGTGTATTCTGCAAGACATGGTTCTTTCTGCGTTGCCTTTTTTCCTCGAGAGTGATCCTGCGTGTGTTCTCGAAGGAGACAACTGCGTTATAGATGGCGTGTCTCCAGGCATCCCGATTGGAGGCCAGAGTAGACCAGTTATGGTGATCAATATGACCAAGGCTGAGATGTTGTTTCAGGGAGTCCTTGTATCTTTTCTTCGGGGCTCCTCTCATGCGGCAGCCAGTGGCAAGTTCACCATAGAGCAGGATCTTAGGGAGGCGGTGGTCCTTCATCCTTGAGACGTGCCCTGCCCATTGCAGTTGCGTTCTCAGTAACATGGCCTCAATACTTGTGACAGTTGTTTGCTCTAGTACAGATGTATTGGTCACATAATCTGACCAGTGGATGTTAAGGATTGTACGGAGGCAGCGCTGATGGAAGCGTTCTAGGAGATGCAGGTGGTGGCGGTAGATGACCCATGATTCGGAGTCGTATAGGAGAGTAGACAACACTATGGCTTTGTAAACACTGATCTTGGTGCTTTTCTTCAAGTGTTTATTACTCCATACTCTTTTGTGGAGTTTTCCAAAAGCACTATATGCCTTTGATAACCTGTTGTCTATCCGTCGATCTTACCATCTGAGGAGATGAGGTTACCAAGGTAATTAAACTGTTGGACTGATTTGAGCTCTGATTGGCCAATGGTGATGTGGGGATGATGGGGGACTTCCTGAGGTGCAGGTTGATGGAGGACCTCTGTCTTCTTTAGGCTGACTTCCAGTCCAAAGAGCTCAGTAGCATCTGCAAAGCAGGATGTTAAACACTGCAGGGCTGCTTCTGTGTGGGCAACAAGGGCGGCGTCATCAGCATAAAGCAACTCCCAGACAAGATGGTTTAAGGTCTTGGTGTGGGCCTTCAGTCGCCTGAGATTGAATAGACTTCCATCAGTACGGTATCGAATGTAGATACCGTCCTGATCATCGAGGTCAGCTGTGTCCCTTTGGAGTATCATGCTAAAGAAGACGGTGAATAGGGTAGGAGCGAGAACGCAACCTTGTTTCACACCATTCTTAATTAAAAAGGGCTCAGAAAGTGTGTTGCCATATCTGACTTGGCCATGCTGATCCTCATGGAGTGAGATGATCATTTTAAGGAACTTGGGGGGACAACCTAAACGTTCCAAAATCTGCCACAGACCTTTTCTGCTCACAGTATCAAAAGCCTTGGTGAGGTCGACAAAGGTTACATAGAGACCTTTGTTCTGTTCCCTACACTTCTCTTGCAGTTGTCTGAGGACAAATACCATGTCTGTGGTGCTCCTGTTGGCTCTGAAACCACACTGACTTTCAGGTAGAATTCCTTCTGCTATAGTGGGTATTAGTCTGTTCAAGAGTATTCTTGCCAGGATTTTGCCAGCAATGGAGAGCAGAGTAATACCACGATAGTTTGAGCAATCTGATTTAGTACCTTTCTTCTTATACAAAGTGATGATGACAGCATCATGAAGGTCTGATGGTAGTTCACCGAGCTCCCAACAGCGCACCACAAACTCGTGAAATTTGGTGTGGAGTGCAAGGCCCCCATGTTTCCAGACTTCAGGTGGAATTCCATCAACCCCAGCTGCCTTGCCGATTTTTACCTGCTGTATGGTCTTGAGGGTTGCTCCTAAAGTGGGGGCAGTATCCAATTTATACTTTACTGGTTGTTGTGTGATGGACTGAATTGCTGAATCTTGGACTACACGGTTGGTACTGAAAAGAGTCTGAAAGTGTTCAGACCATCGATTCAGAATGGAGGTTTTATCTGTTAGAAGGGTTTGACCATCAGCGCTGAGTAGAGGGCTTTGTGCCTGGTATGTAGGCCCGTATGCTGTTTTCAAGGCCTCATAGAAACCTTTGTGATCACCTGTATCTGCGCATAATTGAGTTTTTTCAGCTAGATCGATCCACCATTTGTTCTGGATGTCACGGAGTTTCTGTTGGAGCTTGTTGCATGCGAGACGAAAGGCTGTTTTTCTTGCGTGACCGGATGGCAGTGCAAGGTGTTTGCGTGACAGGATGGCAGTGCAAGGTGTAAATATTTACTGTAATGCCGGACGGAACAAACGTAATGCAGCCCAGACCAAAGGTCACCAATCAAAATATGTATAGTGTCACCAATAGCATGTCACAGCATGCACAGTGTCTTCAGTGTCACCAATAAGAGTGTGTGCAGTGTCTTCTGTATTACCACTTAAAGTGTATACAGTGTTTTATGCTTGAGACTTTTGACCAATTGTGTTGTGGCACGATAGTGTGCAAAGAGTATAAAAGAAACACTTGAGAGCAATAAACAGTTTCCTGATCACCTTACACCTGGACTACATCTGATATCTGTGTCGTTTTGGCCGTTCTGACTTTAACAACGACACAGAAGAAACAAAACAAAGTCCCAGTTCCCCAGGTGGGGGGGGAGAGAAACCTGCGGTAACCCGGGTGGGGGGAAGGCAGGACTGTCCCGGTAGTTCAACAGTTGCTCGCAGCCATGTGTGCCTGCAGCGGTCAGCAGCCGATGGCTTTGTTATAAGTAAAATCAGCACTAGGTTTAAATATAGTAGTAAAAATTTATTAAAGATTTATATAAAAATCAAATAAGTAAAACAGCATTGGGTGACCTGAGGAGACCTCCGCTCCTTCAAGGCACACACCTCAATAAGTTTCAGTCTACCTTTTATAGGTTTGTAACTGCTCATTCCTTAAAGTCCCCTCCTAATGTTTCGATTCTTCTTTTTCACATCATCAGGTCTATCTGCGCCTGCTCCGCTCTGTTGCCGGGGGTTATACGCATGCGTTATCCTGTTGCTAGGAAACAAGCTCGGCTAGTTTCGTTTCCTTCTTTTGACGTAGTCAGTTTCCTCGGCGTATGTGCTATCTTGTCACTGGGAAGCAGACTCTGTTCTTGTTTCGTTTCCCCTTTTTGACGTAATTAGTTCCTTCTCCTATTACTTTAGATATCATTTTATATATATATATCTCTAAGATCTACGGATAACATAAAATATCACTCATTATTGTAACATAACATTATGGTTTGTAATTACAGTATTGCAAATATAAGTTGATAAGCAAATTCTCTCTTCTTTGGTCTTTATTGGCTATCACAATTTCCCCCCTTTTCTATTTATCATTAATTTGCTTATCAAACCTTATTACGGCTTCTCGGGCTGCACTCAAGGTAGGAAATGGTTCAACTTTAGATGTTTCTTCGTTCGATTCGAAATATGGCTGTCTCATTACCATAAGTTGTACCGTTTCAATCCTACCTTTAACAAAAGTCACAAATTTATTCAAAATACAAGGACCAAATGTCAAAGTAATTAACAACATTATTAGGGGGCCTATGACGGTAGAAATTAAAGTAGTTAACCAGGGTGATTTGTTAAACCATGATTCAAACCAGCTTTGTTGAGTTTCTCTTTCCCTTTTCCTTTGAAAAATTCCTTCACGTAATTTAGTCATAGATTCACGAACTACCCCCGAATGATCTGCCTAAAAGCAACATTCTTCTCCTAATGCAACACATAGCCCCCCTTGTTGTAAGAATAGTAAATCTAATCCTCTCCTATTTTGTAGAACTACTTCAGAAAGTGAAGTAAGAGACTTCTCTATGATACTGATTTTTTGATTCTCACTAAGTCTTCATCAACTGCTGCTCTTAGAGATGTTATCCCTTTATTTTGTTCAACAAGGGATGCAATTCCCATCACCGCCCCCGCTGTTCCCAGCCCAAGGAGCATTTTAATGAGGTGTTCAGAACTATCCCTTCATAGAATGGAGGTATTATCGTTATCTGAACACAAAAGTCTTTACTTTCATTAAATATTCCTAAAGACAAACAGGGAGTTACACCAGTCTTGGAGCATATCCACCATCCTTCTCTGCCAGGTATAACCCATTTCTTGGTTTTATCAAGTTTCTTGATGGTATAGCTGCATAAGTCTCTTTTAGTTGGAGGTACCTTTCCTATGCACACTCCCTGTCCTCTCACCTGCTGGAGAGTGATTCCTATCTGTTTTTCTCCCCAATTACATTGCCTAGGGTTGCCTTGATTGGGTATTTTAAATGAGGTGTTCAGAGTTATCCCTTCATAGAATGGAGGTTTGATGTCATAACACAACCAACAGGAATTAGTCAAGTTAGAGTCAGTGTGGTTAAGTGTGTAATAGGTCACTTGCATCAATTTTAACAATGGTTCTGCTTTCTCATGTATCTTGGTGTAGGTTGAGGTTCCACTAGAGTCATTAAAACTTACAGTCGGGGCAGTTGAAACTGTGGAAGTTTTTCTTTTCCTACTCTCCTTCTGATTTAAGTTATCCTCTTTTTTCTTTATGACCTTATTGGGTCCTACTGCCAGAGGGCGGTGGGTGATTTCTTGTTTTTTTATGAATATCAGCCCTCCCCTGTCTGTTCCATGTTCCCAGTATCTGATTCCCCAGGTTCTTCCTATTAACCATCCTGGGTCTTCTGGTTGCATTACCTGGAGGGTTATATACTCACAATTGCTATACCTCTTTGATCCTCTAGACAAAACAACTTGTGAAGGTTTACAGCCAGGTGGCCCCCATGTCGTCGTTAGGTACTTATCTCGAGAAGTAGGGGTCCAGGCAGAAGTAATAGTGGCACAATCCCAGTGTGCACAATAATATTGATCAGGATAGTTACAATATCCCTTTCCTGGATTAGATGCAGGACAAAGATAATGAGGTTTCAAATTTGAACAATGTGGTAAAGGAGCTATTTGACACAGTGTAGCAGAGAAACTGGGAGATCCTACTGTAAGATTAGTCCTAATTGTTTTTAAATCACTCCATCTGGTCAGGGTCCACTTGTACGGTTGATGTGGACTTTCGCTGCTTGGGGAAAGCTGCCACAAAAGTACCACAATCCATATATAATTTCCCATATCTGTTCTCCACCATATTATTGCTCTGCCTCCTCCGTCTGCTCCTTCGCAGGGAGCAACGGGGTTTTACATCTTCTCGGCAGCAGTCAATATTCTTCAGGAGAGTATGGGTTTTTGATAGGTTCTTATGACCTTTTCCTTTATTTCTCTAGACCTATTTGTTTCATATGCTTTTCTAGTATTTCTAAAAGTTGGTTAGTTGTGAAATTTGTTTTCCAGGCAAATTTAATGGCACACTGTTCTAGAGTTTTGTACCAATTTTTTTTGTAGACTTCCCAGTTCTCTGGTACTAACCACTCCCATCCACAGAATAACTTATCAATTTCCAAAACACTCAGTTACTCATCAGAAGCAATAAAGAACTCTCGACAATTCATACAATGGGTGTCCCGCCTACTGGCTGCACAATACCACTCTATACCACATAATGTACATTTGCAACTAACCCAACTCTGATGTCCTGAATCTGGGTGTTTTATACAGGGTATCTTCCGTACAGGTCTTTCTGGTAAAGTAATTTCAGTTTCCAATTGATATGGTTTGAAGCTGGCTCCCTGCCAAGTCTCCAAACCTTACCACCAGAAGCCCCCCCCCCCCAAAAACCTCAGGGAGAAGAGGGAGAGAAAAAAAAAACCAACCAACTAAGAAAACCCGAAACGAGAGAGAGACAGCTAAAGTGATATATATAAATATATTTACACTTATGTTACAATTGAAATATATACACAATTTAAAAATATATAGAATTTCACAAGGGAAGGGGAAGGGGGAAGGGAAAGGGAACAAAACCAAAATAATATATATATATATATATATATATATCCCAATCAGTAGCCCGAGATCTAGTAACTAAGAGTTAGCAAAGAAAATATCCCACCACTCTCCTTGGGACAACCGAGAGTCGCTCCGGTACGATCGCCGGCAACCTCCGCCTCCCAAGGTCGACAAGGCCCTACCAGGCCTCGCTCCCCAACACGGCAGACTCAACAGCAGGGAACCTGCACCTCCAAGCCGCCGGAAGGAAAGAGAGCGAAGGCCTCTCCTCCTTTCTTCTTATAATCTGGCTTACGTAAAAATCGTAGGGAATACTGGGTAAATCTGGACCCTTCCTTGGTTACAAACTGGTCACCAAGGAAGGCCTAGCCCAAACCACCACATTCTCCACCCCTTATTCCATACTATTTTTACGTAACACCTATGTCTCACGTTCGCCTACATCCCGCGCATATATATACACATATGCATATATAGTCCTTGTTGGTCTCTCGGCGCAGTTGTCTCGTCGTTGGAAATCAATACTGACATCAGTTCAGTTCAGTCCAGATCTTTGGTCTCCTCAGTCACAATTACAGTTCTGATTTTAGGGTTGTTTCATCACTGGATATTGGCATCAGCTTTAGTTCAGGTCTCTCTCTCTCTCATCTGGTGACTGGCTTCCTGTAAAAACACAACTCAGGACATACAATTAGTTTTTTCCCAAGGCTAAATTTCCTTGGGGCACACATTGGATCACTCCATCCTTTCTCATTATCCACCACGTATGTCCTGGCCCTTGAGCAAAGACAATCCCACGAATGGGTTTGTCTTGGCCTGAGGCAGGGGTAACCCAAACAGCTTTCCCTAGCATTCCCCTCAAATGGATTGCTGGAACTTTATCTCCATCAACAATGTGGAGGGATTCTGCTTGTGCAGGGCCAGCTCGATTGACAGAACCCCTGGTGTTAACTAGCCAGGTGGCCTTGGCTAAGTTCTTATCCCAGTTCTTGTAGGTTCCCTCACCTAGTGACTGTAGAGTTGTCTTCAACAGTCCGTTATATCTTTCAACCTTCCCAGCAGCTGGTGCATGATAGGGAATGTGGTACACCCATTCAATACCATGTTCCCTCGCCCAATTGGTGACTAATTCATTTTTAAAATGAGTCCCATTGTCCGACTCAATACGTTCTGGGGTCCCGTGTCTCCACAGGACTTGTTTTTCAAGGCCCAAAATGGTATTCCGGGCCGTTGCGTGGGGCACCGAAATAGTCTCTAACCATCCGGTGGTTGCTTCCACCATGGTAAGCACATAGCGCTTACCTTGGCGGGTCTGTGGCAGTGTGATATAATCAACCTGCCATGCCTCTCCATACTTATACTTCTCCCATCGTCCACCATACCACAGGGGTTTCAGTCTTTTCGCCTGCTTAATAGCGGCACAAGTCTCACAATCATGGATAACTTCAGAAATTATATCCATGGTTAAATCCACCCCTCGGTCTCGTGCCCATCTGTGGGTGGCATCTCGGCCCTGATGACCAGAAGCATCATGGGCCCATCGAGCTAAGAACAACTCTCCTTTCTGCTGCCAGTCTAGGTCTACTTGTGACACTCTTATCTGTGCAGCTTGGTCCGCTTCTCTGTTGTTATTATGTTCTTCATTAGTTCGCTTCTTGGACACATGGGCATCTACATGGTGGACTCTCACATTCAGACTCTTCACTCTGGCAGCGATGTCCTGCCACAAGTCAGCAGCCCAGATGGGTTTTCCCCCACGCCTCCAGTTCATTTTCTTCCATCGGTCTAACCATCCCCATAGAGCATTGGCTATCATCCACGAGTCAGTGTAGAGGTAGAGTCTCGGCCATCCTTCTCGTTCGGCGATGTCCAGGGCCAATTGGACGGCTTTGAGCTCTGCAAATTGACTCGACTCGCCTTGACCCTCGGTAGCTTCTGCCACTCGTCGGGTGGGACTCCAAACGGCTGCTTTCCACTGATGGTTCCTTCCTACAATACGGCAAGAACCATCAGTGAAAAGGGCATAACGCCTTTCTTCATCTGACAGCTGATCAAATGGTGGAGCTTCTTCAGCTCGGCTCACTGGCTCTTCTTCTTCTGTCAGACTGAAGTTCCCACCTTCAGGCCAATTTGTGATAACCTCCAGAATTCCAGGGCGATTTGAGCTTCCCAATCGTACACGCTGCGTAATCAAGGCTATCCACTTACTCCATGTAGCATCGGTGGCATGATGCGTAGGGGGCACCTTCCCTTTGAACATCCAATTCAGGACTGGTAGTCGGGGTGCTAGGAGAAGCTGTGTTTCAGTGCCAATCACTTCTGAGGCTGCTTGTATGCCTTCATAGGCTGCCAGAATTTCCTTTTCCACAGGAGTGTAGTTGGCTTCAGAACCCCTGTAGCTTCGGCTCCAGAAGCCAAGTGGTCGCCCTCGCGTCTCACCAGGCACCTTTTGCCAGAGGCTCCAGGAGGGACCTTTATCTCCAGCTGTAGTGTAAAGTACGTTCTTCACGTCTGGTCCCGTTCGAACTGGTCCAAGAGCCACGGCATGTGCAATCTCTTGTTTGATCTGTTTGAATGCCTGCTGCTGTTCAGGACCCCATCAAAAGGTATTCTTTTTACGGGTCACATAGTGAAGAGGGCTCACAATCTGGCTATACCCAGGGATGTGCATTCTCCAGAAACCTATGGCCCCCAGGAAAGCTTGCGTCTCCTTCTTGTTGGTCGGTGGAGCCATGGCTACAATCTCATTGACGACATCTGTTGGTATCTGACGTCGTCCATCTTGCCATTTCACCCCTAGGAATTGGATCTCTCTGGCAGGTCCCTTGACCTTATTCTTCTTAATGGCGAAACCGGCATTAAGGAGAATCTGGATGATTTCCTCTCCTTTCTCAAAAACTTCTTCTACTGTGTCCCCCCATACGATAATGTCATCAATGTATTGGATATGTTCTGGGGCCTTGCCCTTCTCCAGTGTGGCCTGAATCAGTCCATGGCAAATTGTTGGACTGTGCTTCCACCCCTGGGGCAGTCGGTTCCACGTGTACTGCACGCCTCTCCACGTGAAAGCAAACTGCGACCTGCACTCTGCTGCTAGGGGAATGGAGAAGAATGCATTGGCAATGTCGATGGTAGCATACCACTGCGCTGTCTTGGACTCCAGCTCGTATTGGAGCTCCAACATGTCTGGTACAGCAGCACTCAATGGTGGCGTGACTTCATTCAAGCCACGATAGTCCACCGTCAGTCTCCAATCGCCATCTGACTTACGTACAGGCCAAATGGGGCTATTGAAAGGTGAGTGTGTTCTACTAACCACCCCTTGGCTTTCCAACTTGCGGATCATCTTATGGATGGGGATCACAGCGTCTCGATTCGTCCGGTACTGTCGCCTATGCACTGTCTTAGTGGCTGTTGGCACTTGCTGGTCCTCAACTTGCAGTAATCCTACAACAGAAGGATCTTCTGAGAGGCCGGGCAGGGCAGATAATCGTTTGGATTCCTCTTCAGTCACCGCAGCTATACCAAAAGCCCATCGGTACCCCTTCGGGTCTTTGAAGTATCCTCTCCTGAGGTAATCCATGCCAAGAATGCAAGGGGCTTCTGGCCCTGTCACAATGGAATGTTTTTCCCATTGGTCTCCTGTCAGGCTTATTTCAGCCTCTACCACCGACAGCTCTTGAGACCCTCCTGTCACCCCAGAAATTGAAACAGTCTCTGTGCTCATATGTCCTGAGGGCATTAACGTACACTGTGCGCCGGTATCTATTAAAGCTTGGTATCTCTGAGGATCCGATGTGCCAGGCCATCGAACCCACACAGTCCAGTAAACTCTGTTATCTTTCTCGTCCCTCTCCTTCTCCTGGCAGAAGGCAGGGCCCCTCTATTGGTTCTGGTCGGAGCATTCACCATCGGATCTTTGCTTCGGCTTTTCAGAGGTTTTCTTGTCATCCTGGAAGCGGACTCCAGACCCCCTGCGTCTGGGAGATCTCAGTTCTCTTTCAAAGAAATCTGCATCTACTACGTAGACAACTTTCTTATCGGCTTCCTTGCGTTTTAGTTCTCTCACTCTGGCCTCAAGTCTGGAGGTAGGTTCACCATCCCACTTCCTCATGTTTTCTCCTTGGGCGCGCAGATAGGACCACAGCTCACTGCGCTTAGATCTACGCTTACGGTTTTCGCTCCTTCTGCGTGTGACGGAAGGAGATCGTGAGCGGGACCGGGACCAAGATCGAGATCGTGGTCGAGACCGGTCTGCTGATCTATCTCTGTAGCGTCTGTCCCTGTGGTCTCTGTAGTCATCTTCATAATCAGAGCGCCCGTAAGGTTCATCTCTCTCAGGTTTTTGTCTGTAACTAGAATCAGAATAGTCTCTAGAAAACTCATTCCTAGATTCTACTGTTTCTTTTAGATGTCGCAGAACCGTACACAGCATGCTCACAGGCGTTTCTGGCATGTTTGGAAGCATTACTCCTGCCAAGATGTGGAGATATGATGCAGGAGCACCCTGGATTATCTTCTTCCACATGGGCATTGTGCAAGTGGTAACCTCTGGGTCATCAGTGACGGGATCGTATTGAGGGTCATCATACATAAGTTCCAGCAATGCCAATTCTCTTAGGTACTGGATGGCGTCATCTATCTTGGTCCACTTCCTCACGGGGCACGGTAAATAGTCTTTAAATGGAAACCTTTGTCTCACACTTAAGACAAGTCGTGCCCAAAGACTGAGGTCAGGTTTCTCCTCTGCAATTAAGCGATCAAGTTCACGGTCTCCGGAGATGGAAGCTAGTTGTTCTGCTTCAGTAGCTGACAATATGTGACCTCTAGCCCCACGGTCTCGGCATCGGAGCAACCACGATAGAATTCGCTCACCAGGTCGACGAGTGTAATCTTTTTGTAAGTCCCGGAGTTCTGATGGGGTCATTGACCGCGACTCTGTAGTTTCCATTTTTGGGGATGGTGCTGCTCGTGAAGGTGGAGTTCTGGCACTGGCATCAGTATCAGTCCCCTCTCCGTTGTCTTCTGACCTGTTTTGCTCTCCATCTGGTCGTAGGCTTAAAGTTTTGGGCGTCGATACCCATGACTTCCTTTTCACTACAGGGGCGAGAGGTATCTCAGGTGGTGTAGTCTGGGTTCCACTTTCAGTGCACGTAGTAGAGGTGGCATTGGTCTCAGGTGGCAGGGTTTGAGTTTCCGCCTCAGCCTTAGTCTTCCGAGCATAGTCCACAGCAGCTCGATAGGCACTCGCCAGGCCCCAGTACAAAGCAAAAAACTGCATATTTGGGTCCTCATAAGATAAACACCCTTCTGCCAGACGACGTGCCACCTCATCAGGATCAAACACCTGCTCTGGTGTGAAATCCCAACTAATGGGAGGTGTCACACGCCCTACCAATTTACCAAAGTTGACCCAGATTCCTTGCCATCCAGGGACTGGTTTTCTCAAGGCCCTTCCCAAAGTTCCAGCAAATCCCTTTGAGTTTTGGCGTTTCCTGCAACAAGAAAAGCAGTACCGCACCACCTTTCCAATGTTAAACACCACTTCCATGGCTTTTAGGAATAGTATAACTGTTGCCAAACAATTTATGTAAGGATTGGGGCCAATTTTGATTCCAGGGACCTCAGCCACTAGGCCTTTGATGTCATAATTAAGGAAAGGCAGATATTAGTAGATGCCTTTTGGGTCAGTTCTCACTGGATACCCAGCAGCATATATAAAAACGGCCAAAATAACCAAGAAAATGAATAAAAAGGACATGTTTATATATTTTTCTCTCTTTGTTCCCACACAAAGCTATATTTATATAAACAATAGGTTCTTGGCAGCTCTCCCGGTAGTGTTCCCAAACAATGGGCAGTGTTTGCACCAACTTGGCTCCCTTCCCAGACTTGTTCCCAAACAACCGTGGCAAAACCAAAACAAACCGGAGATAACCAGAGATAAACCGGGCGGAAACACCAGATAAGGTGATATGGTTTGAAGCTGGCTCCCTGCCAAGTCTCCAAACCTTACCACCAGAAGCCCCCCCCCCCCCAAAAACCTCAGGGAGAAGAGGGAGAGAAAAAAAAAAAACCAACCAACTAAGAAAACCCGAAACGAGAGAGAGACAGCTAAAGTGATATATATAAATATATTTACACTTATGTTACAATTGAAATATATACACAATTTAAAAATATATAGAATTTCACAAGGGAAGGGGAAGGGGGAAGGGAAAGGGAACAAAACCAAAATTTTATATATATATATATATATATATATATATATATATATATATATATCCCAATCAGTAGCCCGAGATCTAGTAACTAAGAGTTAGCAAAGAAAATATCCCACCACTCTCCTTGGGACAACCGAGAGTCGCTCCGGTACGATCGCCGGCAACCTCCGCCTCCCAAGGTCGACAAGGCCCTACCAGGCCTCGCTCCCCAACACGGCAGACTCAACAGCAGGGAACCTGCACCTCCAAGCCGCCGGAAGGAAAGAGAGCGAAGGCCTCTCCTCCTTTCTTCTTATAATCTGGCTTACGTAAAAATCGTAGGGAATACTGGGTAAATCTGGACCCTTCCTTGGTTACAAACTGGTCACCAAGGAAGGCCTAGCCCAAACCACCACACCAATTCACAACAAAAAGGAAAAGTGCTCCCTTTTTCAGCAATTTGGTATAATCCACTTCCCCCAGTCTGGTAAGGGATTGGTCCACTCAGCCAACGGCTATACCGAACTCTTATTAAAGTTAGGTCTGAAGGTACTCCAAACCAGGAGTATAGGCTGGGTCTTACGTCTCGTTCAAAGTAATTCATTTACCCGTCCTGTTTTTCTGAACGTCATTCGGAGATTCCCAGGTTGAGAGGTTACAGTCCATTCAGGAGTGTTGACTGGTCCCTTAACCCGAGATGCGTGAGTCCATCCTCTTTCAGCAGTACGAATGGTTGTATCTGTAGTGAGAAGAACAACAAAAGGTCCTTCCCAATGAGGGGTTAATGAGGACTCTTTCCATGTCTTAATTAACACTCTGTCTCCAGGTTGAATTTTGTGTATTGCCATATCCAACGGGGGTCTCTGAGTTACTAATCCTTTCTTCCTTAATTCCTGTCTTCTTTTCATTAACTCAATGATATATTCCCTCAAGAGGGTATCTTCTACCTTGGGATTTTCTATTGGGATTCCAAAATCATATGGCATCCCATACATCATTTCAAATGGTGAAATTCCTGTGTCAGTGTGTGGTTGGGTCCGTATATATAATAAGGCCAATGGCAAACACTTTACCCAATTCATTTTAGTTTCCATCATTAATTTAGTCAATTGTTTCTTTATTTCTCCATTCATTCTTTCCACCTTACCAGAGCTTTGTGGATGCCAAGGAGTATGGTACTCCCACTTGGTTCCAAAAAGTTCTGTTGTCTCTTTGATTATTTTAGAGGTAAAGTGTGGTCCCCTGTCTGAATCCACCACTGCCACAGCACCGTACCTTGGAATGATTTCTTCTAATAAAATCTTAATCACAGTTTTGGCCGTACATCGTGCTACAGGAAAGGCTTCTACAAAGTGGGTGAGATGATCCACTAACACCAGTAGGTGGCGATACCTGCCTGCTTTAGGTAACTCAGTAAAATCTGTCTGTACTTTCTCAAAAGGTCTCTTAGCTATTTCTCATCCTCCTTGTACCCGTTCTCTCAATTGCCTTTTGTTTACCTTCTGACAGGTTAAACACCCTTCCAAAATTCTTTTTGCTATTCCATACGCTCCCACACAAATGAATTCATTTTCAGACTGATCCACTAAAGCTTGAGTCCCCCAGTGTGTCTGTTCATGTAATTTCCTCATTATTCTCTGAGCAAGCCCCTTTGGAAGTACTTCCCGACCATCTGCTAATAACCATTTATTATTTTCCTCCTTTGCTCCATATTGCCGCAGTTTCTTTTTCTCTTGGTCACTGAAACTTTTCAGGACATTTCTGTATTCTGGCTCTGAACTAGCCATTACTAATAAAGCTGCTTTCTTTACCTCTTCATCTGCCAGATTGTTGCCTCTAACAGTAGCTTTTAACCCTTTTTGATGCCCTTTAACGTATACTACTGCAATCTGTTTTGGTTTTCTCAAAGCCTTTAAGATTTCTCGTATTAGAGTTTCATGAATAAGTCCTTTATCTTGGGAATTAATCAATCCTCTTTCTTCCCATATCTTGCCAAAGGTATGAACTACCCCAAACGCGTACTTAGAATCTGTGAATATAGTGCCTACTTTTCTATCTAATAATTGTAACGCTCTCAACAGTGCATATAACTCACAAGTTTGGGCTGACCATGTCTTATCTAAGGGTCCAGATTCTCTGACCTGGAAATTTTCTCCATCTATCACTGCATATCCTGATTTTCGATTCCCATTAACCACTCTAGAAGAACCATCGATGTATATTTTCTCTCCCGAGCTCAGTTCTTCTTCTTCTAAGTCCTCTCTAATCTTTGTCTGAAAGTTTATTACTTGTAAACAGTCATGTACTAGATCTTCTTTAGGTTCTCCATATAAGAAATGAGCTGGATTTTGCACATTTGTCATCTCTAACTCTAGATCAGGTGAATGCAATAAGATACTTTCATATTTTAATAGTCGACTATCTGTCAACCATTTCTCAGCTCTCTGTTGTAATACTCCTCTTATAATATGGGGAGTAAAGACTTTTAATTCTCCTCCAAAAGTCACCTTTATAGCTTCTTCAACTAACAAAGCTGTAGCAACTATACATTGCAAACAGGTTGACCAACCTCTACTTACTGGATCTAGCAATTTTGAATAGTACCCTACTGGTTTCCTCTGTCCGGTCCAGGTCTGGGTTAGGACTCCGTAGGCTGTACCATTTTCTGTATTTACAAATAGATAAAAAGGTTTCCGATTGTCCGGCAGACTTAGCACAGGTGCATTCACTAAATCTTCCTTCGGTTTTTCTAATTGCTGTTCATCTTCATCACTCCACTTTACCAACCCCTCCTTGGTTAGTTTTTCATACAAAAATTTGACTTTACTACTGTAATTCTCAATCCATTGTCTACAATACCCAAATAGGCCCAGAAGTTGTCTAATCTGTCTTTTATTCCTGGGTACAGGTAGTGACAGAATTCCATTTACTCGATCGGGGTCTAGTCTTTTATGTCCCCTGCTCAACCAATGCCCTAAATACTTAACTTCTTCCTCCATAAATTGCAATTTAGATTTTGACACTTTCAAACCTTTTAAACTTAAGAAATTCAAAAGTCTAATGCTTTCATCTCTTACATCTTCTAACTTTTCTCCAGCAACTAACAAGTCATCTACATATTGGATCAAGACTGTACCCTGGCGAGGTTCAAAAGACTCTAATAGTTGCCCTAAGGCTTGCCCAAACAAATTAGGGGATTCTGTAAATCCCTGAGGTAGAACAGTCCATCTAAATTGTTGTTTCCTATGTGAGTCAGGGTCTTCCCATTCAAAAACAAAGTAGTCTCTACTTTCTTCCTTCAGAGGACAAGTCCAAAATGCGTCTTTGAGGTCCACCACGCTATACCACTTATGGTCAGGTGAGAGTTGGTTTAGTAAAGTATAAGGATTAGCGACTACGGGATACCGGGTAACTGTTCGTTTGTTCACTTCCCTCAAATCCTGCACCAGACGATATGATCCGTCAGGTTTCTTTACTGGCAAGATGGGAGTGTTATGGGGTGACTTACATGGTTCCAATAATCCTTGTGTTAAAAGTCTTTCTATGGTCGGTTTAAGTCCAATCCTTCCTTTATGTGGAATGGGATATTGTTTCACCCTTATTGGTTCCCTCGGATTTCGAATAGAGACCTAGAATGGCTTTATATCTAGCTTTCCCACAGAGTCAGGAGTAAACCACACCTCAGGATTTATTCTTTTTTCATCCTCCGCCGTAAGGGCATATATTTGGACTTGTAATTTTTGATCTCTCACTTCTAAATTTATTCCCAATTCTATTATCAAATCTCTTCCTAATAGATTATACTCAGCCTCAGGAACCAATAGAAATGTTCCTAATGCATATTTATTCAGGGCTTCTATTTCCACATCTTTTATTAGGGGCACCTTAAATGGTTCTCCCTTGGCCCCTATAACTTGGACTGTGTCTGAGGAAGTCATGCAACCCCAGGGTAACTTTTGAACTGTCGATCTTTCTGCCCCTGAGTCCACTAGGAACTTGAGTTCTTGTTGCTGGGGACCTATTTTAAGTTTTATCAAGGGCTCTGTATTCTTCTGGGTCCCCAGCAAATAGAGCCCCTGACTCCCCTATTCTTCTTGGTAAGTCTGTTCGTCTTGCAATCTCTTCCTGCAATTTCTTTTTATATGTCCCCTCTGCCCACAGTAGTAACACTCCATCTCACTTAAGTCTAACCACACACGCCCTCTTAATGGTTCACGTTTATTAGGTCCACAAGGGATCCTTCGTCTCTGTTCTCTGTCCCCTCTTTGTCCTCCTTTTATAGCTGCCACTAAAATTTTTGTCTGCTTCCTTTGCATTTCTTCTTGCCTTTTCTGCCTTTCTTCTTCTCTTTTCTGCAATTCTTCCTGTCTTTCCTCTCATTCCTTTTGACTCTCTTCCTCCCTTCGCACATATACTTTCTGTGTTGTCCTCAACAATTCATCCATTTCTTTACACTGCCAATCATCTATGTCCTCCAGCTTCTTTTTAATATCTGCCCATACTCCACTCACAAACCACATCTTAAGCACTTACTGTCCCATTCCATCACCTGGATCCATACCAGAATAAAGTTGGAAAGTCCTTCTGAGTCTCTCTAACCATTCAGTTGGACTTTCTTCTTTCTTTTGATATTCACTGAAAGCTTTAGTAACATTCTGCCCTCTAGGAACAGATTCCTTTATACCCTGGACAATCATCTCTCTCAGGTCATTCATATTTCTTCTATGATTTTGCTCATTATGGTTCCAATTAGGATTTTCTAAGGGCCATTTAATATCTGCAGCCGGACCCTGCCGGTGCCTTTGGTCCCAACCTTTCATTCCTGCCTTCCTAATCATTCCCTGTTCTTCCACAGTGAATAATATTCCTAAAATTGACTGCATTTCTTCCCAAGTATATATATTAGGACCTAAAAACTGGTCAAATCTCTCAGCCACTCCTAAAGGATCCTCTAGGAGATTTCCCATCTCTTTTTTAAATGTTCTAACATCTCCTGAATTCAATGGGACTGATATAAACCCTATCCTATCTCCTTGATTTCTTCCTCCCCCCATTGTAGTCTCTCTCAGGGGGTATAGTTGTGACTTGTTCGTAGATAAAGAGACTACTCCTGAAGAACAAGGCTCTGTTTGAATGGACTGTGGAATCATTGGGGATATTATATTAGGACTCTGTCAGGAGTTGCTGATTGCTGCACTTCCTGAAGGGGAACTGGACAGAATGTTTGCTGATCTCTTACTCCAGCAGCCACAGACAGGGTGGCTTCCTGAATTTCAATAGGGGAGAGAGGTAATTTCACTGGAGCAGTGGGAGTGAATACACTCCTGTGGTCATTCTGAATTACAGCACCACACGGAGGTGATACCATGGGCATAGACCAAGACGGCATATGGAGGGGGTATTCTTTGGGACTCTTTTAGGTCATAAGCTGTCTTCTGTCCTTTCTCTTCACTTAATGGGGAGAGAGAGATTCTAGTATCTGCTTCTATCCATAAGCTAGCGTACTCACATTCCTCTGCACAAAATGGTTTTTTGCTATTCACATACAGATTTAAAGCCTGACATATCCAGTCCTCAAATGAGCCATATACTGGCCAAAACAAATAGTCCTGTCTGATTTGCTTTCCTCCCCATACTTCCATACAATAATGCACCATCTTTTCCCTCGACTTTCCTTCTCTAGAGGGATAATCATTCCAATACTTGATCATAACTCCTAAAGGACTGTCTGGAGGTATGGTTGGTAACCTCACCACAGACTCATTCTCGAGTTTTTTCCTCTCCTGTGGGGTATCCTGCAGCTTCTCCTTATGATCCCCCATTCCACCCTTCCCTTTGGATTTTTCCTCACTCTTAGGGCTGTCCTGCACTAATTTACAGCCACCCATGGGAGTAGAAGATCTACTTTTCTTCTGTCCCATCTTCCAGAATGCTTTCACACCCACAAATTCACATCAGTTGCTTCCCTCCTTTCGTGACCTGCCCCCTCTCGGGGATACAGGAACCGCACTACCGGGAGGTCCCACTCAATTCGCCCTGCTGGACGTCTCAGTCTCTCGCACTCTGGGATTCCCTCCCAACCGAAAGAGGTTCGCAAATACTGACCTCTCCTGGATAAGTCTTCATCCAACTCCTCGCTGGACGGTCCCTTTCCTAACCGGACGGCACCTGGTACTCTTGCTCTCTCCTGGAGCAAGACACTTACTCCCCCTGGAGTAAGTCCCCATTCGAACCCCTGTCAAACGGACCCCTCCCAACTGAAGAGGTTTCACTACTCACTTTTCTCCTGGAGTTAGTCTTCGCCCGGGCTTATGCATAAAATTACAGGGAACTGCAGTAATTTATTTGCTTATTTGCTTTTTCTAAATCTTCTCGGTCGGAATTTCAGAGTCTGTGCTGCAGAACCCCCCTCCAGGACCATCCAAAAAAAAAGGACAGGGCACCCGCCCCAGAGGGGAGTTCTACTGCCCAGGAACCCTGATCCGAGTCGCGGAACCAAAAATTGTTATAAGTAAAATCAGCACTAGGCTTAAATATAGTAGTAAAAATTTATTAAAGATTTATATAAAAATCAAATAAACAAAACAGTGCTGGGTGGTCTGAGGAGACCTCCGCTCCTTCAAGGCACACACCTCAATAAGTTTCAGTCTACCTTTTATAGGTTTGTAACTGCTCATTCCTTAAAGTCCCCTCCTAATGTTTCGATTCTTCTTTTTCACATCATCAGGTCTATCTGCGCCTGCTCCGCTCTGTTGCCGGGGGTTATATGCATGCGTTATCCTGTTACTAGGAAACAAGTTCGGCTAGTTTCGTTTCCTTCTTTTGACGTAGTCAGTTTCCTCGGCGTATGTGCTATCTTGTCACTGGGAAGCAGACTCTGTTCTTGTTTCGTTTCCCCTTTTTGACGTAATTAGTTCCTTCTCCTATTACTTTAGATATCATTTTATATATATATATATCTCTAAGATCTACGGATAACATAACAAAATATCACTCATTATTGTAACATAACATTATGGTTTGTAATTACAGTATTGCAAATATAAGTTGATAAGCAAATTATCTCTTCTTTGGTCTTTATTGGCTATCACAGCTTCGCAGTCAGCAATGAAAGAGTCCTTTTTCCCACAGGCATTTCCGAAGGCAGAATACCTCGCTCTGAGATGGGTCGGTCTCTCTCTCTCAGTCAGTGTCCCGTGGGGAAAAAAAAACTTCCTCTCTGGAAAAGAAAAGGAGGTAGTCGAAACCACCACCCCCCCACCCTCGCTCTCTCCAGTTGGTCGACAAAACCAAAAAAATCTCCGGACACAAAAGACTCCCGAGGCGTGCCCCAGCGCTTCCAGGGAACCTCCCCCTTCCCCCCACTTTCACGCTGCCCAGCGTTTGCAACTCTGCTCCATCCCCCACCCCGTCCCCGACTCTCCCCATTCCGGAAGAAACAGATGGGGTGGAAGTGGGAAAAATGGGACGTTAGGGAAAAAATTCCAACATCTCTTTTCAAACCTATGACAAGAGCCAAGGAGTGATCAGCAGGACCCACTCACCCTTTCACAGCCCCATATGGTCAGTGCAAAAATCTAACAGAGAATGGAGACTGACAATAGATTATCGTGGCCTGAATGAAGTCACACTGCCTCTGAATATTACCATACTGGACAAGCTGGAACTTCAATAGGGACTGGAGTCAAAGGTAGCCAAGTGGTGCCACAATTGATATCACTAATGTGTTTTTCTCTATTGCTTTAGCAGCAGAATGCAGGTCACAGTTTGCCTTCACTTGGAGGGATATCCAGTACACCTGGAACCAACTGCCCCAGAGGTGGAAAACCAGCCTGTAATAAACTGAGAGAATTATTTGAGCTAATTAAAAACAGTGTAAGGTCAATACAACCTGGAGAGAGAAAAGAAAAACAAATAGTAATACTTAATTGGGCCCCTATAAAGACATAAAACAAGTTACCTCCCTTTTACCTTGTATAAGATTTATAGTGAAGGGACTTCGTTTAGTTACCTAGATAATAACACCTTTCTTAAAAATTTATAACTTTGTATAGATAACAAGCTAACATCTGCTGAATGTCTGACTTGACAATGTGTAATATTTATGCTTATGTATAATGAATATTCATGAAGTAGTTGGGGATAAATATTGAACAACTGTCTTCTTTGGGTGTGACAGGCGTTGGGAGTTGCTAAAACTCCTCCCTGATCACCCAGTACTGAATTTGCTTTTATCATATAATGAATTCTAATTGGCAATCACCTGGTTTTGGGTTTCTATTTCTCACAAGCCCTACCATCTTCCATGGACTGATCCAGACTGCACTGGAACAGGGGGAAGCTCCAAAACACCTGCAATACATTGATGATATAATTGTGTAGGGCAATACAGTCGTGATGGTTTTAAACTTCAGTGAATTCTTTCCACACAGGCAGCAGTCTCCTGTTAAGGAGAGATACATATCGAGATTTAATTGTATCTTCTAGCTCAGGTCTTAATGGTTTTCCCATTGAAAAGCTAATAGCATCCACATACCAACTGAATCACTTAAGGGAAGCCTCATTCCCAGGTGTAGCCACGGTTGAGGGGCCGGCGGGGAGTGGGGAGCATGGGCAAGGAGTTTTTGGACTTGGGGGAGGAATTTGCTCTCTTCTTTCCTGCCTTGGAGGTGGTGTGGAGGGAGACTTCAGCCTTCACCCTTGACAATTTCCACACTCCTCTAGTTCCATTGCCTTTGGCGCTCAGCTGTTGCCTTGCTGAGGCTTGCAGTAGCTCGGGGAGAGTCCCAGCTCGCCCCCCAATCCCTTATGCCCTGTGATGTCTTCTCTGCAGACTGCCATCACTGCCTGGGTGTGCTCTGGACCTGTTGGGGACCTGCACCGTCTGCAGAGGAGCTTCTATTCCCCTCCCCCTCAGGAAAACGGTGAGAGAGTCCCTGTGGTGCCCACGGGAGGGGTCCCAGACCGTCTGCTGCTGCAGAGACCCACCATTGTTACACGGGGTTTTTTGGAAGTCGGCACCACTCTCTTGGTTGGTCCCTTTCACCCTCCTGGAGCCCAGCAGGGCCCCCTGCCAATCATCAGTGAGTTACTGCAACCTTTGCCTCCTGGAGCCCAACAGTGCGCCCTGTTGTTTGTGGTTATAACTGCTCTGAAAGGCAAAGACACTTAATTATTTGAAAGTTTCGGTTACGGTGTTGTTGCTTGTTCTGTTTTTGTTTTATATATATATATTTAGTAAAGAACTGCTATTTTCTTTTCTACACTTTCTTTTGCCTGAAGCCTCTTAATTTCAAAGTTATAGTAACTTGGAGGGAGGAGTTTGGTTTTTGTTCTTATATTCCAGGAAGGTTCCCACCGTCCTTAGAAGACATTTTGTCTTGTAAAACTAAGACAACAGCAAAAGAAGTTTTTGAGAAAGGGAGGAAAATAATCCAAATCCTTCTGAAACTTGGTTTTTCCATGAAACTAAGTATAGGGACCTGCACAAGAGATCCAGTTTTTAGGAATAAAATGGCAAGATGGACATTGTCAGATCCCAATGGATGTGATTAACAAGATAACAGAAAAGTCTCCACCAGCTAATAAGAAATAAAAACAAGTTTTCTTGGTCACTGTGGGATTTTGGAGAATGCACATTCTAAATTACAGTCTAATTGTCAGCCTTCTCTATAAGGTGATCAAAAAAAAAGAATGACTTTAAATAGGGGCCCTGAACAACAACAAGACTTTAAACAAATTAAACAGGAGATTGTTCATGCAGTAGCCCTTGGGCCAGTCCGGACAGGGTAAGATGCAAAAAATGCGCCGCACACTGCAACTGGGGAGAATGGCCCGACCTGGATCCACTGTCAGAAAGTAGCAGGGGAGACTCAAGGTTGACCCCTGGGGTTTTGGAGTCAGGGATACAGAGGATCTGAAGCCAGCTATACTCCAGCTGAAAAGGACATACTGGCAGCTTATGAAGGGATTCGAACTACTTCAGAAATTATTGGTAATGAAGCACAGTTCATCCTGGCACCTCAGTTACCTGTGTCGGGTTTCGATGTTGAAAGTCCATTCCAATGTTTAATCACCCTTTCTGTGAAGAAATTCCTCCTAATGTCCAATCCGAACCTCCCTGACATAGTTTGAGGCTATGTCCTCTCATCTTGTCTCTAGTTGTTTGAGAAAAGACGTCAACACCCACCTGGCTACAACCTCCTTTCAGGTAGTCGTAGAGAGTGATAAGGTCCCCGTTGAACCTCCTCTTCCCCAGGCTAAACAACCCCAGTTCCCTCAGCCTCTCCTCATAGGACTTTTGCTCTAGACCCTTCACCAGCTTTGTTGCCCTGGACTTGCTCCAGCACCTCAGTGTCCTTCCTGAATTTATAGGGGCCCAGAACTGGACACAACACTCGAGGTGCGTCCTTACCAGTACTGAGTACATGGGAAAAAATTACTTCCCTAGTCCTCCTGGCCACACTATTTCTGATACAAAGCAGGATGCCATTGACCTTCTTGGCCACTTGGGCACACGCTTGTAGGAGGCGTGTCCAAGGCACGGGGGACGTGACGGGGCAGAGAAACCCAAAGGAGCATGCGTCTAAATGGATAACCCTATTGGTTAGAAGGTCACATGATATCAGGGTATAAAGAGAAGCGCCGAATTTGAAATAAACCTCTTTGATTACCACCTCAGAAGAGCGTACATCCTTCTTTATTACATAAAGGCTTAGTGTCACGTGGTTCCCACACGTGGCACATCGGACAGGGACTTGAAACCTATATTAGGTAGATTAAAATATCCTGGATCAGGCAAAAAACTCGGTAATTCTGGTTTCGTCTCAATTGTTTGGAGATGGGAATTTTCACCGAAAAAAATCTAGACGTCTGTAAGCCGTTGTCTCAGTGGCATCTGAGAAACATGATCTTAGTTTAGTGAGCTCGAAAAAATATTAGAAGTGCACAGGAACAAGAAGAAAAGAAGAAAGAAGAAAAGAAACCGAGAGATCGGAACAGCGAGCAGCCAAAAGACAGTGGACCCGAGTCCAACATCCACCTAAGTGGTGAGTCAGGCTGAGAGGCAGCGCCAACATCCAGCACGCAGCAAGGACCTTTCCCTAAGCGGTGCCATGTCCGCAGCTCAGAGAACCGGGTGGCGGAGCACCCTAGAACCACTCGGCCGTGCGCGTAAAAGCAGCTCCGCCGCTGCCGCCTTCTAACATCCCCAGCCCACCGCCAGATCCCAGGAAGCCCGCATCGGTTTTCTGCCTAGCAGAAAGTGCTGCAGCTCACCGCCGCAGCCTGCCGCTTCCTGCCGATCCCTGCCTGTCTGTGACGACAGGGTGGACCCTCAAAGCCGAGGAAAAACCACTCAAACCGCGGAGACCCCAAAGGAACTTCCCGCCGCTTTTCCACCTCTTGCAGCCGCTGGAGCCGCGTTGGAGCGACGCTAGGACTGCACACCGCGCCAGTCGTGCCGCAGACGCCGCGCCGCCGAGAACCCGTGCCGCCGCCAACGCCGAGATGCTGCAGCCGATCCCGCCGCCGTTGGAGAAGCCCCCGGACAGACACCACGCCCCGCGCCGAGGAACCGAGCCCCCCTGCCGCCGCCACGCCGCCGCAGCCACCCGCGACCCCCCCCGCCACGCTGGAACCGCCAGTCACACCGAGGGACCCCTCGCCACCGCAGCCAAACGGAGAAACTGCAACCGACTCAGAAACCGAAACTAAAAGCAGTCAGACAAAAGACTCCCAAACACTTGTGCTTGCAGTCGCCTGGAGCTAAGGTAAACATGGGGAACTTTGTCTCCATGGAAACCTCACAGACATTGAAACATTAACTTTACTGCTAAAATCTTACCACATTCAAACTACAGAAGCAGAGTTCTGTACACCCCACACTCCCAATAACAGAACTGTTACATTTAAACACATAGAAAACACTGGAACCGAGGCAAGTGACCTCAGAGCTTGCAACATAATACCAATTTATTCAGGGATAAGGTCTCCCCTGCACAAGGCGCACGAGCAAATGAAACAATTAACGCACACCCCACCCTCCACTCACACGACCCCCAAAACATAGTAACAGAAACTCACGAAATGTACTGGGGGGAGAGAAAAGAGCCATTTGTGAGTTAAACTTCGGGTCAGAAACCGAGTACCACAGAGACACAAGTCACTGGGAGGGAACAAAGCCTGAAATGCAAGATCCCAGCCCATGGGGGTCAACACACAGAGCTCTGTTACAGTCATGAGGGAGGTAACCCGGCATATTTACTGTGATAGCCAATAAAGAACAAAGAAGAGATAATTTGCTTATCAACTTATATTTGCAACACTGTAATTACAAACTGTGATAAACAAAGTCTCAAGTTTCTATAAGTTTCAAGTAATAGTTTACTATGTGGTAGAAGCGGGTGGCTGGCTGGGTGGCGGAAATGGGACCAGTTTCCCAGGTCTGCACACCTACTGCAGGGTATATTTGGTGTTTGTCTTGACTACTTCATGCATATTGATTGTATCATATACATGTACATTCTGTGGGGTTTTGTTAAGTGTTTAATGTATGGATTTTCTTACAGCTAAAGCTAAGAGAGTTATCTCTACAGTCAGTCATAATTCATGTATTCTTGGATGAACAGGCGCCTAAAGATTTAAAGTTCTAAAGCTAAAAGGGTTATCTCTACAACCAGTCATAATTCATGTATTCTTGGACGAACAGGCGCCTAAAGATTTAAAGTTCTACTATATTTCATTCTTGGGATAGTAAGGAGGTTTTAGGCCTCTTGACCTTGTGAGGGTCTGTTTTGTTTCTTTGTGGGGGTGTAGTTGAGTTTTGCAATCCATTTGTTTTGTTTTGATGTAGTCACCCATTTGTTTCACGAATCACGATTATTTGTATATCACACAAACCATAATGTTATGTTACAATAATTAGTGATATTTTGTTATGTTATATACATATAAAATGATGCTTAAAGCAATATGGGAGGGAACTAATTATGTCAAGAAAAGGAACCAAAAAGAGAACAGAACTATTTCCCAGCAGCAAGATAGCACATGCGCAGAAGAAGCTGACTACGTCAAAGGATGGAATGAAACTAGCCGAGCTTGTCTCCTAGCAACAAGATAACGCATGCGTATAGCCTCTCGGCAACAGAACAGAGCCGGCGCAGATAGACCTGATGACGTAAAACAAAAAGAGGGGACTTTAAAAAAGATAAGCAGCTACAAACCTATAAAAGGCAGATTGAAAATTATTGAGGTGTGCCTTGGATGAGCAAGGAAGGCTCATCAAGTCACCCAGCGCTGTTTTGCATATTTGATTTTTATATAAATCTATAATAAAATTTTTTTACTACGATAATTAAGCCTAGTGCTGATTTTACTTATAACATTTACCACCCCACACTGCGGATGAACAACGACCATGTGTCTCGGACTGGGCACAGCCATCTTGCCCGCCAAACAGACCAAAAGCCGATCTGTCTCTTCCGGCCCCAGCACCGCCCCGCCCCACCCATAGGCACAAGAGGGAAGGTAGCCCTCCACCACCCTCCCACACCCCCCCACAGAGAGCCGGGATTACTGGGACCACGGGGGGGGGGGGGGAGACAAAGAAGGATGGAGAGGAAGAATCAGGAATAGTTCCAGCGGGAGGGAGCGAAGAGGCAAATGAGAGAAAGTCAGTTAACATGTGGGAACAATGTCTGGACAAGGCATTTCGAGTGGGAAACTTGAATGATATTCAAGCATACTCAATCGATACTAGCCAACGTCAGCCCCCTCAATTTCAGCCTCTATCATATGAGGCTACAGAGAAATTGAGGCAGTCGATAAGAGATGCTGACATGTCCTTAACCAATACTTTCAAGTATTTGGAGACATTGAGTTCCATCTATTTTTTTACCCCACATGACTGGAAGAATCTAATGAAATTAGTTCTTAATAACACCCAATATACAGTCTGGTTATCTGACTTTCGAGAGAATTGTGCTAAACATGCAGCTAACACCCAAGTAGGCATAACAACAAACCAATTAACCGAGGAGGGGAGTTGCAGCACAGTAGATGCCCGATCAACCTATCCCTGGGAGGTATACAAAGTGTAGTGGTTTAGATTTTGTTTTCCCCCAGAGGTTAAGAAAAGTGGTAGACCCCAAGGGGTGGAAACCCCTGGAAGTTTTGAAGTTCTGTCCAATGGGCGCTCCTGCAAAAATGTCAATATCCCACAAGCTCACCGGAAGTGATGAGTTGTAGTTTTGGGTGTTAGAAGAAGTAGTCATGTTGTAGAGCCATGAGGAAGGGGCTCTGAGCCCCTCGGGCCTCTGGGGCCTCCAGCCCCTGGCTGGGGGGACTACAGAGACTTGGAACAGTGTTAGACTGGACTAAGTGTCTGTAGTTTGCTGGGAGATGTTTTCTCCACCCTGGGCAGCAGAGACAGAGCAGAAAGCAGAGACGCAGCGTCCAGAGACTGGCAGAGAGCCAGGACAGATAAGAACTGAACTGGAGAAGTAGCAGAAGCTAGCAGCAGAGCTACAGAGTTCTGGGGGTAAGAACTGATACCAGACCCCCCCCCGCAAAACTCCTTTGATCCCTCTGAGAAAAAGAGGGAGATGGACTCCTATCTTGGAGAACAGTTTTGGACATGCAGCACTGGAGAGAGAGAGGAGCTGAGAAACTCAGTCGTCCTGAGAACTGAGTCAGGACGGTGTGGGAGGTTGGCCTTGGGGGCCCTCCCTTGTTGCAAGCTACAAAGAAGCTCGCAACCTGAGACAGGGCACAGAGGCCCTGCAAGGAGTTTGAATCTCCTGGAGATACCAGACCGTCACAAAGACCCCCTGCGTCTCGTGATATGACCGTGGTGGAACGACCTTTGTCTGGGGTGACGTAGTCCACGGAGGAAGACCCCTTTGCCTGCATCAAGGGGGGTCGAGGGAGTTTGGATACCTCCCTCGTGAGTGCTGGCAGAGATCCAGCAACAACTGCATGCATGAGAGAGAGATAGACTGCTACTCTGAAGAAGCTGCTGCCCTGAGAGACTGGAAGGGATCTGTCCTTCTTTCCCTCCTGGACTTTTATTTGGAGGGGAGAAGAGATCTGATCCATTGTAAATACTATATGTCATGGTAGAGATAGTTGTAATCGTGTGTATAATGTATTATGATATTTATTTGTACAGTCATTGTAATATATTCCCTTTCCCTCACTTTGAGTCTGGTGTGTTTTGTCTGGAAAAACCCATCTCACATTAGGTTCAGATGTGGGAGGGGGCTTAGACTAGGGAATTAGGATTTTGGGGCTATCTCAAACCATGACACAAAGTAACAGCCAAACAGGCCCTTAAAGCCATGAAAAAGCTTCTCACTACAGACCAAAATAACAATCCGTCCTCCACAAAAGTGTTCCAAGGTTGTACTGAACCAAATTCACGATGCTTAGATCAACTGCAATCGGCTTTAAACAAGCAAGTTGAGTACAATAAAACCAGAGAGATGCTGTATAAGCAATTGGCTTTTGAAAAGGAGAACACAGGTTGTAAAAGAACTTTACAGGTCCCTCCTGAAGGGGAGAGCTACAGCATTGCTGAGCTAGTTCAACCCTACCAAAGAGTTAACTCTGTGAAACACCAATCTACCCCTTTTGCTACAACCCTAAAAGCCCAGTTAGGAGTAAAAGATGAGGCCAGACACAGAACTAGTTGTGTTAGATGTGGTGACACTGACCACTCTCAGAGGGATTGTCCTAGGAGACCCTAAGCAGCAACATCCCACAAGTACCTAAACAACAGGGAATGGACTGAGTTGTACCAAGAGTGCCGTGGGCGAGGCATAGACCACGCCATGAGCATCACATTACTTGCTGCCGTGCTGCTTGCTATCCTCCTCTCTGCCACCCGCTTTCCCGAGCAAGAAAGGAAGCAACTTGAGGCAAGCCACAATGTGCCAACAACCAGCCCCAAAAATACTCCTGTGTTCTGCACCCCCAAGAAAGGTGAGAAGTGGAGAACACTGCAAAGGTTAAGAGCAGCAAACACAGTCATAAAGCTTACAGGAGCGTTGCATCCAGGACTACCTTCACCCGCTATGCTCCCAACAAATTGGCCTCTAATAGTAATTAATTTAAAAGACTGTTTCTTTACCATCTTCCTGCACCCTGAGGACAAGCCAAGGTTTACCTTTTCCATCACGGTCTTGAACAATACACAACCCATGCAAGGTTACTGCTGGGCTGTCCTTCCTCAGGGGATACAAAACAACCCGACGAGAAATCAGACAGTTATCATGCACCATCACGTAGATGACATATTAATAACCACGGCCACAAGAAATGAACTGCCATTTGTTACTACTGCTCTAATCAAAGTTGTCCAAGATGCTGGGTTACAGGTTGTGTCAGAGAAGATCCAACCATCACAACCCTGGACTTACCTTGGATAGAAGATCACACAGCAGAAAATTTCCCCACAACCACTGCAGATCGAGATAAAAAACATTTTAACTTTACACAGGTTGCAAAAACTCCTGGGGGCCATCAACTGGTTAAGACCTATTTTAGACATAACCACAGAGGAGCTATACCCTCTATTTGAGCTGCTAAAGGGGGACTCCAACCTAACATCTAACAGGTCTCTGACAGCAGAGGCAAAACAGGCGTTAGACATTTGTGCCAAGGCGATAGAGAATAGACAGGGCAGCAGGAGAATTCCTGACTTTCAAATCTGCCTAGCCTTAGTTCCCAGCAGGTACTAACCATTTGCAATCTTGTTTCAGTGGGATCAGACTGAGAAAGACCTGCTGCTAATTCTGGAGTGGCTCTTTCTGCCCCACACATCACTTAAAACTGTGTGGACTACTAATGAAATGTTTGCTAAGCTTGTCATTAAAGGCAGAGGATGACTGCAGGAACTAGACAGAAGGGATTCTGCCATCATCTACATCCCAGCTACGAAGGACAACTTAGATTGGATGCTGGTTGAGGATGCAGGATTCCAAGCTGCCTTGGCAAGCTTTGACGGTGACATTTCAATTCATCTCCCTAAACACAGATTGTAGGCAGAAATTGGTAATTTACCTTTAAAAGCCACTACCAGATGCAAAAATGAACCAGTGAAAGGCCTCACGGTCTTTACAGATGCATCTGGAAAAACACGAAAAACTGCAGTGACCTGGGTAAACCCTAATACAGGACAATGGGAATGAGAGGTACAGACCATGAACCAATGCTCTGTGCAGGTTCTGGAACTGGTTGCCATTCGTATTGCCTTGGGGAAATTTTCTGAACAACCTATCAATATTGTAACTGACTCTTGTTATGCTGCAGGGTTAGTCTCACGTCTAGAATGTTCTTTCCTTCGAGATGTCTCTAATCCTCATCTGTTATTTGAAATGCGTTCTATTTGGGTTCTTATCAATCACAGAAAGTCTGATTTCTACATAATGCGCACGAGATCTCACACTGACATGCCAGGGCCAATAGTTGACGGGAACCGGGAGGCTGACAAAGCAGCAATGTTTAACATCATACCCAGAGTCCTAGAGCAAGCAAAATTGTCTCATTCATTTTTTCATCAGAATGCACGTTCTCTAAAGAGACAATTCAAAATGACGATTAATCAAGCTTGAAACATTATCATGGCATGTCCAGACTGTCAGAAAATCACACCCATGCCATCTCAGGAAGGTGTTAACCCCAGAAGGTTAATGGCAAATGAGATCTGGCAAACAGATATCACACACATCTCTGAATTTGGCACATTAAAATATGTACATGTAACTGTAGACACACATTCACAATACATAACTGCCACAGCACACACAGGAGAGAAAACCAAAGATGTAATAAGACACTGGCTCAGTTGTTTTGCTACCCTTGGTACCCCAAAACAAATAAAGACTGATAATGGACCAGCATTCATCTCAGAAAAGGTAAGAGATTTCCTGTCAGATTGGGGAATTTCACATCACAGGAATCCCACACTCACCAACAGGACAGGCAATTGTGGAAAGAGCACACCACACACTGAAAGAAATGTTAGCTAGACAGAAAAAAGGGGGGAACCTGTATAGCCTGCAAGAGCGTCTGTGGAAAGCCACATATGTTATCAATTTTTTAAATTGTGACAGAGCTGAAAGAAGTAAGTATGAAAGGTAACATAGACCTCAGGCGTCCGCCTCTCCCAAACCACCGGTCATGGTTAAAGATTTAATTTCGGGACAGTGGACGGGACCCCTAGATCTTGTGACTTGGGGGAGAGGTTATGCCTGTGTGGCTACAGGAAAAGAACTTAAGTGGATTCCTTCCAGGTGTGTAAAACCCTATTTAGGTACACAACCACAGCAGCAAGAACCAGAGTAACGCAGAAGTTATAAAAGAGTTATGTTTATGTTTCAGGTTTACATTAAGGGATGACCAATGTGGTGAAAAGCAGTCTGCAAAGTATCTATGCATGTGTGAGTATGAGTGAAAGACGGTCATCGATGAATGAGCGAGTGAATGAATAAGAGAGTTGTTTGAGTGTACAAATATTAAAACACAAAACACCTCACAAATAACACTACCTCCACCACAGGGTCACTTTAAGAGAATTTAGTTTTGCTAAGCTTAGCCTGTTTTTTAAATAAAGTTGAACTCCCCAGTTATTTGAAACCCTCAGATTAATAAAGGTTATAAGTTTATACATGGTTGGACTAAGGCCCCTAGGTTAATAAAGTTATTTCTCCAAGTTGCACTACCCTTTAGGAATATAAGAAGGTTTTAAAAGGTTTACAATAGAAGTATAAGAGGCCAAGCAAGGGATGTGCTGGGTCATTGCAAGCTTTGGTAGTTTACAATATACTGTGCTGATTGTTTGCACTGTTGTTATTACACTGTTTTCGTGATCTTCTTATATAATTGCGAGGGGGGTGATGTAGGAGGCCTGTCCAAGGCACGGGGGATGTGTCGGGGCAGAGAAACCCAAAGGAGAATGCGTCTAAATGGATAACCCTATTGGTTAGAAGGTCACATGATATCAGGGTGTAAAGGGAAGTGCCGAATTTTAAATAAACCTCTTTGATTACCACCTCAGAAGAGCATACATCCTTCTTTATTACATAAAGGCTTAGTGTCACGTGGTTCCCACACACGCTGGCTCATGTTCAACCAACTGTTGACCAGTACCCCAAGGTCCTTTTTCACTGGACCACTTTCCAGCCATTCTGCCCCCAGCCTGTAAGTGCTGCAGGGGCCAAAGTGGTCTTGTTGAACCTCATACTGTTGCTCTTGGTCCATTGATCCAACCTGTCCAGGTCCCTCTGCAGAGCCTTCCTACCCTCCAGCAGATCGACACTCTAACCCAACTTGGTGTCATCCGCAAATGCGGACAGATTGGATCTAACTCCACCTAGATTCCTCTCTGATAAGGAGTTCAGAAAGCAAGGGGGTCCTGTCTGCACCTCGTGTCTCAACATGAGGGCTTCTCTAAAAAACTATGTCTGAAGCTCCCATTCTGCCCATGATACCTCTACATCATTCTTAGTTTAAAGCTCTCCTCTCCAGGTTGGCCTGCCTGTTGACAAAGATGCTTTTGCACTACTTTGCTAGGTGGATCCCATCTCTTCCTAGCAGTTCTCAGTCCACAAAGTGGGTCATAAAAGTCAAACCCCTGTCCATGACACAAGCTGTACAACCAGGTGTTGACCTGCAGGGTCCATCAGCTCCTTTCCAAACCTTCCCCCTTCACCAACAGGATAAATGAGATGCAACCTGGGCCTTCATGCCCTTGGTCCTCAATTCCCCAGAGCCATGCAGTCATTCTTGATATGCTCAAGGTCTCCCTTGGTTGTATTGTTATCTGTTGGATCAGGCTACAAGCTGAGTGTTAAACAAGATAAGGAAAGAAGCAAATCCTGCAAGGTGGGATAGTGGGGTTTTTTTCCTTACACAAATGATTCAACTGTGATAACTCCCCTCTGAGGAAGCACCAGGGCATTCATATGTAACCTGAAGGTATTCATCTCTGCTGATGGGCAGTAATGGGTCATAATGGATGTAACTGATGTAATAGGCAGCTGTAACTTCTTTGAAGGTGTCAAAGACTCCCAAAATGTCCAGTATTACATCGTCCAGTGTAACGGTCCCCGTCCCGGCATGGTACCAGGGCATTTCCACCTAGCCTAAACATAATATAATCTAGGATGGACCGTGTGTTGGGGAAACTTTTCCCCACCACTTGATGGATCCATCACTTCAACCAAGGAACATTGAAATTGCAACAACCAAGTCTCAAGATCTACAGGTGAGGGAGGGAGCCACCCCGGATCATGCTGCCGCTTACTCCCCCCACCAAGACACACTGTACCCGCACCACCATTGCTGGGGGTTGGCATAAAGGCAGGTAATTCCTGATTCGGATGATAAAGTTTCCCAGGTTTTTCTTTTTGATTTGCCTCTGGGGAGACTGTGTGGTTTGCAGCACAGGAACTGACACCATTTTGGTTTTTTGTCCTAGGGGGCCAGGTTATACTCTGCCTTTGTTGGTTAAACCAGTTCCTCTGCATTGTTGTATTTTATTGCACTTTCTTTAGTAAATTGTAACTCTGACTTGTACTCTCTCTTGGTATTTCTTCCTCTGCTATCAAAAGGAGGCAGTTGAGTGGGGTTCATTTCTCCCACCAGTTTTCTTTTAAACCAGCACAACCTAACAATACTCTAATCATGAACATCTGCCTATGTATTACAGAAAATATGGTACCAAAGTTAAATAATTTCCCACTGTCATACTTGTAGGCTGCTGTAGAAATCACATTTACCAACTCCCAGTTTTATCATCTGATCACAATGATTCTGACAAGTTGTGGGAACTGTTGACTATCACGAAGTTTCAATACAAAATATTATTGTCCAAAGAAGCAGAAGTCACACTAGGTCTCAAAGGAGACAAATGCTAAAGACAGGGAGGCAAGCTGTAATTAAGAAGTGACTTAGTATCTGTTGGTAAGGAAAGTTTGTTTTTCAAAAAATTAACTATTTTACTATTATGGTAAAGTGATGCATCATTTCTTAATTAAACAAGAGAACACTATTACATCTGAAAGGTGGACTAATTATTTTTAAACCATTAATCAATTTTTTTAAGAACTCTGCAGTAATAATGTAGTCCCTTTGCAGGAAATAATTAAGATGGTTTTATTACAAGCAGGGGTTACCTCGTGCCGGGGCACCTGGGAGCGATTTTGTTTGAAGGACTGGGGAGCCATTTTGTGGTTGTGGACTGATGGACTGCTTGTGGTTCTGCTTGAAGGTGCTTATTGCTGCTGCCTACCTGCTGCTACATACAGTTCTGCTTGAGATTACCTATTGCTGCTCATTGTTGCCTAATGCTGCTTATAGTTCTGCCTGCTTACTGCTACTTATTGTTACTTACTGTTCTGTTTGCTTATTGTTACAGTGCGAAGGCGAGTCGGGAAGAATGTAAGGTGGTGAGACCAGCCTGGGCTCACTGCCAGGGAACCATGCGGCCAGGGGCAGGGAAACAAACTGATAGGTGGATGAAGACAACCAATGGACTGTGCCAGAAGGCAAAGATTGCCTTTTAAGGAAGAAAAGAACGAGGTCTGGCATGGGAGGAGCGAGGGAGTGGTTATGCTAATCAAAGGGTCTTAAAAGTACTCGTCCCTCCCATTCAGGGGTACTTGAACCTGGTCACAAGTTTGGTGCACCCAGTGCGCTGTTAATAAAGTTCTTTGTTTCACTTTATTTGACCATCTCCGAAATTTTAATTAGAGATATTTCTCACACCTTTGTTGCTAACACAGTAAGATTTACCTTAACCATAATCTCCTTATTGATACAAATATAGTCTCCTTTTAGTTAATCTCAGGAAAACATTTCAGAAGTGCTCTAATCTGATAATTTGTAGACTGAAAGTTGAAGTGGATTGCTTAGGAGCCATTTTTTTATGTTTTACACAGTAAAAAGATGGTTGACAGAGCCAATTTGCAGAGCAACCTCTTCTCTCTAATTACTGCTATACTAACATAAAAGAACAGTCCTAGGAAGTAGAGAAATCCATTTACTCAATTTAAGTAGTGGATTTTTCTATTACCTTTCATGTTAGCCTTGCTACATTCCACCTGTCACCCTCATTTTATGAGGGCAATGCTCTTTTAAACAGTTTTGTAACTGTAATAAAGGCCCACTTCAAAATCTTTCAAAGTAGACTAAGGACATAAAAAAAAAACCATAGCCAATCTCACTAATTCCTGGTAATGTATTGTAAAATCAAATTATTTGCTAAAAGGTCTAATAAATCTCCATCTTCAGGTGTAGAAAATAACATATCCTCTATTTCTTCTAGCATGAGACTTTAGTGACTGTTCTCTTAGAATCATAGAATCATTAAGGTTGGAAAAGACCTCCAAGATCATCAAGTCCAACCATTAACCTAACACTGCCAGGTTTACCACTAAACCATGTCCCTAAGCACCACACCTACATGGTTTTTTAACACTTCCAGGGACAGTGATTCTACCACTTCCCTGGTTGGCATGTTTCAATGCTTCACCACCCTTTCAGTGAAGAAATTTTTCCTAATATCCAATCTAAACCTCCCCTGGTGCAAGTTGATGCCGTTTCTTCTTGTCCTATGGCTTGGTACCTCAAAGAGACTGATCCCCACTTTCCTACAACCTCCTTTCAGGAAACTGTAGAGAGCAATAAGGTCTCCCCTTCAGGCTAAAAAAACTCTGGTTTCCTCAGTTGCTCCCCATAAGACTTGTGCTTCAGACTCTTCACCAGCTTCGTTGCCCTTCTCTGAATATGCTCCAGCACCTCAATGTCTTTCCTGTAGTGAGGGGCCCAAAACTGAACACAGGATTTGAGGTGTGGTCTCACCAGGGCAGAGTAAAGGGGAATGATCACTTCCCTAGTCCTGCTGGCCACACTAATACAAGCCAGGATGCTTTCATAAAGACATGCTGACTGGGTAGGTAGTCTTCTGACTACTCACTCTGCAGTTGCCCTAGCTAATGTGAAATTTATTTTAAGAAGTATTTTGTTGGTAGCAGGAAATGGACTGACTCAAATGGACAGATCTTATTTAAATCAAGATAAGAATTTTTTTAGTACTCTTAACAGGAAAATAGATTTTTTGGGTAAACTGTCCATAACACTGTGCCTGTATGTGTGTATTTGTAAACATGTATATAATTGGAATATGCATGTATGTGTATAGTTGGAAAGCTTAAATCTGATATAACATGATGGCATGGAAAAATTCGGGGTGGATAATGTTATGGTTTAGCTAAATGAAGAAGATTGTCTTGTTGAATTTTTTCATATCATCATGTGGTTTTGGAGAGCACGAGTGTAAGGGTAGATACCCTTCTGGAAGAATTTGTAATGAGGAGTTAGGACTTTTTCACTTCGGAAGTCTTTCCTGCCTAAGAGTTCCTTTCTCTAAAATAGTTGGATGTTTTTCTTTTCCATCTCCTTTTGCATTCTAGAGAAAGATGCAGGTTCTCTTTCTCTGTTATGTGCAGAGATAAACAGATGTTACAGGCAGGTGCAGCAGACAGGGCCTGGGGGGGGCTCGGACAGAGAAGATAAGAGGCCTGGAAGAGAACAGGAGGTGTGTCTTTCTCAGACCCAGTGCTTTTTCCAGCACTGGTGCAGTTTTTCCTTGTAAGTCTATTGTTCTCAATTTTTGGAATAAATTCTCCTGAACTTCCACTGTCTGGCATTTTTGGGGGTACCTGTGTGTTATCTTACTTCTCAGTGGGGGTGTCAGAGACTGAAATGGTTAATAATTTACTCATTTGTTGCCTAAAGAGACCGCTGAGAAAAAGACTTCAGGCCAATTTAGTGTATAAGATAAAAAGAGCGGGTCCTTTAATCAGGCCTTAGGTCCAGGGGAATACACGACGCACACACACCCAGACAGTGGTTCTATGATTTTATAGTAAGGTCCATCCAATCCCAGATCTATCCAGCCCCCAGTCCTGCCCAGTTATGCCCCCCGACACGACCCTTCTGGAATTGGGTTTGGGGTCTTTGGGACCCCTTCTTTCTCACCTTCATCTTCTTCACAGCACGTACAGTCCTTGGAACTCCTCCAAAGTTCTGAGCTTGAAGGTTGCTTTATCTGTGTGATATCTCCTGGTCCAGGCCTAGGGTGTGATGTTCTTAAACAGAGGTGTTTTTCTACAATTCTACCTTGAAAAGAAGACTAAACACGCTAATGGAATTTAGAGGGATTGATAAGAAATGGGGTAATAGGGTTGGGTATGTGTAAACTACTATGTTAAGGTAAGGGATACAATGCAGCTACATTAAAATCTATATTTACTACACAACTACTTCTAAAATCTACAAAAGTTAAAAAATCCAAAAAGCTCTGAGGCATCACATTCTAGGATTGCCAGGGGACTTTTGCAGGCTGGGAAGAGGAGGTTGCTCACCCAGCGGGGTCCATCCCCCTGCCAGTGCTGTTGAGGGGTCGAGCCCTAAAAAAGGCGGGAAGAACCATTTCTACTGTGCCCTTCACATGAACACTGCGCATCTGACCTGGGCTGTCAGAGACGTTGGAGGCTTGTGGCATGGTCCGTCAAAGCCCATCTCCCCACCAATCCTGAAAGGCGGGAAAAAACCCTTTTACCATGCCCCTCACAGGAACTCTGTGCATGCCCATAAGATGTTGGAGGCTCATGGCATGGCCCATAACACTATCCATGGTAAAACTCTCTGCCCCAGGCAGGTACAAGGCATTCTGGAAGTATATAATGACTCATAACTTCTTTGAGTGTGTGGGCTTCTGTGGCAGTTTGAGCCACATTAGAAATCCAAAATCCAATTTCCAGGCTTCCCCCACCCCTTCCCACAATTTATTTCAACACCGAAGAGAAAACTTTTAGGCCAGAGGCTTCTATAGGGGAAGGGGGAAGCATATATACATTTTATTTACACAAATAAATACTATACAAGCTAAAAGTAACTATATATATATATATTACACTTCTATCAGTCCCTTCGAAGCTTCTCCCTCAATTAGTCCAGGAAAAGCCTTTTCAGGCTGATAGGCAACCAGTCTCTCTCTCGTGGGAGTGTTCGGGGGCCCTGAACACTCCCCCACCAACCTTCAGATGTTTGCTGCAGTTCTTTCTTCTTCATGAAGTCCAAGAAGATAACTTTGAGTCTGTCCTCTCATACCTCATTTCATAGGTTGCTGTAGTGTAGTCAGTTTATCAACATATGTGTCCTGGAATTTCATTCCTCCTCCAGGTTTTCGGCTGTCCTGCGTTTAAATCACTGTGAAGGACATCCTCTGGGCCTCTCTCCGGTCCGTCTCTAATTTTACCTGGGGTGTTTCTCTTCCCCTGTCACCGAGCTGTATTTAACCCGTCCACTTTGGCTCTGCTCCAACGTTGAGCCTTAAAATCCACCCCCCACCAGCCTCAATGCAGTGGGGGGGGAAAAAAGCCCCCTAGCCTTGGCCACAGGCAGTTCAGTCCAGTTATACACTGTCCCAAGCATCCCGCAACTGCGGAGGGGGGAAGAGGGCCTAGCCTCCTCCCTCTTACCTCTGGTGTTGTGAGTCACGTCCCTCACAAACACTCCAAATGCTGCCTCTAACTCCGGTCTAGGTAGAGTTGGGGGGCCGCAGGGCTCCCATTCCCCCTCCGAAGGGGGGAAGAAGGAGGTCCAGCCACCTCCTGGCCTTCTACACCTACACGCAGCAGCAGACACCAACAGAAAATTGCCAACAGCTTCCAGTGTTTGTGTATATATGATTTTTTTCAACAGAAGCGAACAAGATGAGTGGTGATTGGCTCTCCAGGGAACACTTCCCTGGCACCCAATCACCTCTGAGCCCCCCAGCTCTCAGGCGGGCCAATCTCAACCCATTACAGCTTCCCTCTCCCACCCCCAGCGGATCAAGACCATCGCTTCTACAACTATCAAGTTCCATCACTGGATCCAGTGGGTGGTGACTATATACCCTTATCCTTTCTTTCCCTTACTCTCCCTTACCCTGTCTTTCCCTTTCTCTCCCTTATGCATTTTCCCTAAAGGTTATCTTTATGCCATATTGCTATAGATGATAGATATAGATGATAACACCCAAAATGACAACATACCTGTTTACCTTTAAAACAAAATTGTTCTAAAATAAACCCCACATATATATGTTTTCAAACACTGATTATTTATTCAGTGTCGTTTCACTCTAATCCACCCCAAGGGATTTATTAATAAGAACCTGGGTTACTCCCCCCTTTTTCTGGGGCAGGTCGCAACAGGGGTACACCTCTACTCTCTCTCCGCAGGGAGGGGGTGGAGAGGTATGAAGGGTCCTGCCAGGAAATACTGCAAGAACTTAATAGCATAAAACTTGCTAGCAGGAATGGAACTCTCTCTATCTGGTTCCGGGGGGGGGGGGGTGCAAGGGCAGGAGCAGTCGGGTTGCTCTCTCTCTCTCGTCATGATTTGGGTCTCTGGCCATTTGCCCCTCCTACTGTTGCTGCTCGACTGGGTTGTACCTCTGTGCCATAGTGCCTATGCCACAACAGCTATCCCTGCCGCCCAAAGTTGTGCCACTGCAGCAGTCTCTGCCGCCTCCCCACTGTTCAGAGTCGTGTCGTTTCTTTGCCGCTCTGGTAGCAGCTGCCACCGTTGCTGCCATCCACACATTCCAGTTCTGTAGCTCCTGTGTTGGATAGGAGCTCTCCCGTTGCCATGGTGACCATCATGTTCTGAGGGCTGACAGTGCCTCTGATGCCTGCAGGTCTGCTCCGGCTACATTGCGATCACATGACCCTGTCAGACCTTGCTGTGACACAGAACTGAAACAGTGGGTTTATGTGATGTTTTTTCTGTTATTGTTTGGGTTTTGTTTTGTTCTGTTTTGTTCTCTGTTTTTAGTAAAACTATTATTAATTTTCATACTTCACTTGAACGCCTCGTAATTTCAAAAATTGTTGTAATTTGGGGGGGTGGGGGAGTGTTTCTATTCCATCAGAAGTCCTGCCTCTGATTTGTCAGTAAACCAAGACAGATGATGGGAAAAAATATGCTATTTCACCCAGTGACTGCAAGGATATTTTAGAAATACTACTGCATACAATCTGAAGTCTCATAGGCACTATACCCCCAACTTAGTTGCCTGTACCTTTCTGCCATACCACCAAACCTCTTTTTCTCCATCTCCACAAGTTTCCAGTGTCATAGATTTCAGTTTCTGCCTGTCTACTGTCCTCTTATAGTTCATGCTCAGATTCTTTCTCACATCTAGTCACATTTTTCACTTTAACTCTCCTGTCCTTTCTCTTCTTTACACCTCCACATACCCAAATTTCCTCTTCTCTGTCTACCTGACCCCTAACTCTTGCCTCCCTCCTACACATCTCCAACTTTTGCTTCCTATTCTGTCCACGTACCCAAAAACTTGGCACTGTCTTCTGCCCTTACACAACCCCTTTACAAAAATGTTTTGCTACATCTTTGATGCTTTGATTTCCTCTATCCTCTGTGTTTTTCTGTTTTCTGTAAATTCAGTTCTCCCACACTGCAATTACCCATTTCTCTCCCCTGGGGTCAGTAATTTTTACTGTCTGCAGGGTAGGAAAAAATTCTCCCATCTTAACTGGTGTACTGAGAGAATGCCACACACAGTCAATGACAGTAATTACAGGGAAGTCCTAGTCTGGACACCCTGGACATGGGTGTGCGCCTATGCACTGTGAGCACCTTGAAGGCCTTCATTAAAGAGCTGCTATCTTATCTATACTAATATTGTTTGGATATTTTTTCTTCCATTTTAGGCATCAAAATATCAGGAAGTAAATATAAAATAATTAATCTTTTTTAAATTTGTTTAAAAAAGAAAAAGTTATGCCATTCAAATGCTTTCTTAGGGCAGAAACTCCTCTGCTCCCACTATTGTCTTCTCAGTCATCACTCAAAAGCCTTAAGCAAGGAAGAAACATGATGGAAAAGTGCTGCATTCTGGTAATCTCTATCTTGTGAAATTAGCAACCTCAACTCTCTTCAGAATTGTAAACTAATATTCTTACAATTCAAGTAAGCAAAACATGTAAAGTATTAGCATTATGCAACAAGAAAGTGAGAAACTGGAAGACAAGATTAAATTCTTCATAAGTCCTTGAAAATGAGGTACTTGTTCTTGGTAATATAACTAGTTCTGTATATTTATTTTTTTAACCTAAACCAGATTTTCCATAAAATGGTACTCTCTACCCTTATTGAAATTAACAGTTCTTAAAAATATATTTCAAAATAATGGCATAATTCGAACCTGCGCAGTGGATTTTTTAGGTGAGACGCAACATGCGCAGAACTGGACCCACCCTTTAATCCTAAGGTTCATCTGCCAGGGCCAAGCAAGCTTGGACGGTGGCAGCGAGGTCCTCAGGACAAAGGTTTAATTAGAGTATCCTTCTCTTAGATGGATAGCCTTACAGGGCTAAGCGAGCTCCATCTGCCCGGGTTTGGAGTTAGAGTTGTCCTTCTAGGATGACTGCCAGAAGGCTAGCGAGCTCATCCTGCCCATGGACATATTTTATCTGACCCTTCGTTTTTGACCTGTCTGGCATGGGAGACCCTACCGAAGGCACGTACCATCGCCAGCATAGCTCACAACTGCATAGGGGTACACAGGCTTCTTTCCCACTGAAACGGTTAGGGCAAGGCTTTCACTCCCTACTTTTCTGCCACCCATCTATACTCAATTCCAGGGAAATACCCAGGGAAATAAATCCAAAACAAACCGAACTTGGGCAGTAGCCACAGGTGAGCCAAAAGCAAACTGATCCGGTCCCCGCACTCACCCAGGGCTCGGGTACCTCCCATGGCCCCAGCCTGGCCAAAACCCCCCAACCCCCCAGAAGAACCCACTATCCACTCTGACCTTATCCTCCTCCCACCGTGTTTCCACAGATCTTCCCTCGCACTGCTCACTTGTGACACTCCATACAGGACTGCCCCACCCGCCCTCCTGCCATTCTGAGGACCCCCACAGCCCGCCCGACACCCCTCCCCTCCCCCAAACCGGACCGGCAAACCTCTGTGTGCTCCGAAGCTCCCCTTCTCCTCTCCCACGAGGGTGCAATCCCCGCCGGCGGCCACACAGCACGCCCGGCGGATGCCTGGCATAATTATTATTTTATTTAGTACTGCTATGAATTCTGTATCCAAACAAGCATTAAACAATATTATTATGATTGCTCTAATATTACTTATAAATGTTCAGTTAGTAGGTTAAATTAGTTGATTTTAGTGCTTGAATAGTGATGCCTCAGAATTTTTAGGATTTTTAGTTTTTTGTAGATTTTAAAGTAGTTGTGAAGTAAATATAGATTTTTAGTATAATTGTATAGTCTCTCACACTTTAGAATGGTAGTTAACACTCACTAAACCCTATTTCCCCATTTCATACTGAGTTTTCTAAATTCTTTAGGCTAGTTTAGGTTCCTTTTCAAGGCAGAACTGTAGTAAACACCTTCTGTTTAAGAACATTTGCACCCCAGGCCTGAACAACAACATACCATCATAGCCAAAACAACCTTCAAGCCTGGAACCTTGGAGAAGGTCCAAAGACAGTATGTGGTGTGAAGAAGGGGAAGATGAGGAAGAAAGGGGTCTTGGGATCCCCTGACTCAATTTCGAAGAGGCATGCAGGGGGCAGATCTGGGGAGGATCTGGAGGGTGGATAGTTCTGGTAGACAATACTATTAAATTGTAGAACCACTGGACACAGTGCGTGCCCCTTTTCTGTACTCCCATGGCCAGAAGGCCTTCATTAAAGACCTGCACTCTATCATATCTCTACTAAATTAACCTGGTGAGTTTTTTTGCTCCTGATTTTTAGGCAACAATAGAATAACGTATTTTTGTGGGTTGGTTTCTGGTTTTTTTTTAGAAAAATAATTTATATGGGAACATGAATGGATTATGGCATTAACTGTACTTCACTAGTGATTGTGAGCATATTATATCTTTTAAACCAGAGAGCATCCTGAATAAGGTCTATTTTGTATTAGAAAGGGATAACAATAACAGTGAACTACTTTACTAGGAATACAACTTATATTACAAGAAATTTGTTCTGCAAATATAAATTTAATAACCCCTGAATGAAAGATAGTACACAACAATCAAATTTTTAGCTGATATTTTATGTTGACAAAACCTTCTGTTGTAAGTCTAGTCCAATTGTTGTACTTTCTTAATTTCCATCAGGGACTAATCAGTGCAAAGGTACAAACTCTGGATTAGGGGGTTCATGAGTGAGAGACTGTTGAAAAAAATATCTCAGGAAAATATGCTTGTCATGCTACACTAGGCACCCACTACTGGTCATTTTCAGGGACAGAATACTGAATTATATGGACCATCAATCTCACCCTATACAGTTTTTTTAGATTTTGGTCATAAAACAAAGAGTTATAAAAATTTCATGCACTTGCCCTACTATTTCAACATCAGTTAATTATTTTTTTATATATATTAGTTCATTTTGTTTACAAATGGTTTTCCACAGGTTGGAGGTGTGGAAAATCACATTTCGTGTTTACCACATTGTTTATACATTTTTAGTAATGCATTCTGAGAACTCATAAGGAAACATGGTTGGAAAATTCTTATTTTAAGTAGAAGAGTTGTTTACTAATGCAGAAGTATACATGATAATGCATTGTTTAAAAAGCGTCAGACAAAAACTCAGCATTGAGCAAAATCCTTTTTCTCCTCCATAGCTCTTATTCACAGTTGCAAATAATGCTACAAAATCCAGCATGGTCATCTATCTTGTAATGACTGCTTATATAGAACCAGTTGGTTCTTTACATATGCAGGTTACAGAAATTAGGATATGTATATGTAAAAGGAAGGTATGCTCCTAACTAACGGATAAATGGAGAAACTACTACAATTAGGCCTGTACTCACCAAGTTGAATTTAGTGCTGTGGGAAAAACTGGGTTCAAATTATGCTGAGACACACCATGTGTTTTTTTACTGGGGAAAAAAAAATAAAAAATGAAGTTACCACCACCATTAGAGTCTATTTTAAAAATATGGTAATATCTTGCTACAATTAAGATATAAACATTATTACTATACAGACGTTATTTGTGCACTCATCCACAGAAGTACAGTCCATATTTTAAGCCCACAGAGGAGCGGGTTTTCTGGCAAAACCTTTGACCCTGTGGAGGACTCACACTGGAGCAGTCTGTTCCTGAAGGACTGCACCCTGTTGAAAGGACCTGTGCTAGAGCAGATTGTGAAGAACTGCAACTTGTGGGAAGGACCTATGTTGAAGAAGTTCGTGAAGGACTTTATCCTGTGGTGGGGACCTCACGCTGGAGCAGGGGAAAAGCATGAGGAGGGAAAAGTGGCAGACACAACACGTAATGAACTGACCACAATTCCTGTCCTCCACCCCCCAGCACCTCTCAGTGGAGGAGGTAGAAGAGTCAGGAGTGAAGTTGGGAAGAAGGTGGGGGTGGGAGGAAGTAGGCGAGGAGGCAGCAGTAGCTACTGAGGTAAGTCTGGGGCTGAGCATTAGATCGAACTGTACAGGGGGTTTCCAAGCTCAGGGACACCTGGTCAGCAGCCCAGAACCCCGTCAGGTAGTGAATAGACTCATGATTGAGGTTGGGACCAACAATCATTCCTTTTGTAGGAGGTGTGCTGTTGTTGATGAGCTGTGTAGTCAGGTGAAGGAACTAGGGGAGGAAGTGAATATGCTATGCAGTATTCGAGAAAATGAGCGAGGGATTGATAGGATATTCTCAGAGATGCTACAGTCTCAGGAGCCTTAAACCTCCATTGTAGTGGAGATGCAGGTGGACTTGAAACCCTGTCGAGTAGTTAGTCAAGGGTCTGTTGAACATGGAGACTGGAAACTGGTTACTGCCCATATTAGGAGGAAAGTTCCTCCTTCTGAAAACTTGACAATGACAAGCAGGACTGGCACCTTTTACAACAGGTATGAGGCCCTGGAACTAAAAGGACAGTCAACTGATGAGGTGAGGCTGGGACAGAGGGGCCACCTAGGGCAACACAGTCTGCCCCCTGCATCATGACCTCCTCTGTTAAGAGGAAAAGAAGGGTAGTTGTAATAGGAGATTCCCTTCTAAGAGGAGTGGAGGGCCCGATGTGCAGATCAGACACAACTCTGAAGGAAGTCTGCTGTCTCCTAGGAGCTTGGGTAAAGGACATTACTGGAAAACTCTCCAGTCTAGTAAGGCCCTCTGATTACTATCTGTTATTGGTTGTTCAAAATTTTGGGGTTTTTGACCATGGGATGATCTATTCAACACTTGGTCTACTGACACCTGATTGGATGCATCTTTCTCAGAGGGGAAAAAGAGTTCTAGCACAGGAGCCAGCAGGGTTCATTGATAAAACTTTAAACTAGACCGGAAGGGGGAAAGGGACTGTCGTGGGAGCAGTGGAAGGCTTAGACAAAAGTTATTAAAGAAGCCCTGCTGTTGAGCCATGAGGTGCAGAAAGGACCCCCTTGCTTTCTAAACTCCTTCTCAGAGAGGAACCTGGGTGCAGCTGAATCCAATCTTAGCCTCAGATTACATCAATGATTTAAATTTAAGGAATTATAGAGGTATGATTAAACTACTTTGTCCCGCAGGTTTTAATGATGGCAAATCAGATATATTTATATAAAATGAATTATCTATTATGGTAAATGAACAGACAAATAAACAGACGAAAGATCTTAATCAGAATTATTTACTACACAGTGTAAAAGCTAAAAACCTACTAGTAGAGTATAATATAGCATAAAATAGCATAGTGTACTGTATCAAAGTAATTATATTAAAGCAATTGTATCAAAATTAGCAAAAGAAACAATCATTACATAGAGATTGGTATAACTCACCACACGATGATAATGGGCGGATCTCTCACTTAACCCCTGGGGAGTAACCATGAAGTGGCGTCCCTGCTTCAAGGGAGAACTCCACACACTCCAAAAAAGTATGTGGAAGAGTCTGCCATATGAAAGTTGGACTAGGTTTTTATAGTTATAGTGATGGACTGCTAGTCATAGATTTACAGGTGAGCAAGCAGCTTATCTGTCAAATCCTACTTCAAAAAGCAGGATATGTGTTTGAAGTTTGGTGAACCAGGCTGTTTTTAGCGTAATTCAACACCAAAACAGCACCTTGACACCAGCGGTAACTCACCACGGATAGCTTGCATGATAGCTTGCATTGTTTGCATTTCTCTGACTGGATTCTAGGCCTTATCGGGATAGAACATCCTGCCACAGTCCCCTCCTTGACTGCAGTCAATCATCTTTACCTCATGAAGTGGTAATGCAGCTACTTCTTGCCTCCATGCTATAAAAATATCCACTGTATATGTGTGTGTTATCATTAAGTATGTTGAGATACATCAAAGTCTAACTTACTGTCTTGACTCATGTAGTTTAAAAGGGTGTTGGTTATATTATAATTATACATTACACTTAAAATTTATACTTGAAGTTGTTATAAAAATCAGTCAGAATTTAGTTAGCAATATTAAACAGAGCATAATATGGAATGAATTACTGGTTTTTGCAAGAAACATTGTTATTTCAATTTATGGATTTTTGGAATGGTTAGTATCCTCATGTTGGGCTAGGTACTACGTTCATATATGTCCTGTCATCGTGGTTAGGTTTTGCGAACGAAGATTTGGGAATGGTTCTACACACATTTGCCACAGGCGCGCTGGTGGTTAAAGAGGTCAATGCGAGATAGACAAGATCGGTTGCAAAAGGTACAACAGAAAGACTCCTTGGATGGTATCGGCAGGACATGATTCTTTCTGTGTTGTCTTTTCTCTTCGATGGTGATCCTGCATGCGTTCTCAAAGGAAGAAGTAGCGTTATAGATAGTGTGTACCCAGACCTCCCGATTGGAGGCCAGGGTAGACCAACGATGAAGATCAATGTGGCCAAGGCTGAGATGTTGCTTCAGGGAGTCCTTGTATCTCCTCTTTGGGGCTCCTCTCTTGCGGCACCCAGTGGCAAGTTCACCATAGAGCACGATCTTGGGGAGGTGGTAGTCCTTCATCCTGGAGACATATCCTGCCCAACGCAGCTGTGTTCTCAGCAACATGGCCTCAATACTCATAAGTGCTGCCTGTTCTAGAACAGATGTGTTAGTTACATAATCTGACCAGTGGATATTTAGGATTGTACGGAGACAGCGCTGATGGAAGTGTTCTAGGAGTCGCAGGTGGTGGCAGTAAATGACCCATGATTCAGATCCATATAAGAGAGTAGACAGCACTATGGCTCTGTAAATACTGATCTTTGTACTTTTCTTCAGGTGTTTATTTCGCCATACTCTTTTATGGAGTCTTCTGAAAGCTCTATATGCCTTTGCTAACCTGTTGTCTATCTCTCCGTCAATCTTACCGTCTGAGGAGATGATGCTACCTAGGTAATTAAACTGCTGGACTGATTTGAGCTCTGATTCACAAATGGTGATATGGGGATGATGGAAGACTTCCTGAGGTGCCGGTTGATAGAGAACTTCTGTCTTCTTTAAACTGACTTCCAACCCAAAAAGTTCAGCAACCTCAGCAAAGCAGGATGTTAAATGCTGCAGAACTACTTCTGTGTGAGCGACGAGAGCAGTGTCAACAGCGTAAAGTAGTTCCCGGACAAGATGATCTAAGGTCTTAGTATGGGCCTTCAGTCGCCTTAGGTTGAGTAGGCTTCCATCAGTACCATATCGAATGCAGATACCATCTTCTTAATCGAGATCTGCTGTGACCCTTTGGAGCATCATGCTGAAAAAGACTGAATAGGGTTAGTGCAAGAACGCAACCTTGTTTCACACCACTGGATATTAGAAAGGGCTCTGAAAGTGCATTGCCATATCTGACTTGGCGACGCTGATCCTCATGGAGTGAGATGATCATTTTAAGGAACTTGGGGGGACATCCTAAACATTCCAAAATCTGCCATAGACCTTTTCTGCTCACAGTATCAAAAGTCTTGGTGAGATCAACAAAGGTTACATGGAGACTTTTGTTCTGTTCCCTACACTTCTCTTGCAGTTGTCTGAGAACAAACACCAAGTCTGCGGTACTCCTGTTGGCTCTGAAACCACATTGGCTTTCAGGAAGAATTCCTTCTGCTATAGCAAGTATTAGCCTGTTCAAAAGTATTCTTGCCAGGATCTTTCCAGCAATGGAGATCAGAGTAATACCATGGTAGTTAGAGCAGTCTGATGACTGCATCCCGAAGGTCTGATGGTAGTTTGCCTAGTTCCCAACAGCGCACCACAAACTTGTGGAATTTAGCATGGAGTGCTTGGCCCCCGTACTTCCAGACTTCAGGTGGAATACCATCCACCCCAGTTGCCTTGCCAATTTTCACCTGCTGAATGGTCTTAAGAGTTTCTTCCATAGTAGGGGCAGTATCCAATTCATTCTTCACCAGTTGTTGTGTAGTGTACTGAATTGCTGAGTCTTGAACTACATGGTTGGTACTGAAAAGAGTATGAAAGTGTTCAGACCGTAGATTCAGAATGGAGGTTTTATCTGTCAGAAGCATTTGACCATCTGCGCTGAGTAGAGGGCTTTGGACCTGGTATGTAGGTCCATATGCTGTTTTCAAGGCCTCATAGAATCCTCTGTGATCACCCGTATCTGCGCATAATTGAGTTTTTTCAGCTAGATTGATCCACCACTTGTTCTGGATGTCACAGAGTTTCTGTTGGAGCTTGCTGCATGCAAGACAAAAGGTTGCTTTTCTTACATGACAGGATTGCAGTGCAAGGTGTACTTGGTGAGCAGATCTCTTCTTCCTCAACAGTTCCTGGATCTCTTGATTGTTTTCGTCAAACCAGTTCTTCTTGAAGGAGAACCCTAAGGATTCTTCAGAGGACTGCAGGATGCTGTTTTTAATATGGTACCAAAGTGTTTCAGGAGAGGTATCTGTAGAATCTGTGGAGTGGTTATCAAGTCTTGTTTGAAGATTAGCCTGGAATTTGTTTCTCACTGTGGTTGATTGGAGACTGTTAACTTGGAGTCTCCTCCTTGGGATACTGTCCCTTTTAGGTTTGAATTTAAGATTGAAGTTAAGTTTACAGCGCACCAGTTGATGGTCTGTTTGGCATTCTGCAGTAGACATCACACGGGTATGGTGGACATCGGGGACATGTCTCTGTCACACCAAGACATAATCAATGAGGTGCCAATGCTTAGATCTGGGATGCATCCAGGTTGTCTTCAGATTATTTTTCTGTTGAAAGATAGTATTAGTGATGGTGAGCTGTTGCTCTGCACAGAATTCTAGCAGAAGGCGACCATTATCGTTGCAGTTTCCAACACCATGCTTACCTAATACTCCTTTCCAGGTTTCAAAATTCTTTCCTACTCTGGCATTGAAATCACCAAGGATAATGATCTTATCATCTGCAGGAACCTTTTGGGTAAGGCAGCACAGGTCAGTGTGAAATTTATCTTTTTCGGTAGGGTCAACTTGGAGAGTTGGGGCATATGTACTAAAGAGGACAACATGTTGCTTGTTGTGTAATGGAAGGCATAGAGAGATAATGCGATCAGAATGACCTGTCGGCAGATTTTCAAGTTTAGGAACAACAGAGTTTTTAATCATGAAGCCAACTCCTGAGAGATGCCTTTCGGTTCTGGGTTTACCTGACCAAAAGAGTGTGTAACTGGCACCATGTTCTCTAAGGTTGCCTTCCTCATGGAGACGAACTTCACTGAGAGCAGCTATGTCGATGTTGAGACGTGATAGTTCATGGGTAATAAGGGCAGAGTGACAATCGAAACAAGCCATTCTACCCATGATGTTACCAGCTTGTGTAGATCAGGAGTTTTAAAATTGTAGGAAAGATGCGATGCAAACCAGGATCCAGGAGAAGAGTTCATGAAACCCATCTTTTTGGTGACAGTGATTGAAGGAGTTCAACAGATTGGTTGGTGACTCCCTTCACTTTCACTCGTGCTTCTTAATACAGTTCTTCAGTGAAGTTCAGCATTAACAAATATAAAAATTCTACAACATAATAGCCTGGTTACCTCAGGGGAATCAGAGGTGTAATGAAACTCAAATCATTCCTACCTACTCAGCATATTACTCCAGTCAGGGTACTTTGCTCTGAGGAGGTAGGAGGAGGTACACAAACCTGATTCCATAATCATATGAATTCAGGGAGGAATCTTCTCCACCCACTGTGGTAAACAGAGAGAAGGTACAAACATTCCAAAGTAATGCTTGTGGAAAACTCATATACATACTGCAAAACTATTGAGACAAAACATATTATTAAAAAGAATTGTTACCTAAAATTGACTTTTAAAGAAACCTCTAAGACTCAATTTGTGAGTTTTAGAAGTCAGGCATTCTTTTATTATGATGCGTTGCATGATCACAGCACATCAGGTGCCCTGGGAATCAGTTCACCAAAGTGCACACTATGTCAGCATTACATGATTTTATTAATGTTTCGTTCCCTGCATTCTTGTTACATATTCATGACATTTCCCGACACTAATTAGCATATACATATCCTTATAAGGTCTCTGAGGGGCTTCATTGGGGGTCTCTGGTGATCGTCTGTGTCTGGAGCCCCCAAAGTTCTAAGTGGTCACCTTATGAACTTCTTCAGGACAATTCACCTGGTTATAGAGTAACTTGGTGTTGCTTGGCTGGCTGCCTCAGTTCCCTTCTTTGTTGTTTCTTTACTTTGCTTGGTTAGTCCCTTTAAATCACTTGGCTCAGATATATGTAGTTTCTGTGGTAAATTCCATTGCAAATACTATTAGTTCTTGTTACATCTCTAAACCCTGACACAATCGAAAACTTATCTTATTCAAATTATCTAGTACCTTAATAATACTGATCAAGGTTCTTAACACTATGTAAACAAACTTAAGTTAGAGTAACTATCCATCCTTTTGAGGTCTTTTTAGAAAAAATGGTTTTTGTCAGATTTACACATCCCGTTACATCCTATTTTGCAAATTTGAAATAAAATTCATATACCAACCATTAATGTCAGAAATATGATAATTATGCCAATCAGTTTTCTTACAATCACACTTAAATTTGGAATCCATGATGTTATCCAGTCAAATATATCTTCCCCTTGATTTTTTGTATTTCATGAAAGATTCTGGTGTTCTTTCTCATTTCTTCCAAATCAATCTGAATTCTCAAAGTCAGATCTGCCCATACACAGCAACTGGTGTTGATGAGTGTGCACACACCACCTCTGGAAGCCAAAAGCAGACCTAGAGCCATTTGACCGACTACCTTTGAAAGGTTGGTAATTTCTTGTTGCAAAGTGCTAATTGCATCATTTGTCCAGTTTTCTATTTGTTCGATAACTCTGGATATGTTCACTATAGCCTTCTCTAATTCAGGTACTCCTAACCATGGTAAGAATCCTCTCACAAACTTGTGGAATCCAGAGGACTTCTCAGTTAATAGATTTAAAATTAATTTGTGTCATGTTATAAAAGATCGTAGATGTCCTCTGGGTAATTCTGATATATCAATGACATCTACTTTTGGTACTACAGCTCCAATGGTGCATATTCCTTGCCACCCAGGGGGTAGAGTTTTTCTAACTTGACCTCTGCAAAGCCAGTAGTATCCCATATTATGTGGAATAGGTCACCAGTGTGTATTTAAAATGCCTATTCCTGTTACATCTAAATTACACTTGGTATAATCTCCTACAATTATTCCTTGTTTACAATTAGGTGACTCCATTTTTCAGTGAGAAGCTACTCCTGGTCCCTTTAGGCATTTTTGAACACAGGAGATCTCAATGACTGCTATTTCCACTGACAGGATTTGTGCATCTATGGGGGTTTGGGCTGTTTTTTCTTCTAAAAGAAACATCAGAGGGAGACCATTGGAGAATATGTTCGGTGTTGGAAGTCCCATCATTTGAATGCTTGTATCAGAATGAGTGGGAAACTGTGAACAAATCCAGCAGTTACTGCTGTTTGTTATAAGTGTCACTGCCTGCATTAGCTTTAGGTGTGAATTTTTCTTCCAAGGGTCAGGTAGCATTTGCTCTATGTGTGTTATATTAGAGTGGTCCTTAGGAAAATGGAGGTTGGTGGCAAGACCGGGGCAACTCTTTGAAGTGCCGGCACAGGGGTTGCAGTGGTCTTTTCCCTCGGCAACTACACCCAGGAACAAGAGAATGAGTTCCGGAAGCACTGGGGATTTTACCCCATCTCCTGAGTTCCTGCAATGCTAAACTTCAGGGGCCCACCGTTCCTGCAGGTCCCGAGATGCTGGGGACAGTCCCTCCCCGGCTCAACTCAGCTGGGGAGGGGGGGGGAGGGCAGTCCCCCATGCCCTGAACCACGTGGTGGTATGAAATAATTCACCAAAAATCTTTCCTATTTAACTGAAACTACAACATTATCCACCCTGAATATTTTATACCATCAAGTTATATCAGATTTAAACCTTCCAACAATACACATACATATATATATATATATACATATTCCAACTATGTACACATTTACAAATATACAGGTACAGTGTTATGGATAGTTTACCCCAAAATTAGGTCCCTTTGGGTTATACACTGTGTTTCCCCATCTTTCTGCATTCCCTACTAAGTGCAACCTGGTCCTTGAGCAAAAACAATCCCAAGAATGGGTTTGCCTTTGCTTGAGGCAGGACTAATCCAAACCATTTTCCCTAACATACATCTCAGGTGCACAACGGGGACTTTATCTCCATCTACAGTGTGAAGGGGTTCTGACTGGGAGGGGTCAGCTTGGTTGACAGAGCCTCTAGTGTTGACTAACCAAGTAGCCTTTGCTAGATGTTGATCCCAATGCTTAAAAGTCCCCCCACCCAATGCCTTCAAAGTAGTTTTCAACAGTCCATTACACTGTTCAACCTTCCCAGTGGCTGGTGCATGATAAGGAATATGATATACCCACTCAATACCCTGCTCTTTAGCCCAGGTGGTAACTAGACTATTCTTGAAATGAGTCCCATTGTCTGACCAAATTTGCTCTAGGGTGCCATGTCAACACAGAAATTGCTTTTCAGGGCTCAAGATGGTGTTCCGGGCAGTGGCATGAGGCACAGAGTGCGTCTCCAGATATCTGGTGGTTTCTTCCACCATGGTAAGCACATAGCATTTACCTTGGTGGGTTTGTGGCAATGTGATGTAATCAGTCTGCCAGGCCTCTCCATATCTATACTTGGTCCATCTCCCACCATACCACAGCGGCTTTACTCTCTTAGCCTGCTTGATTGCAGCATGTTTCACAACCACGGATAACCTGAGAAATACTGTCCAAGGTTAAATCCACCCCTCGGTCTCGTGCCCACCTATAGGTGGTATCTCTTCCCTGAGGACCTGAGGCATTATGGGTCCATTGAGTTAGGAACAAGTCTCCCTTCTCCTGCCAATCAAGATCTAAGACACTTTGATTTTGGCAGTTCGGTCTGCCTGTTCATTGTTGCGATGTTCTTCATTTGCTCAGTTTTTGGGCTCATGTGCATCTACATTGTGTGTAGGCGAACGTCAGGATTACGAAGCCTGGAAAGAACAGTTTTAGAAATGGGTCCATTACAGCAACGGCTTCCCGGGATCAAGTGAAGCAGAAAAACAACTACTTGTGTTTTCTATTGTACAGGTTCTCCCTGAGTTGTGTAATTTCCCCGACCCACGCGGCCCCTTTTGGAACCATATTGCCTCCCCTTCCTGATCGCGGACTCCACCCCTGCATAAGCAGGATAGGCTGTTTCACCCGCCTCTCCCCAGTCCCTGGTTCTGTTACTGGAACACAGTCCTCCTGTATCCCCCATTGGTCAGTAGAGTCCTCAAGTCACTCCCTTCCCCCCCGGACCTTGGCCCAATCACCTCCCTTCTTCTTGCCCTCCCCCTGAGCCCATATAAACCACAGGAGTTTCGAAATAAAGGTCTTTTCGCCTTGGGACACAGAGAGGAAACTTGGTCACTCTCTCCTCCTGCCGAAGGGGGACCATGCAACTGAGTTCTTCTCCAGGAAACCTCTAGCGGAGAGTCCACAATCAAGATCCGTTAATTGTGGACTCTCACAATCAGCTTCTCTACCCAGGCAGCGATATCGGAAACCCAGATGGGTTTCCCTTTATGTTGTCAATTGGTCTTCTTCCATCTGTCCAGCCTCCCCCAACAGAGCATTGGCCACCATCCATGAGTCAGTGTAAAGTCTTGGCCACTTCTCTCATCCGGCAATATCCAAAGCCAGAGCTCTAAGCTCTGCGACTTGACTTGATCCACCTTGTCCTTCAGTGGCTTCTGCAACCCGTCGTGTGAGGCTCCATAAGGTTGCTTCCCATTTCTGGTTTGTTCCTATGATGTGAACCATCAGTGAAAATAGTGTAATGCTTTTTGTCTTCTGGCAGTTGGTTGCATAGTAGAGCTTCCTTAGCACGTACCACCTGTTCTACTTCCTCTTCATATGCCATCCTCTTCATTCTTCAGCTCCAGAAGCCAAGTGGTTGGCCTCGAGTCTCCCCAGGCACCTACTGCCAGAGGCTCCAGGAAGGACCATTTTCCCCAGCTGCAGAGTAGAGCACATTCTTCACCTCTGGTCGTGTCCTGACTGGCCCAAGGGCTACAGCATGGGCAATCGCCTGTTTCATCTGTTCAAAGGCTTGTTGCTGTTCGGGGTCCCACACTTCTTGCGTGTTACGAAGTAGAGAGGACTTACAGTCTGGCTGTATTCTGGGATGTGCATCCTCCAGAAGCCTATGGCACCTAGGAAAGCTTGTGTTTCCTTCTTGCTGGTTGGTGGGGACATTGCTGTTATCTTGTTGATTACCTCTGTCAGGATCTGATGGTGTCTGTCCTGCCACTTCACTCCCAGGAACTGGATTTCTCTGACAGGTCCCTTGACCGTACTCTGTTTGATGGTAAAACCAGCTTTCAGGAGGATCTGGATGATCTTCTCTCCTTTCTCAAAGACTTCTTCTGCCGTGTTCCCCCATACAATGATGTCATCAATGTACTGCAGGTGTTCTGGAGCCTCACCCTTCTCTAGTGTAGCCTAGATCAGTCCGTGGCAGATGGTGGGACTGTGTTTCCACCCCTAGGGCAGGTGTACTGCACACCCCTCCAGGTGAAAGCAAACTGTGGCTGGCACTCTGCTACCAAAGGAATGGAGAAAAGCGCATTAGCAATGTCAGTGGTGGCATACTACTTCACTGCCTTAGACACTAGTTCATACTGAAGCTCCAGCATGTCTGGCACAGTGGCACTCAACGATGGGGTAACTTCATTCAAGCCACAATAATCCACTGTCAGTCTCCATTGGGCTTATGCACAGGCCAAATGGGGTTGTTGAAGAGTGAGTGAGTCTTGTTGACCATCCCTTGGCTCTCCAGTTCACGGATCATCTTACGGATGGAGATCACAGAGTCTAGGTTCGTGCAGTATTGCCCACAATGCACTGTTGTGGTGGTCATTGCCACCTACTGTTCTTCAACCCTTAGCAGTCCCACAGCAGAAGAGTTCTCTGAGAGGTCAGGCAATGCATTTAACTGTTTAGTCCCTTCTGTCTCTACAGCAGCTATCCCAAAAGCCCACCAATGTCCTTTTGGGTCTTTGAAATACCCAGGATACATGGAGCTGTCAGAGACTGAAATGGTTAATGATTTACACATTCTAGGATTGCCAGGGGACTTTTGCAGGCTGGGAAGAGGCAGCTGGACCCATCCCCCCTGCCAGTGCTGCTGAAGGTGTCAAGTCCTGAAAAGGCAAGAAGAGCTATGTTTACCAGGTCCCTCACAGGAACTCTGTGCAGGCCCAGGAGATGTTGGAGGCTTGTGGCATGGCCCGGGACACTGTCCATGGATATAATAACTCATAACTTCTTTGAGTGTGTGGGCTGGAAGCTGCAACTACCAAGTTTCATTGTTGGACCCCGTGGGCGGTGACTATATACATTTTTCCACTCTCATCTTTTCTTTCCCTTACTCTCCTTTGCCCTTATCCTGTCTTTCCTTTCTCTCCCTTATGCATTTTCCCTAAAGGTTATCTTTATGCCATATTGCTATAGATGACAGATATAGATGATAACACCCAAAATGGCAACATACCTGTTTACCTTTGAAACAAAATTGTTCTAAAATAAACCCTACATATATATGTTTTCAAACACTGATCATTTAGTGTCGTTTCACTCTAATCCACCCCAAGGGATTTATTAATAAGAACCTGGGTTACCCCCTCCCTTTCTGGGGCGGGTCATAAACAGGGGCGTCTGGACCAGTCACAATGGGGTGTTTCTGCTCACTTCAGCTTCCAACACCGTCATCTCTTGAGAGCCCCCTGTCACTCTGTCACTCCAGAAATAGAAATAGACTCTGTCTCCACATGCCCTGATGGCATTAGAGTGCATTGTGCACCAGTGTCTACCAAAGCCTTGTCTTCTTGTGGTTGTGATGTGCTAGGCCATTGGATCCACACAGTCCAAGAGACAGTTATCCTGTGCCTCTACCTGGTTGGAGGCAGGGCCCTTCTAGTGCTGGTTTTGGTAGTTGTGACTTTCTCCCTGTGAATACATCTGAATGGTCCCTTCTGGAAGGTTGGTGGGACAAATTATATGTATGCAGGTACCCCAGATACCATGCTACAGCTAAAGTACTAGGAAAAATTTTATTTCCAAAAGTTGAAAATGCTAACAAATACGGTGCTAGTTACACCAGGTAGACAAAACGCAGAGCACCTGTTCTCTCGGTGCCTTTTTATAGCCTGCCTGACCCTCCTGTGGGGGCTTCCAGACATGATTGTGAGAACTTTATCTTTTCTTGTAACAGGGAGTCAACCTCCCTGGCAGGCAGAGAGAGAAATACACATAAAGCTATTCATGGGAAGAAATCCTCTCCCAGGTAGCAAAGTTTCCTTGAGTCTTTTTTTTTCCTCCTCGAGCAATTCTTCCAAAGGTTTTCTACACTTACATTCAATTCCCTCACTCAAGGAAAACATTCCCACCAGGACTAGAAATATAGAGCACAATAGTGTACAGAGGCATGTGGCAAAGCATATAGGAAAGGAATGAACATGTAATGCTATGAGGTGAATGCCCCAGTCTTCCTGTCACAATATTAAACCGTTCAGCTAGCAAGGCATGACCGACAAGGTGCCTTAGTCACCATATGGAATCCCATCAATGGCAAAGTCCCTCTCAATGCAGCTGGTTCAGCAGTTATGTGGAAGTAGCACATGCTGTCAGACTGAGAACAGTGTAGTATTGAGACAGGAGGCAGCATATCAGCAACTGGACTGGGAAAGTTCTCAAACATAAAATAGAGGTTTTGGTGGACACTGGTGCAACATTTTCTGTGTTAAATCAAGAATTAAATGTTAATGTATCTTTGAATGTTATAGGAGTAACTGGTCAACATCAGAAGGTATTGTTTATGAAACCTTTAAGTTTCAAATTAGGTAAGACCTTAGGTATGCACAAGTTCCTTTATATGCCTCATGCACCTAAATCGCTTGTAGGATGGGATTTATTAAAAAAATTGAATGCAAAAATTAATTTTGAAAATGGGGAAATGCAAATTAAAGTAAGAGAAAATGAACTAATCTAAGTGTTAAGTCTTACTTTAATTCAGCCACAGATATTGGGAGAAGTGTCATCATCAATCCTTGATCAAGTCTTCCCTGGAATGTGGGTCGATGGGACCCCAGGAAGAGCTAAAACTGCACAACCAGTACAAGTAAGGCTAAAACCCAGAACACAATTGGTAAGAATCAAACAGTATCCTCTCTAACTAGAGGACAGAAAAGGGATTAAAGAGATAATTGAAAATTTTAGCAAATTTGGGTTGTTAATTGAATGCAAATCAGAACATAATACCCCTATATTGCCAATCCGAAAAACAGATGGCAAAAGTTATAGGTTGGTACAACGTTTAAGGGGCATTAATAAAATTGTTGAAGAGCTCCACCCAGTAGTAGCAAATCCATATACACTTTTGACCAAACTAAAAAATGAATGTCTGGTTTTCTGTTCTACACTTAAAAGATGCCTTTTTCTGCCTGCCTTTGGACCCTAAAAGTCAAAAATTGTTCGCCCTTGAGTGGGAGAATCTGGACACAGGTCGCCGATCCCAGCTCACCTGGGCCGTATTACCTCAAGGATTTAAAAATAGCGCCACGATCTTAGGGAATCAACTTGCAAAAGATCTTGAAGAATGGACTGCATCGTCAGACAGCGAAGTCCTCCTGCAGTATGTGGATGACTTGTTAATTGCCACCAGGACCCAGGACGAATGTGGAGAATGGACTGTAAGCTTGTTAAACTTTCTAGGACTGAAAGGGTACAAGGTATCCAAAAACAAAGCCCAGATTGTCAAGAAAGAAGTCCCCTATCTAGGATATGAAATCTCAGGAGGACAACGTCATTTGGGACCAGAGAGGAAAGAAGCCATCTGCAAAATACCTTTGCCCCAGACTCCAAAAGAACTTTGCACATTTTTAGGAATGGCTGGCTGGTGTAGACTTTGGATCTACAAATATGGACTGATAGTCAAACCCCTATACCAGATTCCACAAGACGGGATTAAACAATTAGTGTGGACTGGGGAAGCTAAGCAAGCTTTCCATCAAGTAAAGAAGGAACTGATGCAAGCACCTGCACTAGGCCTCCAAGATGTGACCAAATCCTTCTGGCTTTTCTCACATGAAAGGTAAGGGATTGCATTGGAAGTCCTAGTCCAGCAGGTAGGACCATACTGACGAGCAGTGGCATAGTTCTCTAAGCAATTAGATGAAGTAAGCAAAGGATGGTCAGGATGCTTGAGGGCAGTAGCAGCAGTAGTGCTAAATACACAAGAAGATGAAAGTTCACAATGGGACAGAAAATGACTGTTCTAGTATCACATGTGGTTTCAGCAGTGCTAGAACAGAAAGAGAGTCACTGGTTCTCGCCCTCCAGGTTTCTCAAATACCAAGCCATCCTAGTAGAACAAGATGATGTCAAAATCATCACCACTAACATCGTAAATCCACCCACCTTTTTGTCCAGTTCAACGACTGCATGGGAACCAGCACATCACAATTGCGTCAAAACAATTGGGGCAACGTATTCCAGTCGACCGGACTTTAAAGATACACCACTGCCTGAGGCGGAAACGTGGTTTACCAATGGAAGCAGCAATGTGAAAAACAGAACCCGCAAGACAGGGTATGGAGAAATGACTGTAGATCAAGTCATTGAAGCACAGGCACTTTCTCCCAGCACCTCTGCACAAAAGGCAGAGATAATTGTGCTCACCAGAGCATTGCAATTAGGAAAAGGAAAGGACATCAATATATGGACAGACTCAAAGTATGCTTTTGGCGTAGTGCATGCCCACAGAGCAGTGTGGAAAGAAAGAGGATTGCTCACAGCTCAAGGAAAACAGATAAAGCATGCTGAAGAAATCTTAAAGCAACTCGAAACTGTCCAATTACCAAGAAAGATTGCCATTATGCATTGCAGAGGACATCAAAAAGGTAATACGGACCCGGAAAAAGGTAATCGATTGGCAGATCGAGAGGCGAAAAAGGCAGAAGAAAACGACCAGGTAGGACTCGCATCCTTAATCCCTGATGGCAAGATCATAGAGGTAAGCTCTCATGTATCATATTCAAAGGAAGATTTAAAATTAATAAAAGATCAGCAAGCTCAACTCAAAGGTAACATGTACCACTTAAAAACAGGACAAGTAGTAGTACCTGAAAGGGTACTATGGAAAGTTGTACAGGCAGAACATAACAAAACTCATTGGGGGGCAGATGTGATGCACAAACATCTAAAGAAACAAATTATAGGATGAAATTTATACATTACAGTTATCCAGGTTACTAAACAATGCAAAACTTGCCTCTACAATAATCCTCATACAACCAATAAAATCAAGATAGGGACAATTGGCAAAGGTAACCTCCCAGGACAACACTGGCAGAAAGATTTCTCAGAGTTGCCTAGGAAAGAGGAGTACCAATACTTATTGGTCCTAACATACCTTCTCAGGCTGGTCAGAGGCTTTCCTGATCCGAAGGCTCAAGAAGTTGTCAAGGTACTAAATGAAATTATCCCCAGGTTCGGAGTACCTGACATCATCTCTTCGGACCGAGGACCTCATTTTGTAGCTAGTATTATACAAAGGATTAGCAACATTCTGCAAATTAATTGGCAGTTACACACTCCATATCGACCACAGACAAGTCATCAAGTGGAAAAAATGAATCATTTGATAAAAAAACAATTGGCAAAAATCTGTCAAGAAGTAAATCTGCTTTGGTACCAGGCTTTACCTCTAGCCTTATTGTGAATAAGGGTCAAACCTAAGACTAAAGAAAGGCTAAGCCCTTTTGAGATGTTACACGGGAGACCCTATGGAAATTATTATCAAGGAGAAGACCTCATACAAGTTGGGGAAGGATATATACAGGAATATCTGATCTCATTGAGTAAACAATTGTCAGAAATTAACAAACAAGCAATAAGTACTCGCTCAAGGGGAATAGACCAGCCCTTACATAACATTTCCCCTGGAGAGTGGGTGTATGTTAAAATTTTTTCAGGTCAACCACTAGCTGAGAAGTGGAAAGGACCAAACCAAGTGCTTCTGACAACCTTCACAGCAATCAAAATCAAAAAAACAACCTACCCGGATTCACTATTCACGAGTAAAGAAGGCACCTAAAGAAACATGGATGTCAGAACCAGTAGGACCAACAACCCTCAAGTTTACTCGACACTAACCATTGGAACTCTGATAAGTATAATAACTGCCTCAAGCCATTACCTTAGACTGGTCATGGTCTCAGGTTTATATCGGATATTCTGGTATGTCTGGAAGAGACATTTCTAATTTAAACCTGGACACTGCGGTCATGCACAAAAATGAATCATATTTAAAACACAATTGGAAGAAAAGGAATGAGCTTAGTACCTTAACTGGAATAATTGGAGAGGAAATACGGATAGGATATAGAGGAATTAATGTATCTGCCCGTGAAAAACGAATTTCCCACACTCAAATCACTGTAAAAGACTCCATAGAATATAACAAGGGAAAAATGATTGGTCAGTCCGTCTGTGCATCTGATCAATGCTGGCACGACTTTACATTGGACAAACCAGTTTCCATAGTATGTCTTTGGGTTACTTTAAAAGGAGACAAGGCATTATCAAAGAAATTTGTAATAGACACTGAAATAAACACCACAACAAGAGTATCTACTTCAACAGTACAGACTTCTGCTAAACTGACTCCTTCCTCATATACACCCTCAGAATGTACAGAAAAAAGTCATAATCTTTCTCTTGTAGGACCTTATGTAATTAGACAATCTAATGAGCCAAAGTTACTCCTGGACCCTACATATTCGCTAAAAAAGGTCCAAGTAAAAATCCAAACAGACATATCCTCTATAAAAGGGGATTGTCGGCCCTTCATTCTCATGAAAAGATCTAACAGGATGGTTTGGATCAGGACTAGGTGTATTAAATTCCAAAGATCAGGAAATATTAATTAATAAACTCAGCACTGTAACCTCTGATTTGGGAAAACTGGAGGTACCAAGATCATCATTAATGACTATAGCTGAAACACAATATCTTACTGCAGACTTGATGATTTTGTTAGCTAAACACACATCTGAAGATTTTCATGTTGTGACCAATTTTTTAGAAGGTTTACAAGAAAATGTCTCAGTAGCAATACAGCGTATCCAAACTCAGCAATGGATACAATCCGTAGCTGCGGGAATCATTAGAGAAGGAACATCAGGAATTTTGCCTCAAGAAATAAGAGACATCATATCTAGAAATGACACCACAACCAAGTTTGAAAAAGAACATCAGGCATGGTGGCAATTAGTAAACTTCACATATAACTCAAAGCAGGAGCAGATAGAAGCATATATTCTTACCATCCATGAGGCAAAAGAACAGACCATATTTCCTGTCTTAGCATTAGGAACAATACACAAGGACATAGTAGTTAGACCCATGAGACATAATGTCTGAGCAAGCTATGACAGGGACATAGGGAGATGGCAAACTATCAGCACAGAAGCCTGTATACCCAGAGAACAACTAGGATATGTATGTGAAAATGCTGTAGCAGAAAAGGAGGATTTATGTTTAGATACCAAAGATAGTGTATGTACTTTTGAAATGTTCCCAAATACACAGGCACAGTCCCAAGTATACTATGTAGGCAAAGGATGTGCATGCATCAGGACACCTTGCACAAGTATAACTATTGATGATTGTAAAGAATTAACTAATGGTACTAACTTCTGTGTTTGCAATTTTACTAAAATAATAGGATGTGACTTCAGGTACACTGTTCCTGTGACCACCATGCAATTGATCTTGGATAAATATATGTTATATCATGAAGTGCCTAAACTACAAATAGGCATGGACATTAATATCCTCCAGAAAATGCTCTATCATCCTGATATTGAACAAATGATGGAAAAGGTAAAGGCTACTTCACGTCACATGCTGTGGCAAGTGAAACACGACACTGCGGAGATTAAAAACATCATTACAGAAGTGGCAAAAAATGGAGAACATCATTGGTGGAACATATTTCTGGGAATAACCAATATACAATCACCCACTGCAGCCCAGTTGTTTAATTTCCTGGTCCACCTCGTCTTGGTCTTGATGCTGGTGGCTTTCCTTCTGACAATCATCAATCTATGAATGTGGTGGAGAATTAAGACCATAGTGCAACAAGTACATGTGCTCTGGACTGTACAAAGGGTGATGCAAAAGAATTTACAATAGTTGAAAGAAAAGGGGGGATTGAAACAAAGACAAAACAAAATTAAAAAAAGCTTAACCATGTTAGCATAACTTTTGAAATTTAGCATGTGTGACTGCAAAATGTAACTGCCTGCAAGTAGGGGGTCTGGCCAATTGTGGGCAGTTAAGATAAAGGGAAACTATGGCTTGCATGAATGGATAAGATAAGAGACTGACAGGGAAAACCAGAAAAGAAGCGCTTTTAGCACGTAGCAAGAGTAATCAATAACATTGCAAGGGAAACAGGATATGGGTGGGGGGCATAGTTGCTTGGAATGATAAGGTTTTATGTAACTACCCTATAGTAATAAGTATAGCGGATAGGTAACCGAATGTATAATTAGATAAGGCAGACTTTGTACTGATTCTCGAAGAATGTATATGATAGATAATATTTGAAACTTACTCCTTCCAAATGTATAAAAGCTGTTGGTTTTTTTTACTTGTTGAACACGCACTTGGAGGGTAAAAGCCTCTGCGTGGTCCTGGTTGTAATAAAAGTGTGCTTTACATACCGTGTAAGGCGAGGAAAGGAGCGAGAGGGGGGAGCTTCACTGGTGCGGACTGTGCCATCATGGGAGATGAGAGGCGGGAGCCCGGAACACACAGAAGAGAAGGACAACTCCCTGGCAACTCCCTGGCAGATGGAGTTCGATCAGCCCTGTAAGGTCATTCATCTAAGAGAAGGTCACTCTAATTAAACCTACATCCTGAGGACCTCGCTGCCACCGTCCAAGCTCGTTCGGTCCTTGCAGATGAACCTTAAGATTAAAGGGTGGGCTCAGTTCTGCGCACACTGCTTCTCACCTAAAAAATCCATTGCGCAGGTTTGAAGGCCTTACCCACATTTCCAAAGCCCTGTATCAATATCTTCTACAAATGCAGACACACAAAGATCAAAAGACAAAGGCATATACACCTGCCTCCAAAGGTGTACCCAAATTAACTCTAACATGCTGCAACATCAGAACCATGCTTGATTCTGCGGATAGCGGACGTCCTGAGCACCGATCTGCCCTGATTGCCCATGAACTGTCACGTCTCAACATCGACATTGCTGATCTCAGTGAAGTTCGCCTTCACGAGGAAGGTAGCCTCAGAGAACATGGTGCCGGTTACACACTCTTTTGGTCAGGTAAGCCCAGAATCGAAAAGCATATCTCAGGAGTCGGCTTCATGATCAAAAACTCTACTGTTACTAAACTCGAAAATCTGCCGACAGGTCATTCTGACTGAATTATCTCCCTATGCCTTCCACTACACAACAAGCAACACGATGTCCTCTTTAGTATATATGCCCCAATTCTCCAAGTTGACCCTGCTGAAAAAGATAAATTTTACACTGACCTGCACTGCCTTACCCAGAAGGTTCCTGCAGATGATAAGATCATTATCCTTGGTGATTTCAATGCCAGAGTAGGAAAGAATTTTGAAACCTGGAAAGGAATATTAGGCAAACATGGTGTTGGAAGTTGCAACAATAACGGTCGACTTCTGCTAGAATTCTGTGCGGAGCAACAGCTCACCATCACTAACACTATCATTCAGCAGAAAAATAGTCTGAAGACAACCTGGATGCATCCCAGATCCAAGCAGTGCCACCTCATCGATTATGTCTTGGTGCAACGGAGAGATGTCCGCTATGTCCACCATGCCCATGTGATGCCCAGCACAGAATGCCAAACAGACCGTTGACTGGTGCGCTGTAAACTTAACCTCAGTCTTAAATTCAAACCTAAAAGGGACAATATCCCAAGGAGGAGACTCCAAGTTAACAGTCTCCAATCAGCCACAGTGAGAAACAAATTCCAGGTTAATCTTCAAACAAGGCTTGATAACCACTCCAGAGATTCTACAGATACCTCTCCTGTAACACTCTGGCACCAAATTAAAAACAGCATCCTGCAGTCCTCTGAAGAAACCTTAGGGTTCTCCCTCAAGAAGAACAAGGACTGGTTCGACGAAAACAATCAAAAGATCCAGGAACTGTTGAGGGAGAACCGCTCATCAAGCACACCTTGCACTGCCATCCTGTCAAGTAAGAAAAATAGCCTTTTGTCTTGCATGCAGCAAGCTCCAACAGAAGCTCCGTGACATCCAGAACAAGTGGTGGATCAATCTAGTTGTAAAACCACAATTATGCGCAGACACGGGTGATCACAGAGGATTCTATGAAGCCCTGAAAACAGCATACGAACCTACATACCAAGCTCAAAGTCCTCTACTCAGCGTTGATGGTCAAACGCTTTTGACAGATAAAACCTCCATTCTAAATCGATGGTCTGAACACTTTCAGACCCTTTTCAGTACTAGCCGTGTAGTCCAAGACACAGTTATTCAGTCCATCACACAACAACTGGTGAAGTATGAATTGGATACTGCCCCCACTTTAGGAGAAACCCTTAAGGTCATTCAGCAGGTGAAAATTGGCAAGGCAGCTGGGGTTAATGGAATTCCACCTGAAGTCTGGAAACATGGGGGTCAAGCACTCCATGCTAAATTTCACAAATTCGTACTACGCTGTTTGGAATTAGGCGAACTACCATCAGACCTTTGAGATGCAGTCATCATCACCCTATATAAGAAGAAAGGAATTAAATCAGACTGTTCAAATTACCATGGTATTGCTCTGCTCTCCATTTGTGGCAAAATCCTGGCAAGAATACTCTTGAACAGACTAATACCTGCTATAGCAGAAGGAATTCTACCTGAAAACCAATGCAGTTTCAGAGTCAACAGTAGTACCACAGACTTCGTATTTGTTCTCAGACAACTGCAAGAGAAGTGTAGGGAACAGAACAAAGGTCTCTATGTAACCTTTGTTGACCTCACCAAGGCCTTCGATACTGTGAGCAGGAAAGGTCTATGGTAGATTTTGGAACGCTTAGGTTGTCCCCCCAAGTTCCTCGAAATGATCATCTCACTCCATGAGGATCAACACGGCCAAGTCAGTTATGGCAATGCACTTTCTGAGCCCTTTCTAATATCCAATGGTGTGAAACAAGGTTGCATTCTCGCACCAACTCTATTCACAATCTTTTTCAGCATGATGCTCCAAAGAGCCACAGCAGACCTCGATGATCAGGATGGCATCTACATTCGATATCATACTGATGGAAGCCTTTTCAACCTAAGGCGACTGAAGGTCCATACTAAGACCTTAAACCATCTTGTCCAGGAGCTGCTCTATGCTGATGACGCCACCCTTGTCGCCCATACAGAAGCAGCTCTGCAGTGTTTAACATCCTGCTTCGCAGACGCTGCTGAGCTTTTTGGGCTAGAAGTCAGTTTAAAGAAGACTGAAGTTCTCTATCAACTGGCACCTCAGGAAGTCTTCCATCATCCCCATATCACCATTGGCCAATCAGAGCTCAAATCAGTCCAGCAGTTTAATTGCCTAGGTAGCATCATCTCCTCGGACAGTAAGATTGACGGAGAGAGAGACAACAGGTTAGCAAAGGCATATAGTGCCTTCGGAAGACTCCATAAAAGAGTTTGGTGAAATAAACACTTGAAGAAAAGTACAAAGATCAGTGTTTACAGAGCCATTGTGCTGTCTACTCTCTTATATGGATCTGAATCATGGGTCATCTACCGCCACCACCTGCGACTCCTAGAACGCTTCCATCAATGCTGCCTCTGTACAATCCTAAACATCCACTGGTCAGATTATGTGACTAATACATCTGTTCTAGAACAAGTAGCAGTCACAAGTATTGAGGCCATGTTGCTGAGAACACAGTTGCGCTGGGCAGGACACGTCTCAAGGATGAAGGAGCACCGCCTCCCTAAGATCACGCTTTATGGTGAACTTGCCACCGGCTGCCGCAAGAGAGGAGCCCCGAAGAGAAGATACAAGGACTCCCTGAAACAACATCTCAGCCTTGGTCATATTGATCAACATAACTGGTCTACTCTGGCCTCCTGTGCAAGTTTTGAGTTGGTTTCCCGCCAAGTCCCCGAAACCCGACAACAAGGACCTGCTTCCCAGAGAGGGATGAAAAAAAATGACTTAAGCAGCCAAAGCTATAGCAAAAAAAATATATATATATATTTCATATGAGACAGATATATACAATGAGAATACTATACACCACAACTCCAGAAATCCCAAACAGCTCCCCAAAAGGGAAGAGGGGGAGGGAGAAGGGAAAAGGACAAAAAGGGACAAAGATCAAACCAGTCAACCAGCCAACTGAAGGTAAATTAGCAAAATCTCACCACTTCCCTTTGAACAAGCAGGATGGTTAGACATGGCCCAGCACTCTCCCCTCACACATGGCAGATAACAGCAGTTGCTGTAGGTCTCAGTTCCAGATAAGCCAGACCGAGACAGGGACCCACTGTTCTCAAACCTCGCCGGAAAGGAAGAGAGTGAGGTCCCTCCTGCTGGCTCTATTTATACCTCCAGTTACGTAAAGGAATAGCATGGAATACTTCCGTGATCACTTCCCTAGTTCCCTCCTGGTTACAAGTTGGTCTCCAGGAAGGCCTAGAGTGAAACCATCACATTCTCCACCCCTTATTCCATACTATTTCTTTACGTAACACCTGTATATTGTGTTCATCTATATCCCGCGCATATTTATATATACATATAGCCCATGTTTATTTCGAGGTTGTTGTCTGTTGCTGAAGATCAGCACCAACAGCAGCTTGGTTTGGGATTCTTGGTCCTTTCATCACAATCACAGTTCTGGTTTAGGGCTGGCTCATCGATTTGGGTTGTCTCATCAGTGGACATCCTTGGATACCGGTATCAGCTTTGTTCAGGTCTTTTTCGTCTGGTGTCTGGTCTCCTGTAAAACACAACTTAAGGTACAGAATTAGTTTTTCCCCAGGGCTAGGTTTCCTTGAGGCACACATTGGATCTCTCCATCCTTCCTCATAACCCACCAGGTATTTCCGGACCCTCGAGCAAAAACAATCCCACGAATGGGTTTGTCTTGGCCAGAGGGAGGAGTGATCCAAACAGCCTTACCTAACATACCTTTTAGATGGATCGCTGGAACTTTGTCTCCATCTACAGTGTGGAGGGATTCTACTTGGGCAGGACCAGCTCGGTTGACAGAGTCTCTAGTGTTGACTAGCCAGGTGGCCTTGGTTAAGTTCTTATCCCAGTTTTTGTAAGTTCCCTCACCTAGTGCCTTTAGAGTCGTCTTCAACAGTCCATTACACCTTTCTACTTTTCCTGCAGTAGGTGCATGATATGGAATGTGATATACCCATTCAATACCATGCTCCCATGCCCAAGTAGCCACTAGGCTGTTCTTGAAATGAGTCCCATTGTCTGACTCAATCCGCTCTGGAGTGCCAGGCCTCCACAGGACCTGCTTCTCGAGACCTAGAATCGTGTTTCAGGCTGTTGCATGTGGTACCGAATATGTTTCCAACCATCCTGTGGTTGCTTCTACCATGGTAAGCACATAGCGTTTACCCTGGTGGGTCTGTGGCAACATGATATAATCAACCTGCCAGGCCTCCCCATATTTATACTTCTCCCAGCATCCACCATACCTTAGGGGTTTCAACCTTTTTGCCTGCTTAATAGCAGCACAGGTTTCACAGTCACGGATAACTTGAGAGATGATATCCATGGTTAAATCCACCCCTCGGTCTCGTGCCCATCTATGAGTGGCATCTCAGTCCTGACGACCTGAAGCATCATGGGCCCATTGAGCTAGGAACAATTCTCCCTTCTGCTGCCAGTCTAGGTCTGCTTGTGATACCTTGACCTGTGCAGCTTGGTCTGCCTGTATGTTATTAGCATGTTCCTCATTAGTTCATTTCTTGGGTACGTGGGCATCTACATGGCAGACTCTCACATTCAATTTCTTCACTCTGGCAGCGATGTCTTGCCACAGATCAGCAGCCCAGATGGGTTTTCCTCTACGCTTCCAATTCATTTCTTTCCACCAGTCTAACCATCCCCATAGGGCATTGGCTATCACCTATGAATCCGTGTACAGGTAGAGCCTTGGCCATCTTTCTCTCTCTGCAATATCTAGGGCCAATTGGACTGCTTTGAGTTCCGCAAACTGACTCGATTCGCCTTTACCTTCAGTGGCTTCCGCCACTTGTCGGGTGGGACTCCATACATCTGCTTTCCACTTCCGACTCCTCCCTACAATACGGCAGGAGCCATCGGTGAAAAGGGCATAGCGTGTCTCTTCATCTGGCAGTTTATCATATGGTGGAGCTTCTTCAGCTCGGCTTACTGGTTCTCCTTCTTCTGCCAGACTGAAGTTCCCACCTTCAGGGCAATTGGTTATGATTTCCAAGATGCCAGGGCGATTCGAGTTCCCGATTCAGACACGTTGCGTAATCAAAGCAATCCACTTGCTCCACGTGGCATCGGTGGCATGATGCGTAGGGGGCACCTTCCCTTTGAACATCCAACTCAACACTGGTAATCGGGGTGCCAGGAAGAGTTGTGCTTCGGTACCAATTACCTCTGAAACTGCTTGTATACCTTCATACGCCGCTAAGGTTTCCTTTTCCACAGGAGTGTAATTTGCCTCAGAACCTCTGTAGCTTCGTCTCCAGAAACCCAGCGGTCGCCCTCGCGTCTCGCCAGGCACCTTTTGCCAGAGGCTCCAGGAGGGACCTTTATCTCCAGCTGCAGTGTAGAGTATATTCTTTACATCTGGTCCTGTTCTGACTGGTCCAAGAGCCACGGCATGTGCAATTTCTTGCTTGATCTGCCTGAAAGCTTGTTGTTGCTCAGGACCCCACTGGAAATTGTTCTTTTTATGGGTCACAAAGTAAAGAGGGCTCACAATCTGACTGTATTCTGGGATATGCATCCTCAAGAAGCCTATGGTTCCCAGAAAAGCTTGGGTTTCTTTCTTGTTTGTGGGTGGAGCCATTGCTACAATCTTGTTGATTACGTCTGTTGGTATCTGGCGTCATCCATCTTGCCATTTCACCCCTAGGAATTGGATCTCTCGGGCAGGTCCCTTGACTTTGCTCTTCTTGATGGCGAAACCGGTCTCAAGGAGAATCTGGATGATCTTCTGTCCTTTCTTGAAAACTTCTTCTGCTGTGTCCCCCCATACAATGATGTCATCGATGTACTGGATGTGTTTGGGAGCCTTACCCTTCTCTAGTGTGGCCTGGATCAGTCCATGACAGATGGTTGGACTGTGTTTCCACCCCTGGGGCAGTTGATTCCAGGTGTATTGAACGCCCCTCCAGGTGAAAGCAAACTGTCACTCCAGAAATAGAAACAGTCTCGGTACTCTTATGCTCCGAAGGCATTAAAGTACACTGGGTTCCAGCATCTATCAAGGCACGGTATCTCTGAGGATCTGATATGCCAGGTCATCAAACCCACACAGCCCAGTAAACTCGGTTATCTTCTTGGTCCCTTTCCTTCTCCTGGCAGAAGGCAGGGTCCCTCTACTGGTCTTGATCAGAGCATTCGTCGTCGGAGTTTGACTTCGACTTCTTAGACTTTTTGCCATCATCGAAGTGGACCTCCACCTTCTTGTGCTTCGGCGATTGCAGTTTCTTTTCTAAGAAGTCTGCATCTACTGTGAAGACAACTTTCTTGTCAGTGTCCTTTCGCTTCAGCTCCCTCACTCTAGCTTCAAGTTTAGAAGTGGGTTCACCATCCCACTTCTTCATGTTTTCTCCTTTGCTACAAAGGTATGCCCATAGTTGGTTACGTGACCGACGCTTAGGGTTCTCTTTCCTTCGATGTGTAAATGACAGGGATCGTGAGTGAGATCGAGACCAGGATCGAGGTCTAGGCTGAGGTCGTCTTCGTCGATCCCGCCGTGATCTTCCCATTGACCTTTCTCTGTAATCTCTATACCTTCTGTCATCTCTGTCTCTAAAGTCGTCCTCATATCTGTAGTATTCATACTCTCTCTATTCTTTCCCTATCGTAGGTGCGTCAGTATAGGGGATCAAAGGAGTCTTCCATATTTTCCTCTATTGTTCTTATCCAAGCACACATGGTGTCCACGCTTGGTTCTTCCATCTTTGGATGATATGCGGTTATCAAGGAGGAAATATATGGTTTAGGGGCACCTTGAATTACCTTTTTCCACATTGGTTGTGTGCAGGGAACATTCTCAGGAACTTGGATATCATAATAATCTGGATCAGAGTAGACGATCTCCAGCATGGTCAATTCCCGTAGGTATTGGATGCCTTCTTCTGCAGTCCTCCACCTTCTTGAAGAACTCTTCAGCAACTCCTTAAATGGGTATTTCACTCTCACTGCGTGGAGGATTCGGAGCCAAAGACTGGATGCCATTTTCTCCCTTCCCATTTCTTGCTCTATCATGGGGTCTCGGGCAATGGGTCCTAATTGTCGTGCTTCATCACCTTCAATTATGTGACTATCAGCTCCCTTGTCCCAGCATCGCACCAGCCAGGTGAGGACTTCTTCACCAGGCAAACGCATATAATCTCCGTAAATCTCGAAGCTCCCTTGTGGTCAGTGATTGTGTAATTTCGCTTTCTCGCATTATTTCTTGTCCATCTCTCCCACGCAGAATCTTTTCCACCTCTCTCTTTACTCTTCCGCTCCTATGTGGAACTGCTCCCACCTCCTCCCTGTATCTCTCACGTGGAGGTGGGGACTGGGCATGCCGTGGGGATAAGCTTCTATGTCGTTCATGGCGTGGAGATGGACTTCTACGCCATTCACACCGCGGAGATGGACTTCTACGCCATTCATACCGTGGAGATGGACTCCTACGCCGTTCACACCGTGGGGATGGACTCCTGAGTCGTTTGTGATACCCAGTAGGTGGAGGTAGTGACTAGTCTTTCGGGTGTTGAAATAAGGGCCGCCTCCTCCAATCATCCACACCTCCAAGAGAAGGTTGGGTCTGGAGGGGTAGGAATAATTCTCCCTCAGGTTGAGGGGGATGCTTTGGTTCCTTCTTTGCGTCTTTTGTAATACTGAATGTGTAGTCAGGATATAAATCATCCAGTGACAATATACCACGGGCTGTTTGCACTGTTGCCTTCTTTTCTCTTGATACTGCTCTACTTTCCTTTGGACGTGTCCCTAGTTCTTTTGGGCGTGCTCCTTGTCTTGCAACCGTTTCTTCCTCTCTGGCAGCTGCTTCTTCTCTTGCAATCGCTCCTTTCTCAGTCATAGCCACTTCTTCCTCTCTCGCAGTAGCGCCTTTGTCCATTGCTGTTGCTCCTTCGTCCATTGCTGCTGCTCCTTCGTCTACTACTTCCTGCGTGGATTGGATAAGTTCTTCTGCTCATTCTTCTTCTTCTTCTCTTTCTTCTGTGCGTTCTGGTTGCGGAGATGGGTCCGTAAGTTTCTTGATCTCCCTTACCCATGTCTTCTTCTTCTTAATAGGGGCAACAATGACTTTCCGGTTCTTAACTTGAGTCCCAGTTCTAGTGGACTTAGTAGAAATGGTATTGACTTTAAGTTCTGTTTGGACCCCGACTTCTGTGGACCTAACAGGGACCTCACTGGTTTCAAGTGGCGTGGTTTGGGTTTCTGTGTTGACCTTAACCTTTTGAAGGTGATCTATGGCGACTCGATAAGCATTAACCAGGTCCCAGCACAAAGCGGAGAATTGCATACTCGAATCTTTGTAGGAAAAGCACCCTTCTGCCAAACAGCGGGTCATCTCACCAGAATCAAACATTTGTTCTGGTGTGAACTCCCAATTAATGGGAGGTGACACACGTCCTACTAATCTACCGAAATCTACCCAGGTTCCATGCCACCCGGGGACTGGCCTGTCCGCAGCCCTTTCCAAAGTTTCAGCGAGTCCCTTTGAGGCGTGATCTTTCCTACAACAAGGAAAGCAATACAACACCATTCTTCCAAGTTTAAGGAGCACCTCCAGTACCTTTATCAATGACAGGACTGTTGCAACAAAATTTAGATAGTAATTAGAGCCGATTTTAACCATGGGGATCTCCTTTACCAAACCTTTGATGTCAAAATTAAAGAATGGAAGCAATTCGTTCCATCCATCCTCAAGGTCTGGACGTCTCCCTATAGGGTAGTCTAAAACAGGTATAAAGATGGTTAGAATTATAAGACAAATTAATGAAACAGCCATTGTTTTTGTTATTATTTCTTCTTGATCCCAAAACAGTCCTTTGTTTATATAAACAAAGTTTTCTTGGTTGCTTTCCCAGACTCTGGCAGTGTTCCCAGACCTGTTCCCAAAACAATAGATTGGTTTGCAAAATAACACCAAGCTTGGCTGTCTTCCCGGAAAATGTTTATCAAAACAAGCCAAACTTAACCAAAATATCCCACTCCTGACACCAAAAAATGTTGTGCAAGTTTCGAGCTGGCTTCCTGCCAAGTCCCTGAAACCCGACAACAAGGACCTGCTTCCCAGAGAGGGAAGAAAAAAAATGACTTAAGTAGCCAAAGCTATAGCAACAAATATATATATATTTCATATGAGACAGATATACAATGAGAATACTATACACCACAACTCCAGAAATCCCAAACAACTCCCCAAAAGGGAAGAGGGGGAGGGAGAAGGGAAAAGGACAAAAAGGGACAAAGATCAAACCAGTCAACCAGCCAACTGAAGGTAAATTAGCAAAATCTCACCACTTCCCTTTGAACAAGCAGGATGGCTAGACACGGCCCAGCACTCTCCCCTCACACATGGCAGATAACAGCAGTTGCCGTAGGCCTCAGCTCCAGATAAGCCAGACTGAGACAGGGACCCACCGTTCTCGAACCTCGCCGGAAAGGAAGAGAGCGAGGTCCCTCCTGCTGGCTCTATTTATACCTCCAGTTACGTAAAGGAATAGCATGGAATACTTCTGTGATCACTTCCCTAGTTCCCTCCTGATTACAAGCTGGTCTCCAGGAAGGCCTAGAGTGAAACCATCACACCTCCAAACCGGAGGTCTGGAGACACACTATCTATAACGCTGCTGATGCCTTTGAGAAAGCATGCAGGATCACTCTTGAGAAGAAAAGACAACGCAGAAAAATCGTGCCCTGCAGAATGTACCACCTAAGGAGTCTTTCTTCTGTGCCTTTTGCAACCGGACGTGCCTGTCTCGTCTTGGCCTTTTTAGCTACCAGCGCGCTTGTAACAAACATGGGTAGAGCCCTTCCCAAATCTTCGTTCGTGAAGCCTAGCCATGATGAAGGATTCCTTTGAATCACAATACCGACATACAGTCACCTGTTTATCAAACGCCGGCAGCGTAACAAGATCCCATGTCAGGAACTCACACCGAATAGCTACAAAGAAAGCGGTAGAGTCCCGAAACAAAAATGGCTATTCAGTGTTCCAACTATGCATCCCGCCGGCACATCAATTGGGACAATTGACACTGTCAAAATAAACGGAATGGCATCTCCCAGTGTTAAAGTAACCTGAACCTGTAGGGTGGGGGCGGAGCCACTATCCCGGATGTAGATCTGCGAAGCAGCTACAGTGGGAACAACATTACTATGGAATACGGTAGCTTCTGAGCCTGTATACACCAAAACCGGCACAGGTACAGATCCTTCAGGTCGCCACTCAATAGCCAGAGGCACATATGGGCGTCACTTTCCCTGCCCCCCCGCAAAGGGCCACGGCAGCAGTAGTCTGGTGGAACCTGCTGACTCTCTGCCCCCACCGCTTTGGCATCCGCCGGGAAACACAGTACCCAGAAGCAGCAGGGGAAGCGGGGGTGTGGTGGTTTGGGCTAGGCCTTCCTTGGTGACCAGTTTGTAACCAAGGAAGGGTCCAGATTTACCCAGTATTCCCTACGATTTTTACATAAGCAAGATTATAAGAAGAAAGGAGGAGAGGTCTTCGCCCTCTTTCCTTCCGGAGGCTTGGAGGTGCAGGTTCCCTGCTGTTGAGTCTACCGTGTTGGGGGGCGAGGCCTGGTAGGGCCTTGTCGACCTTGGGAGGGGGAGGTTGCCAGCGATCGTCCCGGAGCGACTCTCGGTTGTCCCAAGGAGAGTGGTGGGATATTTTCTTTGCTAACTCTTAGTTACTAGATCTCGGGTTACTGATTGGGATATATATATATATATTTTATTTTGGTTTTGTTCCCTTTCCCTTCCCCCTTCCCCTTCCCTTGTGAAATTGTATATATTTTAAATTGTATATATATTTCAATTGTAACATAAGTGTAAATATATTTATATATATCACTTTAGCTGTCTCTCTTGTTTCGGGTTTTCTTAGTTGGTTGTTTTTTCTCCCTCTTCTCCCTGAGGTTTGGGGGGGAGGACGACTTCTGGTGGTAAGGTTTGGAGACTTGGCAGGGAGCCAGCTTCAAACCTTATCTGGTGTTTCTCCCCGGTTTATCTCCGGTTATCTCCGGTTTGTTTTGGTTTTGCCACGGTTGTTTGGGAACAAGTCTGGGAAGGGAGCCAAGTTGGTGCAAACACTGCCCATTGTTTGGGAACACTACCGGGAGAGCTGCCAAGAACCTATTGTTTATATAAATATAGCTTTGTTTGGGAACAAAGAGAGAAAAATATATAAACATGGTCTTCTTATTCATTTTCTTGGTTATTTTGGCCGTTTTTATATATGCTGCTGGGTATCCAGTGAGAACTAACCCAAAAGGCATCTACCAGTATCTGCCTTCCCTTAATTATGACATCAAAGGCCTAGTGGTTGAGGTCCCTGGAATCAAAATTGGCCCCAACCCTTACATAAATTGTTTGGCAACAGTCATACTATTCCTAAAAGCCATGGAAGTGGTGTTTAACATTGGAAAGGTGGTGCGGTACTGCTTTTCTTGTTGCAGGAAACGCCAAAACTCAAAGGGATTTGCTGGAACTTTGGGAAGGGCCTTGAGAAAACCAGTCCCTGGATGGCAAGGAATCTGGGTCAACTTTGGTAAATTGGTAGGGCGTGTGACACCTCCCATTAGTTGGGATTTCACACCAGAGCAGGTGTTTGATCCTGATGAGGTGGTACGTCGTCTGGCAGAAGGGTGTTTATCTTACGAGGACCCAAATATGCAGTTTTTTGCTTTGTACTGGGGCCTGGCGAGTGCCTATCGAGCTGCTGTGGACTATGCTCGGAAGACTAAGGCTGAGGCGGAAACTCAAACCCTGCCACCTGAGACCAATGCCACCTCTACTACGTGCACTGAAAGTGGAACCCAGACTACACCACCTGAGATACCTCTCGCCCCTGTAGTGAAAAGGAAGTCATGGGTATCGGCGCCCAAAACTTTAAGCCTACGACCAGATGGAGAGTAAAACAGGTCAGAAGACAACGGAGAGGGGACTGATACTGATGCCAGTGCCAGAACTCCACCTCCACGAGCAGCACCACCCCCAAAAATGGAAACTACAGAGTTGCGGTCAATGACCCCATAAGAACTCCGGGACTTACAAAAAGATTACACTCGTCGTCCTGGTGAGCGAATTCTATCGTGGTTGCTCCGATGCCGAGACCGTGGGGCTGGAGGTCACATATTGTCAACTGCTGAAGCAGAACAACTAGTTTCCATCTCCGGAGACCGTGAACTTGATCGCTTAATTGCAGAGGAGAAACCCGACCTCAGTCTTTGGGCACGACTTGTCTTAAGTGTGAGACAAAGGTTTCCATTTAAAGACTATTTACCGTGCCCCGTGAGGAAGTGGACCAAGATAGAAGATGCCATCCAGTACCTAAGAGAATTGGCATTGCTGGAACTTATGTATGATGAACCTCAATACGATCCCGTCACTGATGACCCAGAGGTTATTGCTTGCACAATGCCCATGTGGAAGAAGATAATCCAGGGTGCTCCTGCATCATATGTCCATATCTTGGCAGGAGTAATGCTTCCAAACATGCCAGAAACGCCTGTGAGCATGCTGTGTATGGTTCTGCGACATCTAAAAGAAACAGTAGAATCTAGGAATGAGTTTTCTAGAGACTATTCTGATTCTAGTTACAGACGAAGACCTGAGAGAGATGAGCCTTACGGGTGCTCTGATTATGAAGATGACTACGGAGACCACAGGGACAGACGCTACAGAGATAGATCAGCAGACCGGTCTCGACCACGATCTCGATCTTGGTCCCGGTCCCACTCACGATCTCCTTCCGTCACATGTAGAAGGAGCGAAAACCCTAAGCGCAGATCTAAGTACAGTGAGTTGTGGTCCTATCTGCGCGCCCAAGGAGAAGACATGAGGAAGTGGGATGGTGAACCTACTTCCAGACTCGAGGCCAGAGTGAGAGAACTAAAACGCAAGGAAGCTGATAAGAAAGTCATCTACGTAGTAGATACAGATTTTTTTGAAAGACAACTGAGATCTCCTAGACACAGGAGGTCTGGAGTCCGTTTCCAGGATGACAAGAAAACCTCTGAAAAGCTGAAGCAAAGATCCGATGGTGAATGTTCCGACCAGAACCAATAGAGGGGCCCTGCCTTCTGCCAGGAGGAGAGGGATGAGAAAGATAACAGAGTTTACTGGACTGTGTGGGTTCGATGGCCTGGCACATCGGATCCTCAGAGATACCAAGCTTTAATAGATACCGGCGCACAGTGTACGTTAATGCCCTCAGGACATGTGAGCACAGAGACTGTTTCAATTTCTGGGGTGACAGGAGGGTCTCAAGAGCTGTCAGTGGTAGAGGCTGAAATAAGCCTGACAGGAGACCAATGGGAAAAACATTCCATTGTGACAGGGCCAGAAACCCCTTGCATTCTTGGCATGGATTACCTCAGAAGAGGATACTTCAAAGACCCAAAGGGGTACCGATGGGCTTTTGGTATAGCCACGGTGATTGAAGAGGAATCCAAACAATTATCTGCCCTGCCCGGCCTCTCAGAAGATCCTTCTGTTGTAGGATTACTGCAAGTTGAGGACCAGCGAGTGCCAACAGCCACTAAGACAGTGCATAGGCGACAGTACTGGACGAATCGAGATGCTGTGATCCCCATCCATAAGATGATCCGCAAGTTGGAAAGCCAAGGGGTGGTTAGTAGAACACACTCACCCTTCAATAGCCCCATTTGGCCTGTACGTAAGTCAGATGGCGAATGGAGACTGACGGTGGACTATCGTGGTTTGAATGAAGTCACGCCACCATTGAGTGCTGCTGTACCAGACATGTTGGAGCTCCAATACGAGCTGGAGTCCAAGACAGCGAAGTGGTATGCTACCATCGACATCGCCAATGCATTCTTCTCCATTCCCCTAGCAGCAGAGTGCAGGTCGCAGTTTGCTTTCACCTGGAGAGGTGTGCAGTACACGTGGAACCAACTGCCCCAGGGGTGGAAGCACAGTCCAACAATCTGCCATGGACTGATTCAGGTCACACTGGAGAAGGGCAAGGCCCCAGAACATACCCAGTACATTGATGACATTATCGTATGGGGGGACACAGCGGAAGAAGTTTTTGAGAAAGGAGAGGAAATCATCCAGATTCTCCTTGATGCCGGTTTCGCCATTAAGAAAAATAAGGTCAAGGGACCTGCCAGAGAGATCCAATTCCTAGGGGTGAAATGGCAAGATGGACGACGTCAGATACCAACAGATGTCATCAATGAGATTGTAGCCATGGTTCCACCGACCAACAAGAAGGAGACGCAAGCTTTCCTGGGGGCCATAGGTTTCTGGAGAATGCACATCCCTGGGTATAGCCAGATTGTGAGCCCTCTTCACTTTGTGACCCGTAAAAAGAATACCTTTCAATGGGGTCCTGAACAGCAGCAGGCATTCAAACAGATCAAACAAGAGATTGCACATGCCGTGGCTCTTGGACCAGTTCGAACGGGACCAGACGTGAAGAACGTACTTTACACTACAGCTGGAGATAAAGGTCCCTCCTGGAGCCTCTGGCAAAAGGTGCCTGGTGAGACGCGAGGGCGACCACTTGGTTTCTGGAGTTGAAGCTACAGGGGTTCTGAAGCCAACTACACTCCTGTGGAAAAGGAAATTCTGGCGACCTATGAAGGTATACAAGCAGCCTCAGAAGTGATTGGCACTGAAACACAGCTTCTCCTAGTACCCCGACTACCAGTCCTGAATTGGATGTTCAAAGGGAAGGTACCCCCTACGCATCATGCCACCGATGCTACGTGGAGCAAGTGGATAGCCTTGATTACGCAGCATGTACGATTGGGAAGCTCAAATCGCCCTGGAATTCTGGAGGTTATCACAAATTGGCCTGAAGGTGGGAACTTCAGTCTGGCAGAAGAAGAGTCAGTGAGTTGAGCTGAAGAAGCTCCGCCATTTGATCAGCTGCCAGATGAAGAAAGGCGTTATGCCCTTTTCACTGATGGTTCTTGCCGTATTGTAGGAAGGAACCGAAAGTGGAAAGCAGCCGTTTGGAGTCCCACCCGACGAGTGGCAGAAGCTGTTGGGGGTCAAGGCGAGTCGAGTCAATTTGCAGAACTCAAAGCCGTCCAATTGGCCCTGGACATTGCCGAACGAGAAGGATGGTCAAGACTCTACCTCTACACTGACTCGTGGATGATAACCAATGCACTATGGGGATGGTTAGACCAATGGAAGAAGATGAACTGGAGGCGTGGAGGAAAACCCATCTGGGTTGCTGACTTGTGGCAGGACATCGCTGCCAGAGCGAAGAGTCTGAATGTGAGAGTCCACCATGTAGATGCCCATGTGTCCAAGAAGTGAGTTAATGAAGAACATGATAACAACAGAGAAGCGGACCGAGCTGCACAGATAGGAGTGTCACAAGTAGACCTAGACTGGTAGCAGAAGGGACAGTTGTTCTTAGCTCGATGGGTCCATGATGCTTCCGGTCATCAGGGCCAAGATGCCACCCACAGATGGGCACGAGACCGAGGGGTGGATTTAACCATGGATATAATTTCTGAAGTTATCCATGATTGTGAGACTTGTGCCGCTATTAAGCAGGTGAAAAGACTGAAGTCCCTGTGGTATGGTGGACGATGGGAGAAGTATAAGTATGGAGAGGCATGGCAGGTTGATTATATCACACTACCACAGACCCGCCAAGGTAAGCGCTATGTGCTTACCATGGTGGAAGCAACCACCAGATGGTTAGAGACTTTTTCAGTGCCCCACGCAAGGGCCCGGAATACCATTCTGGGCCTTGAAAAGTAAGTCCTGTGGAGACACGGGACCCCAGAACGTATTGAGTCGGACAACGGGACTCATTTTAAAAATGAATTAGTCACCAATTGGGCGAGGGAACATGGTATCGAATGGTGTACCACATTCCCTATCATGCACCAGCTGCTGGGAAGGTTGAAAGATATAACGGACTATTGAAGGCAACTCTACAGTCACTAAGTGAGGGAACTTACAAGAACTGGGATAAGAACTTAGCCAAGGCCACCTGGTTAGTTAACACCAGGGGTTCTGTTAATCGAGCTGACCCTGCACAAGCAGAATCCCTCCACACTGTTGATGGAGATAAAGTTCCAGCAATCCATTTGAGGGGAATGCTAGGGAAAGCTGTTTGGGTTACCCCTGCCTCAGGTCAAGACAAACCCATTCGTGGGATTGTCTTTGCTCAAGGACCAGGACATACGTGGTGGATAATGAGGAAGGATGGAGTGATCCAATGTGTGCCCCAAGGAAATTTAGCCTTGGGAAAAAACTAATTGTATGTCCTGAGTTGTGTTTTTACAGGAAGCCAGTCACCAGATGAGAGAGAGAGAGACCTGAACTAAGCTGATGCCAATATCCAGTGATGAGACAGTTCAGAATGACGAAACAGCCCTAAAATCAGAAATGAGGAGACCAAAGATCTGGACTGAACTGAACTGATGTCAGTATTGATTTCCAACGACGAGACAACTGCACCGAGAGACCAACAAGGACTATATATGTATATGTGTATATATATGCGCGGGATGTAGGCGAATGTGAGACATAGGTGTTACGTACAAATAGTATGGAATAAGGGGTGGAGAATGTGGTGGTTTGGGCTAGGCCTTCCTTGGTGACCAGTTTGTAGCCAAGGAAGGGTCCAGATTTACCCAGTATTCCCTACGATTTTTACATAAGCAAGATTATAAGAAGAAAGGAGGAGAGGCCTTCGCCCTCTTTCCTTCCGGCGGCTTGGAGGTGCAGGTTCCCTGCTGTTGAGTCTGCCATGTTGGGGAGCGAGGCCTGGTAGGGCCTTGTCGACCTTGGGAGGCGGAGGTTGCCAGCGATCGTCCCGGAGCGACTCTTGGTTGTCCCAAGGAGAGTGGTGGGATATTTTCTTTGCTAACTCTTAGTTACTAGATCTCGGGCTACTGATTGGGATATATATATATATACATATATTTTATTTTGGTTTTGTTCCCTTTCCCTTCCCCCTTCCCCTTCCCTTGTGAAATTGTATATATTTTAAATTGTATATATATTTCAATTGTAACATAAGTGTAAATATATTTATATATATCACTTTAGCTGTCTCTCTCGTTTCGGGTTTTCTTAGTTGGTTGTTTTTTCTCCCTCTTCTCCCTGAGGTTTGGGGGGGGGGGACTTCTGGTGGTAAGGTTTGGAGACTTGGCAGAGAGCCAGCTTCAAACCATATCAGGGGGAGAACTACATCTCCTCACAGGCTCCAGCCTCTGCCAGTGGCAGAACATTTCAGATGTGGCGATCCCCAAGGGGGGTTTCTTCAGCTTTGCTGGTTTAGCATCTTTCACTACTTGCACAGCCGGTCTAACAGCCAGAAGCCCCATCTCCCTCAGGGTATGTGCAAAACCACCTCTAGTGCTCTCAGTAATCGCGGTCATCAGTAAAAGCATAGATCTCAAATCATCAGGTGCTCCGTCTATGAACTGCATTTTAATATCTCTCGTCAGCAGAATAGCATCAGGATCATACCCTGCAGTCAGGGCATGAGCTACTCCTATCTGCCATAACAAACTAACACCTTCCTCTATCATATACCAGGTCTGGAGAGACAATATCAGCTCAGCAAGGTCAGCTCTAAGCTCTGTGCAAGTTTTAGGTCACCAACCTGCTCTTCCAGAGATGCCACATGGTCTCTCAAAACCATAACTTCCTGGTCAAGACTTAAGTCCAGTGAGCAGAAACTAGTCCACTCTGCCTGCTAACGTATGAGCAGACTTACATACTGACTTCAACGGCAGTTACAGAATCACAGAATCAACTAGGTTGGAAAAGACCTCTGAGATTACTGAGTTTAACCTATGACCTAACACCACCTGGTCAACTAGACCACAACACTAAGTGCCACATCCAGTCTTTTCTTAAACATCTCCAGGGATGGGGACTCCACCACCTCCCTGGGGAGCCCATTCTAATGTCCAATCACTCTTTCTGTGTAGAACTTCTTCCTAATGTCCACCCTAAACCTCCCCTGGCACAGCTTAAGACTGTGTCCACTTGTCCTATTGCTAGTTGCCTGGGAGAAGTGATGGACCCCCACCTGGCTACAACCTCTGTATTGGGTCTGGTTGAGCTGGAGTTCATTTCCCCACAGTAGCCCTCACAGTGCTGTGCTTTGCATTGGTAGCTAGAAGGGTGTTGATAACACACCAGTGTTTTGGCTACTGCTGAGCACAGCATCAGCACTGTAACATTCCTTCCCCAAGTGAGGGCAAGATCCTTGGAGGGAACACAACCAGGTCAGTTGACCCAAACTGACCAAAGGGATATTCCATACTATATGATGTCAGCTCAGATATAAAAGTTAAGGCAAGGAGCAGGAAGGCAGGCATTCATTGTCTCCAATGGTTGCCTGCTGAGGAACTGTTATGTGCGCTGAAGCCCTGCTTCTCAGAAGTGGTTGGTCATTGGTGCTCATGGGAAGTAGAGAATAAACCTTGTTACCTTTCGCTTTGCTTTTGCGCATGCAAGCTATTGCTTTGCTTCTGCTTTAATAAACTGCCTTATCCCAGCCCACAAGTTGTTTTCCATCTTACTCTCTCCCCTGTCTGGTTGGGAAGGGGAGTGAGAGAGTAGTTGGGTGGGCACTTGGCATCCAGCCAAGGTCAACCCACCACGACCTCCTTTCAGGGAGTTGTAGAGAGTGATAAGTTCTCCCCCAAGCCTCTTCTTCTCCAGGCTAAACAACCCCAGCTCCCTCAGCCTCTCCTCATAGGACTTGTGCTCCAGACCCTTCACCAGCCTCGTTGCCCTTCTTTGGACATGCTCCAACACCTCAATATCCTTCCTGAATTGAGGGGCCCAGAACTGGACACAATACTCGAGGTGTGGCCTCACCAGTGCTGAGTACAGGGGAAGAATTACTTCCCTGGTCCTGTTGGACACACTATTCCTAAAACAGGCCAGGATGCCTTCTTGGCCACCTGGGCACACTGCTGGCTCATGTTCAGCCTGCTGTCAATCAGTACCCCCAGGTCCCTTTCTGCCTGGTTGCTATCCGGCCACTGTTCCCAACCTGTAGTGCTCCATTGGGTTGTTGTGGCCAAAGTGCAGGACCTGGCACTTGGCCTCGTTGAACCTCATACCGTTGGATTCGGCTCATCTATTCAGCTTGTCCAGGTCCCTCTGCAGAGCCCTCCTACCTTTCAGCAGATCGACACTCCCGCCCAACTTGGGTTCATCTGTAAATTTGCTAATGGTAGACTTGATCCCCTTGTCCAGATCCTCAATAAAGATATTAAACAGGACTGGGTCCAACACTGATCCCTGGGGGACACCACTAGTGACCGGCCACCAACTGGATGCAGCACCATTCACCATCACTCTCTGGGTCCGGCCATCCAGCCAGTTCTCAATCCAGCAGAGTGCACCTGTCCATGCTGTAGGCTTCCAGCTTTTCCAGGAGTGTGCCATGGGAGATGGTGTCAAAGGCTTTGCTGAAGTCTAGGTAGCCACATCCACAGCCTTCCTCTCATGCACCAGGCAGGTCACCTGGTCATAGAAGGAGATCAGGTTGGTCAGGCAGGACCTGCCCCTCCTAAATCCATGGTGGCCAGGTCTGATCCCCTGGCCATCCTGTAGGTGCTACGTGGCCCTGCCTCTTGCCCATCCCCAGCCTATCAGCCTTTGGGGGCAGGGTGGGGTTGGAGAGACAGCTTTGATGCTGTGTGAGCACTGCTTAGCAGTAGCCAAAACATCCATGTTAGCAATACCATTCTAGCTACAAATACAAAGCAAAGCAATATGAGGAAAGTTAACTCCATCCCAGTCAGATCCAATACAGTCTCTCAGAAAATAAGAACCCAAAGATGCCTTGCAGGGTCATGGCTTGCTCAGGTTTTCTTTTGAGAAAGAAAAGGGAGGAGAGGGAGGTAAGAGACCAAGGAATTCATACATTTATTACCTGTATGAAATAAAGCCTTTAAAGCCTCATGCTTTACAAAGCTTTCCCCTCTTCTACCTCCCTCCATTTTTCCCATGGTCTAACATCTATTATTTGGATAAAGACAAGGCTACCAAAGAAGATACTAACACCAATAAAAAACACAAACAAGAAACCAACTCCTCTCCTAACTACCAATTTTACATTCTTTGTAAAAAAAAAACAAAACAACACCAAAAATCAAGGAAAGAACAAAACCAAGCAAACCATTTCTGATACTCTATACATACAGATAGGGCATAGATTATCATTTGAAAGTGACTAAAGAGTTTCCACCAAAAAGTTTTCATTGTTTCTTTTAAAAGATAATCTAAAAGCAGAAATTAAAAAAATTCAAAATTAAGGCCGATGTAAGTATGCATGTACAACCTAAGTATACACATACAATATATTTGGAACACAACAACTATTTGACTACATTGTGAAAAGGTTAGACTAGTAAACATGAAGAGATAATGAATAAGGATGGCCATGGGTTCAAAATGATTAGCAATGCTTAACATGCCAAAAAATAGATTCCCTATATGATACAATCTTTTCTGTTAAGTAAGTGATGTTAGAAACATCTGGAGGGGTTAGTTTTGGTTTTTTTAAATAAGTACATAGCTTTTAATTCCATTTATATATACACTTTTTTCCTCACGTGAATATTTAGAAGATAATCTTTCATTTCTTTACAGTGTAGGTTCTTGGCATTATTGGAAGTGACTGCATCTAAACAATGATTGTTTAAATGTACTCAACAACTTTACTGCAAGACAAGGCTGGTTGTGTCCTATAGCTACCTTTTAAAAATTAAGTAAATATTCATCCTTGAAAAAAGTGTAAGAATGAGCTGATTTGTTCTTTATTATCCATTTCCTGACAGTCTGTTAACCCAGATCACCAGTCAAGAAGACAGAGGATTTTGCAGAAGAAAATCAATACACGAATATTTTAAATCAACCCAAAAAAGTTCAAAAGTTTATTTCAATATTATCCCGTAAGAAACAAAGTGGTAAATTCCTTCCTGCTAAGACATCTCCTCCTCTCACTTTGCAACTATTGTTTCTGAGAGAAAAAAGGTATGCCACTTAACTTTAAAATTTAATTTTCAACAGTCTTTCAGGGAAAATCTTGCCTTAAACATTTTCCAATATATAATCTACAAGCTTGTGCACATTATTTATTCAAAAAATTCTTCAGTTATTCTAGATGCCTTGCATCTGCATCCTGTAGAATTATTACAGTGGCTTTAGATGGAAAAAAAGATTTAACTCTATAGTCAAACAGAGATCTATCAGTCATCCTTGACATTTCTCTAAACCATCCTTAAGCTTTGGATGTGAAATGGTATCTTTTTCAACATAGTCATTTCAGGCACTAAAAATCCAATCACATACTTATTAGAATATCATCAGCAAAATCTACTTTGAGATAAACTGAACCATCAGAAATTTTTGTCTTTATATCCCTGGACCCATTGCTGCTTGTGAGGTTTCTATTAAGAGTTAAAATTAAAAAAAAACCCTAACTTTCAGTGTTGGCGGGTTTTTTTGCAAGGAAAACAAATACAAGCGAAAGGTGGAAAAACTAAATCAAGATCACATGCCTCTACCGCTCTACAAGGAAAGGATTGCATATCATTCTGTGTCTGAACTGCTTTTGGATCAGTTTTTCAAAAACATACTAGTTCATTGTTAGCAGCTTGCTGTCAGAAGTGTGCTGGAATGTATGCCCACTCTTAACTAGGTCTATATCATTCCACCATTCTTTGGTAGCATTTTTCTAAGAGAAATCTGCAGAACTGTAAGTCTGATGTATGCTATTATGCTGTAAAAAGTTACTTGTACTATTTTAATCTCCAGCAGATACTGTTTTTTTCAGAAGTCTTTTGCTTGCTGGTAGATTTACAGTGCCATTGAAAGATGAATCACATGAACTTCGAGATGTATGTAGAAGCCTCTCAGTAATTAAATCTATGTTTCTCTTCATGACCCCTGACAATACTTCTTCCAGTTCTCTTTGGATCCCTTCTTCCAGAAGAAAGTAATCTTCCAAAGGAAAGTAATTTTAAAAGCCATCAACATTCCACAGGAGAAGAAATTTGTTCATCTGTATGAGGCAAAGAATTTCCAAATTCTCATTACAAAACATTTTCATCATGTGCAGAAAGCAAACCTGAGGTTGTATGAAAATTCTCTTCTACTGCAGTATCCACTTTCTGACGGTATCACAATATTTAGAGCAAATTCATTATTTTGATCAAGACTAGTTTAAAGATTTTCATTTGAAGGGCTTAGAGTTTGTCCTAATTCATCTACAGGTCTTGGAACAATTTGTTCACGATCAGTTTATCCAACAAGGTTAAAGTTTTCAACTTCAGCAATCAATCTAGCAAGGACTTTTTTCTGAGTATACTCTAAGAACCTTCACTTCATCCAATTCACCAAAAATTTCACATTTTCTGGTTTAAGAAGGACTCCAAGACAACATGCAATATTCCTCTATACAGTGTTTTTTGTTCCAGGAAGAAGATTACTATGGAGAACAGGGACTGGTTGATATTCCATGCCCTACATTTGATCTATCGCATCAGTTAGTTGCAACATCTGCATATCAGTACACTTTGCTTCCCAGGATTCTTGGGATACTGTCATGGTTTAACCCCAGCCAGAAATCAAACACCACACAGCTGCTAGCTCACTCACTCCCCCACCAGTAGGATCGGGGAGAGAATTGGAAGGGTACAAGCTAGAAAACTCGTGAGTTGAGATAAAGACAGTTTAATAGGGAAAGCAAAAGCCACACACACAAGCAAAGCAAAACAAGGAATGAATTCACTGCTTCCCATGGGCAGGCACAAGTTCAGCCATCTCCAGGAGAGCAGGGCCTCATCACATGTAACAGTTACTCAGGAAGACAAATGCCATCACTCCAAATGTCCCCCCCTTCCTCCTTCTTCCCCCCACTTTATATACTGAGCATGACACCACATGGTCTGGAATAACCCTTTGGTCAGTTTGGGGCACCTGTTCTGGCTGTGTCTCCTCCCAACCTCCCACACACCCCCAACTTCCTTGCCAACATGGCATTATAAAAAGCAGAAAAGGCCTTGGTTCTATGTAAACCCTGCTCAGCAACAACAAAAGCATCTCTATATTATCATCAGTGTTCAGCACTGTATTGGGTCTGGCTGAGATGGAGTTCATTCCCCCATAGCAGCCCTCACGGTGCTGTGCTTTGCATTGGTAGCTAGAAAGGTGTTGATAACACACCAGTGTTTTGGCTACTGCTGACCACAGCATCAGCACTGTAACATTCCTTCCCCAAGTGAAGGCAAGATCCTGGGAGAGGACACAACCAGGCCAGCTGACCTAAACTAACCAAAGGGATATTCCATACCACATGATGTCAGCTCAGATATAAAAGCGAAGGAAAGGAGCAGGAAGGGGGGCATTCGTTGTTTCCAATGGCTGCCTGCTGAGAAACTGTTACATGTTGCTGTAGTTCTGCTTCCTGGGAAGTGGCCGGACATCATTTGCTAATGGGAAGTAGAGAATAAACCTTATTTTCTGCTTCGCTTGTGCGTGTGCAAACTTTCACTTTTTTTGCTTTAGTAAACTGCCTTATCTCAACCTATGAGTCATTTTCCATCTTATTCTCTCTCCCCTGTCCAGCTGGGAAGGGGAATGAGAGCAGCTTGGTGGGCACTTGGTGTCCAGCCAAAGTCAACCCACTACAAGCACAAATCCAAAACACAACCCCATACCAGCCATTAGGATGAAAATTAACTCTACCCCAGCCAAAACCAGCACAGATGCTCAAGTGTTGGCTGTTACTTCTTCATTTACAGTATTTTTTCCTCTGAGCTTCCACAACTGTGAATGAACATGCTGGTTGGCTAACATCAACCAGTGAATCAATCTGTATGGAGTACAAACCAGAAAACTCTGGTTTGGGAGCATATAAAATGCAATCAGGCAAAATGGAATATTCAAAATCTCTTAGATCTGGTAAGAAGCCATCGTTCAAAGGAACTTCAACATGCCACATATTTGTGTGGCCAAGTTTCCATTCTCCTCCAAGTGTTTTTTGTTTGTTTTATTCCTATCAGTGCTGCTGTTCACATCCGGTCTACTTTAAAAATTGACCCAAGAAGTTATTCTCCCATCCCATTAGCACTGTTAAGAACACAAGTGAGAAGCCTCCTTTACAATATAAAGAAATTGGGACCTGTAAGTATTTGTACCACAGGGGTGATTTTTACACTTTCATAGAATCATAGAATCAGTGGGGTAGGAAAGGACCTCTGAGATCATCAAGTCAAACCCTTGATCCACTACCGCCATGGTTACTAGACCATGGCACTAAGTGCCACATCCAGTCTCATCTTAAAAACCTCCAGGGACAGAGAATCCACCACTTCCCTGGGCAGCCCATTCCAAGGCCTGATTACCCTCTCTTGTTACGACCCGCCCCAGGAAAAGAAGGGGGAGGGGGTAACCCAGGTTTTATCAATAATTCCTTTGGGGTGGATTAAAGCGAAACGACACTAAATAATCGGTGTCTGAAAACATATATTGACAAGATTTATTTTAACAATTCCACATCAGTAGGTATGTTAACATTTTGGGTGCTGTCATAACCTTTCTGGGGAGGAGAAAAATGCATAGGGGAGAGAAAGACAGGGTAAGAGTAAGGGAGAGCAAGAAAAAAAAAGAAGATGAGATAATCACCGCCCACTGGATCCAGCGATGTCTTGGTCCGCAGGTGGTGGGGGGAGAAGGAAAAGCAAAAACCCCGCCAAAACCCCAAAGTCACCAGTCAAAATCCATATCCTTTGCACCTCCCCTAGGGCGGGGAATTGTTTTCATAGGTTGGTGTCCCCCTTTTTGGCGCGGAGTTAACTTGGCTCTTCCCGCCTTTTCGGGGCTTGCTGCACTGGAGGAGGGGGGGGGATGGGCCCAGTTGCCCATCAGAAAGTCAAAAGCCTGCAGAAGTCTCTTAGAATGCATAAATCATTAACTGTTTCAGTCTCTGACACCACCCCGTGATTTATGCATTCAATGATTTTTTTTCTTCTCTGTGAATCTTCTTTGTGGGCGGTGCTTCTCGTATAGTGGACAGGAAGACAGAAGAGTAAAGGAAAGGAAGAGATAGCCCCAATGCACCACAATTCTCCTCTCTCAAAAAAAAACCTTTATAATAAAATAGTAAACTAATTTGTATTAGCTACTCTCTCTCCACCCCGTGAGTAATCAGGGTGAGTAATGGGCTACAATCAAATTTCTTAACATTAATAAGGTTACAAACATATACACATACTTGAAATTATACATCAAAAACATTGAGTTACTTGGGAGCTGGTAAAAGGCTTTCTTATGTTCTCTTTGGGCTTAAATTTAGTTCTATTTGTTAAATTTAACCAAATATGAAATTCAATGCCTCTCAAGGTAGAAGGCTAATGTATATAATACATATTTGTATGATTTCAAATATGCATGAATACTTGTACTAACTCCCAGGTTATATTTGGTTGAGTTTAGATATTTAAAAAGACAAAATAAACTTGGCAAAAATTAAACTAACAATACATCTCAGAAAAACTACACAAACAAGTTAACAATCCTTAATACAAGTAATTTTGGGAGTAGGGGAACACAAACACAATGTTTGTGGTAGGTTCAAAACTATTAGGATCATAACATTTTTAAGATAAAACTCATGCAGACAACCAATGTGGTACAGAAAAACCCAAAAAACCAGTATAACTCTTCAGTTCTGTTGTCACTTCATGTTGTCGTAGGATAATGAGAACTAATGATAGCAGCAGTAGAAGGCTTTATCGGTATCATGTGGTGTGATCTCTTCTGCTGGTAGGTTTCTGCAAAAGGAACAAATCTGGCCCATTGCGGACCGATTGTTAAAAAGAAGGAACAATCCATCGAGTGTTTATTCGATGGTCCTTCTCATGAGCATCTGTGGCTACCCATGTATGAGGGTTAACTGGGGTTTTTAGAGTGAGTGGCACCTGTCCCACAGAGGGTAGATTTACTAATACAGGTTGGCCTGGATAATGGAGTGGTTTTACAGGATCTTTACTTTTGTTTTCCCTCAGTACAATAGTGGGAGGTTCGGGGCAGAATGCTGTAATTCGAGGGCAACCATTTATTCCCCATCGGCTATTGATTTTGGTTACTGCATCAGAAACTCTGGAGGCCCATTCAGGGTTATGAGGTTTTATGGCTCGCTTTAGGAGCCCATTGGTACGTTCCACAATACCATTTGCTTGTGGATAATATGGAGTGTGGAAGGTCCATTGAATTCCCTCTTCTCGGGCCCATTCTTGTACCACCCCGGCAGTGAAATGGTTCCCATTGTCTGATTGGATAGACTTTGGTTTGGGTAGATAACTGAACCAGAGTTTTAGAGTTTTCACAGTATTCTCTCCTGTGGCTCGTCGCACAGCTTCAGCTAAGGTTAGTCCTGATATTATCTCTACCCCAACCAGGATGTATTGTTTTCCATAAGAAATTCTGAAAGGACCGATGTAGTCTACTTGCCAGGTATCCCACAATCCCTTGTTATCCCTCAGGTGCAGGGGTGGATCTTTCAGTGGATCATGATCTTTCAACCTGGTGCGGCATAGACTACAGGCAGGGATCACTGTGTTGCACAGTTCCCTGGTAACTGGCCACCCTTTACTGATTGCTTCTTTAAACAGATCTCTGTTTCCTGAGTGATCTCTTTTTACATGTAACCATTCTAACAGACGCTCCCAATTTTGTCCCTCTCCCTCTATTGTTATCTTAGCTAACCGTGTCAGTGAGTCTACTTGATTGTTTAACAGATGAGCGGGGTTGTTATCTGTTTGGTGTGCAGCAACCCATCCTACAAGGAATGTTTTTTGTCTAGCAATGTTTAGAATCTCTTTCCATTTTTCTTGTTGCCACACTGATACTTGATTCACTTCCCATTGATTTTGTTCCCAAAAAGGGAGCCACTCTGTACATCCTTTGAATACTGCATAGGAATCTGTGTAAATGTATGTGTTTCCTTCAGTGTCTGCTTCTCTGGTAAATACACTCCCTACTGCTACTAACTCCCCGACCTGAGCACTCCCTTCTCCTTCTGTCACTACCCTGTTCCCTGAATCAACATGTAGGGCCACAGTTCGATATTTCCACACTTTTCCTTCTCGTCTGGCAGAAGCATCTGTAAACCAAACATTTTTTAAGTGAGGTTCAAAAGCGGGAGCAGGTTTTATACAGGAAGGAGGAGGGTTTGAATCAGGTAGCTTACAAGATTGTTCTTGTATTTGGAGTATTTTTGGAGCTCCTTCAGTTATTTGACGAGAGTGATAGTAATGATCAATTTGTGCATACCATCTCCGGACTGTTTCTCTCTGAGCTACCCCTGCAGGAGGGGGGGTTCCAGATATCACTGGCTTTAAAACCTTAAAAGGCCCTCGCAGGATGATTGATTGGTGTCGAATATTCTTCTCTGCTTCCTGCAGGGCTAAACAGACCACAACCAGGCCTTTTTCCCAAGCAGAGTATCGTTTTTCAGCATCTTTTAGGCTGCGAGAATGAAAACCAATGGGGCGAGTGGGACCTTCAGGTCCCCGCTGCCACATATGTATGGACAGACTGTGGATTGCAAATCCCCATTCAACTTGGAGTGGATCTGTGGGATGTATGGGCCCCAGAGTTTGGTATACACTAGCTTCAAAGATTAGTAATTTTAGGGCTTCTTCATGCATGGGGGTCCACTCCCATGTTGCTTTTTTTCGTGTCAGGTCATACAGGGGACGAGCAATAATGGAGAAATCTGGCACATGTTTTCTCCAAAAAACCAGCAAACCCAAAACATGCTGGAGCTCTCTTTTACTCTCTGGCATCTTTACTTGCTCTAGGGTGTTTAAGGTTTCAGGAGGGATGCACACTGCTCCTCCTTTCCACCATATACCTAGGAATTTTACTTCAGAGGAGGCAAGCTGTACCTTTTCTGTGGGAATTTGGAGCCCCAGACTTTCTAGGTGAGTGATAATATTTTTCTGGGTTTGGCTCACTGGTATGACATCAGAGCCACCAATTAATATATCATCAATATACTGATATACTTTAGTTCCCTCTTCAGGAGTAATTTGAGCCAGCTCCTGTGCGAGTGCATGATGGGCCAGGGTAGGGGAGTGTCGGTATCCCTGAGGTAGACGAGTAAAGGTATATTGGTTACCCTCCCAGGTAAAAGCAAAACAATCTCGGTCTGCCTCCTGTAAGGGAACCATAAAAAACATATCTTTGACATCAATAGTTGCAAGAATTGGATGGGCCTGCTCCTGAATTGTAGCAATCAGCTCAGCTATGTTAGGTACTGCAGCTGTCAGGGGGCCACTGTTAGAGTTGAGACGTCGATAATCTACTGTAAGCCTCCAATTTCCATTAGGTTTGCGAACAGGCCATACCGGCGAATTGTATGGTGAGTGTGTAGGGACAACCACTCCTTGCTCTTGCAGTTCTGCAATTACTGGAGCAATTCCCTCACGTGCCCCTAAAGGAAGTGGGTAGGGTTTTACATTTGTTATTTTGGAAGGAGGCAGACTTGGAGCGGTTTGTAACAGACGGACAGAGAGGGATGGGAGACCAAACACCCATTCTCTCCCTTTGGCATCTGTCCAGGCCCTCCCTTTTAAAAGATCTAACCCCAGGATGTTAGCTGGTAGTGGCCCCACAATCATGATAGTTTCTGTGGCTGTCTCATCTCCCGGTAACCAGCATTTTACTCGAGCAGTGTATTGGGGTTGGGATTTGCCAAAGGCATCAGTTACCCATATTTTTTTTTTGTCTGGTTTAATGCCACACTGGGTAGCAGCTTCAGTTTGGAGTGCTGAGACCTGTGCACCCGTGTCCACCACGAATGTAACCAAAGATTTAAAAGGGTCGAGAGGAAAAGTGATCACCATATCTCCCTGGTTGTTTTCTGTGAGCCTTCTCATGTAAACCCACTGACCGCTCCCCGGTTCACTTACTGGGAGCGGTATGTCCCGTTTCCCAACTCGGGATTGGTTAAATTGATTTCTGGTGGGGCTGAGGGAACCATAGTGTTGGATTCCTGGGGAGGGTTGCCCCCAGGGGGTGATTCATGCTCTTTGATCTTATCCCACTGCTTTATCAAGTGTTCCAAATTAGCTGTGGGTAGTTTATCCATCACTTCTCGAGGAATTCCTTTCTCGATACCCTCCACCCACAAACTGTACCTTGTTCGCTCACCAGGTGTCGCATTTTGCTGACGACTACCTGGCAAAGGTGGTTTTCAGATCTCTCCTACCCTTCTGATATCTGTTTTTTGCTTAACACTACTTGTATCAGAGACCCCCAACTGTCGACCAGTAGTTACCAATTCTTGGGCTACCTCTAACCAGGTCATCCCCAGTGGAGCACCCCTTCTTCTGGGCCTGGGGGTTGTCATTATGCGCTCTTGTAGTTGTTTAGCATGAGTTTTTAGTGCATCAGGCAGGCCTCTTATCAGGGCGGGAAATCTTTGTGGATCCGCTTCGAGTTCCATAGGGGAATGCCGCTGCGAGTCCAACAATCTTGTATGGATTAATTGGAGGCATGCAGCTTTTTGTACGCTTTCGACAATGTGGCCAATTGTGGGGATTTTAATTGTGTGAGGATCTCCCCTTTCGATAGGGTCTAACCCGCCTGCCCAGTAGGCAGCTCTCTGGGTCAGCGGCCACGGTGCTCGGTTATCATTTGTGGTCAGGAAGACCCCTGGGCCCCAAAATCCTCTGGCCTCATCTTCACTTAAAATCCGATCCCCTCCTGTAAGGGATACTCTCCACACATATTCAGTCTCTGATTCACTGGCCTTACGACTGTATTTTTCCTGAATTTTGGCCAGTGCTTCCCCCGTGTACGGGGTAATTCGTGTGGTAGTTTGCCGATCTGCCCCCTGGCCAGTGGTTTCGGTTTTAATGAGGGGACGCATATGTATTACCTCGTCCTCTGGGTAACTTTGCTTCAACTCTTCTAATTCCCCAGAGGGGTACAGGGATTTGTTAACATCTACCGGTTTAAGGTATTTTGAATTAATATCCCGCAATTCACAATTTTTCATTTCCAGTATCTTTTTAAGCCTTTCATTTTGTTCCTCCTCATCTTGTAGGGCTGACCGAAGCAATGAGTTAATCTCTCTCTCTCTTTGGAGTGCCTGACGCTCAGCAGTTAACTGCAGGCGTTCTTTTCCTAATTGCTCCTGTAATGCCTTCATTGACTCTTGAAGAGATCTTATCACCTCACCGGTAGATTTTTGAATAGCCTCTTTTTCTAGCTGGTCCTGCAAAGTTCTCATTGACTCTTGGAAAGATTTTATCACTTCACTTACGGATTTCTGAATAGCTGATTTTTGCTTTTGCACTGCTCTAAGGAACACGCCTAAGACAGCACCCACAAAAAACAGTTCTAAACCAAGGATAACTATCAGGAGGGAATAATCCCCATACAGCTCAACCTGGGGTGTCATCCCCTTTGCCTCAGTCATTAACCCAGCTTAGGTTAATGTCTTTCTCCTCCTTAACCCTCTGGGGGCTGGTTTGACTCTCTCCTGGAAAACCTTTCAACAGGTCCAGGTACCAGAGAACCTTTCAACAGGTCCAGGCCACACCAGGAAACCTTTCAACAGGTCTGATGTGCCCGGGTCACACCGAGAGGAGAAAAATTCTCACTATAATTTTACAGCGAAGGGATAGTCACCATTTGACTCGCCCTCGGCATCACTTTTAGAATACACCGATTACTCCACCACATCCAAAGGACCCTGCTCGCTGCGCCAAAGAAATGTTACGACCCGCCCCAGGAAAAGAAGGGGGAGGGGGTAACCCAGGTTTTATCAATAATTCCTTTGGGGTGGATTAAAGCGAAACGACACTAAATAATCGGTGTCTGAAAACATATATTGACAAGATTTATTTTAACAATTCCACATCAGTAGGTATGTTAACATTTTGGGTGCTGTCATAACCTTTCTGGGGAGGAGAAAAATGCATAGGGGAGAGAAAGACAGGGTAAGAGTAAGGGAGAGCAAGAAAAAAAAAGAAGATGAGATAATCACCGCCCACTGGATCCAGCGATGTCTTGGTCCGCAGGTGGTGGGGGGAGAAGGAAAAGCAAAAACCCCGCCAAAACCCCAAAGTCACCAGTCAAAATCCATATCCTTTGCACCTCCCCTAGGGCGGGGAATTGTTTTCATAGGTTGGTGTCCCCCTTTTTGGCTCGGAGTTAACTCGGCTCTTCCCGCCTTTTCGGGGCTTGCTGCACTGGAGGAGGGGGGGGATGGGCCCAGTTGCCCATCAGAAAGTCAAAAGCCTGCAGAAGTCTCTTAGAATGCATAAATCATTAACTGTTTCAGTCTCTGACATCTCTGTAAAGAATTTCTTCCTAATATCTAACCTAAACCTCCCCTGGCACAACTTAAGACCATGCCCTCTTGTCTTACTGATAGTTGCCTGAGAGAAGAGACCAACTCCCACCTGGCTACAACCTCCTTTCAGGTAGTTGTAGAGAGTGATGAGGTCTCCCCTGAGCCTCCTCTTCTCCAGGCTAAACAACCCCAGCTCCCTCAGCCTCTCCTCATAGGACTTGTGCTTGAGCCCCTTCACCAGCCTTGTTGCTCTTCTCTGGACCTGCTCCAGGCCCTCAATATCCTTCCTGAACTGAGGGGCCCAGAACTGGACACAGTACTCGAGGTGTGGCCTCACCAGTGCTGAGTACAGGGGAAGAATCGCTTCCCTGGACCTGTTGGCCACACTGTTCCTGATACAGGTCAGGATGCCATTGGCCTTCTTAGCCACCTGGGCACACTGCTGGCTCATGTTCAGCTTCCTGTCAATCCAAACTCCCAGGTCCTTTTCTGCCTGGCTACTCTCCAGCCACTCTGTGCCCAGCCTGTAGTGCTGCATTTAATGCAATGAAAGCTTTGGAACTGACAACAGAAAGCTAGCCTGAAATATCAATGTTATCTAGAGATCCAGTCCAGGGTTTGGCTACAATAGCACCAAATTTTGGCAGTCATTGTCTCAAGAACATCAGTGGTTAATAAGCTCTAGCTTCTTGATAGCTTTGGAAGTACCTATGCATGTTTAAATTGTATAACTGCACTTGGAACCTGGTTATCCCCTAAAGGGGGATGACCAAGGAGCTCAACCTCCCTACAGAATTACACCAAAGAAAAACTACAGTGAGTAAAAAACCACAAGGTTTTTGTCTTCTGACATTATAATCTGCAGCTAAGAAAAAATTATCCTGCCTTTAAGTTCACCCCAAAACTCCACCACTTAGAAAAAACTGAACAGTTACTTATGGAAAATAACCCATTTGTTTACTCATAAATGGGTCTAATCCCCAGCACGTCACGACATTTTCAGTTTCTCATGTCGTCCATGCAGTCCTTAAACAGCCCGTTTGGCACTGCTACCCTGTGCCAAGACTCCTGGGGGGGGTGAGGCCAGCTGTCACCCCGCATTCCTGCAGGCACCGACGAGCTGCAGTGGACTGCGATGGATGCTGAGACGAGATGGCCCGCCCTACCGCCCTACCAGAGTCATATCGAGGACGAGACACATACCTTCCTACTCCTCAAACAGGCTGACTAGAGTCCAAGCCCCTTCCCTCACACCTTACGCTCAGCCGAGCCACCCCACACACTTATCTGAGGCAGGGGCGGTGCCGAACGAGCGGGCAGACCTAGCCGGGCAACCCACCTCCCATCATCCGAGTTGTGGGTGGGAAGGGAGAATACACCTGCTCTCTGCGAACAACCCCCAAAAAACCCGCGCAACTCCACAACCAATTGGAGGTGTAGCGCCCCGCGCGGCTTTAAGCATCGCAAGAACACTACCCGCCTCCTCTGGTGCTAGGGAACAAGCAGAAGGCGGGGTTTTCGCAGACGCCATTTTTTCAAAAAAAACCCTGAGGTCGCTCTTGTTCTCCTTTACTACCTTCCATTGTCTCCACTGTTCCTGTCGCTCTTCTCGTGGCTCCTGTCAGGCAGGTAAAACAAACAAACAACCCAGGCACACTGCGGCGGTGTAGGATGGATGGTACCCCTCTCCTCGTGACGCTCAGGCCTGTCTCGCTGTAGTCCACACGGAGGGCGGGGCGAACTAGAGGCAATCCTTGCCCTGACGGGCAGCTGCCTTACCCAACGGGGCCGCAGTGGGCCCCCACGGGGGAGAGGAGGAGGTGGTTGGGCTAGTCGTCTGGTGGTGCTGGTGGATTTGTGTGTTGGTAGTGGGAGCTGCTCACCTTTTTCTCTCGTACGTGGTGGGTGCAGGTAAGCGCGGTTCAGAGGGGGTGTTGCTTGCGCTGGGGGTGGGGTAGGGGGGATGAGTTAAACCGGGCTGAAGGAAGTGAAGCTGTTGATCGTCCCCCTCTCGGCCCTGCTGTATGACACATAAATGCGGGAGGCCTGAGTCGCCGCCGGGCTCCAGGATTTTCGTGGACTCTCGCAGGGACAGTGCTCTTCCCCGCTGGCGGGGCTGCGGAATTGGGTAGGTCCGGGGACTGCTGCGTGGAGAAGGAGGGGGCCGGGAGTGACTCCTCCTTAGCTAGCGTGGTTTGGCGCAACCTGCGGACCCGAGGAGCCACATCTATTCTAAGGGAAGGGCGAAAAGGATGATCTGTGTCTGCCAGCAGCCGTCGCGCCTTGGCGGCCTTAGTGTGAGCATGGCGGCCCAACCGGTTGCGGCTCCCGGAGTGGCGATGTGGTGGAGGCAGATTACACTAGCGGGTGCGCCCTAAGGCGGAGGGGGGCGGTCGCCGCCGCATTCTAGCGCCTACCCTGAGTAACTGTGGATGGGGTAGTGAGTTTTGAGGAATTATGGTGGGCAGAGAGGAAGAGGAGTGAGGGCATTCTCTGCCGTGGCCTGTGCGGAAGCAGCCGTGCCAAAGCGATTGGGGAGCGCTCTGCAGCAGGGCCTGCTTTTAGGGGAGACCGGAGTTCTCGTGGCGGGGCTGTTGCGCTCTGTTGGCTCTGCTTGAGCTCGGGTGAGTGCCTCTGAGTGCCTCCTTTGTGTCTCCCTAGTCGTAGTGGGGGAAATCTTGTGACCGCGTGGTGGTAGTTTTTCGGCTCACGGCTCCGCCTAGCAATGGATAGGCGCCATTACAGCAGCCGCCATTTCTGCTGGTCCCCGTCACCGCGGAGGTGGGTCTCGGACTGCGGGGGTTATATAACGGCGCCTTTCCCCCTCCCACTTAGGGAGTGAGCTGGGATTTCGAGTGTTCGGCGGCTGGCTGGTTTTAGAAGCTGTGCGAGAGGTAAAGGTGAACGTCAGCCCGAGCACTGCTGGCGCGTGGGCTGCGGAAGGGGAGGTGTCCGGGCGGGAAGGACCGTTTGTCCCGGAGGAAGTGAGGTAGAGACGCGCCGGCATCTCCTAGCCCTCTACTCATGTCCGTGACTGCTTTATCCTTTCGATGTTTTCAAAACATTGCGTGAGCCAGTTTAATCCCCCAAACTCGATTTACACAACAGAGCATAATAACTACTTGAGAGCATCTTGTTCTTCCCCCCGCAGCTCTAGAACTTTTGGGAGGGTCGTAAATAGAATAGAGTCTGGAAGGGTTAGCCATTTGAACCTGGTGAAATTTCCTGCCCCCATCCCCGCGTTCTAGCAGCGTCTGTTTTGAGACTTGGCTATTCTTCAGGCGGTGCTTTTCTATTAGGGGCTTGGAAATACTGGCATGTGCTGGGAAGGCAGTCTCAGCAGCAACTGTAAAAGAGTGCATGCCTACCCGGCAGTGCTTGTTGTTAACCTGCAAAAACAGGGTAACTTACAAATTAACAGATGATTGAAAGGATGTTTTAAAAAGTTTAACGTACCTCGCTTTTTCTTTTTGGATACGTGTGTCAACCGTTTGTTCAGGCTATGAAAGTTGAGCAATAAAATCCAAGGGGGGAAGATAGCGTTCTTTGTTTGGCTGTTATCAGTACAAATTAATTTTTTAAGACAATAAGGTGCAAAATTTTTCTACCTGGACTTCTAATTTGTTTTACAAGTATTCTCACGTGGACTTAGCAAAAATAGATCTTGAAAGAGGTACCTGTTTCACAAGGTCAAAAAAGGTTGCTTTTGACATTCTTCATGCATGTACGCAGAGGTTATACATTACAGTGTGCTATTTTTAACAGAATTTTTCAAGTGTGGCTTGTGTGTAATTTTTTGTTCATCTGTTATATTGAATGGAAGGCATGCTAGTAAGTTGATAGAAAACTTATTATGATCACCAGCATTAATTTTATAACTTTTTAGTCTAAATTGTTTAGTCTAAATTTAGAACTAGCAATTAGCAGATTGAAACATAGGGTCTCTTAAAAAGGAAATTCAAGGTATATATTATATAACATCCTAAAAGTAGGAACCAGATAATTATTCACTTTAAATATCTGAAAATCATTATCAGTAAATGTGATTGCTTAAAACTAGCAAATGCTTGAAAACTTAGCAAGTTTGAAATAATTCAGAGTGTAATTGTGTGTCTGTAAGCTTTTGTACTTCATTATTATTTCTCTTCTTAGTGATGTATTTGGCCTTGTTTTCTCATTTATAAATAAAGCTTTGCAGCAAAATCTCAGGTCAAAGCCCCATTTTCAGTTGTAGCAAGAATCATACCTGTAAGTGAACAGAACCTGATCTATGCTGTTTTCATAGGCTTCTGAAGCAGTAGGGTTTTGATCCCGCCCAGAACACTTGAGTTTTGCTCTGCAAGTGTATATAAAACTGGTAAGTTCTAAAAGCAGGCATCTCTTTTTGCTTTTCCCATTAGTATGATGCACAATTAGCTTTTTTCCCCCACAAAATAATGTACTAGTTCTTTTTTATTCTGCAGCAGGTTTCATCTTCACTCCTAAGAATAAGAGGTAATGGAGACTGAACAACAGGAAGAGACCTTTACCAACACAGAGACAAATGGTAAATTTTTTAAAGGGCTATTTTATTTTGGGGGGATTCATTTTTTTGAGTCTTGGTATTTCAAACTATTTTGGAATGCTTTAACTTTATCATGTTTTCTTTAATCTTTTAAGTGTCCTGTGTGGTTTTACGTGATTTTTTTATCATGAACATGTAATTTTTCTGTGGGAGTATTTTAGACATTAAGTATCTAAAAGTTATAAGTAAAAGATTTAAAAATATTTGATAGCTAAATGCTCAGTACTTGTATGGAAAATGTGATCGTGTAAAAATACTGTCAGGCATATCTATTACTGCATTTTATTTATTGCAGTTATTACTTTGAAGGAATGTGTGTGTATATATATGTGAAATATATCTAAATATTAGCTAAATGAAAAGCCTTTTGGACATAATTAGTGAAGAAGACTTAGAGCATTAGTATTGAGTTGACTCAGACCAGTTTTTCAAAGTGATTTGAAATACTGCTTTCCTACTGTTTCACCAGTATTTCAGTATTGGACAAACTACTTTTGATCTTATGGGCTTTAAGGTTTTCCCAGTTGTAAAAGAAATACTAAGTAGGTGATGCAGCACTGTTGTAAACAACGTTGTAATTTTATTCACTAAGTTTGCAAAATTCTCATTCCAACTGTAGTTCATAGATTTGAATGAGTCTTCAGTAATTGATATGTAATGTTTCTGTGCTATATATACTCAGGGTAGATGTCAGAAGTTAGCACTGGGCTAATAGCAGGGAATGCTTCACTAGGAATACAGTGCATAGCTTGATATACAGTTTTATCATGACTTAATAAATTAAATATATATTTGTGTTTTCCCCTCTACGGACCTGTCTACAGGCAAACGTCCTGCAGAAGATATGGAAGAAGAACAGGCCTTCAAAAGATCTCGGAATACAGATGAGATGGTTGAATTGCGCATCTTGCTTCAAAGCAAAGTATGCTTTTTCAGTATCACTCTGTTCCTGCTTATACCATTGCTTAAGACCGTGGTAGCAGTGTATGTTGTGGTGCATGTTTAGAAAGAACGTGTACTTTACTTAAAATAACTTATTAGGAATATTTGTAAGCGTGATAGTAGAAGTGTATCACAATGGTATTACCTTCAATATTTTTTTTCAAGGATGAGTCTAATGATCTATGGGACTTCTCTGATTTAAAAAAAAAATGCATTAATTGAAAAAATAAAGAAATAAAAATAAACCAATTCTCATGTTTAGGTAGAACGTAATTGTTTCCAGAGGACCAGCTGTGTATTAGTCTTTAGAAAGCAATTAGTTTAAAGAATGATCAACTTATGATTGTAAATTAAATATGAGAGGCAAGATGAGGGCTTCCTCAAGATTTTGGTAATTTTCCCAGATTTAGTAAATCTACATGTATCAACAGGAGGAAATAAGGGAATAATGTTTCACGGATTGCAATTGCTTCATTGACTAGTATAAATTGTCACAGTAAAATTGCTGTTTATGAATCTCCTTTAGTGTTTCCAGTTGTTGCAGATGTTTGTGCTGTCTGGAGTAACTCAGTCTTTTGTGTCGGGGTAGGGGAATGTTACCTTAGCTCTACATGGCATTTCTGATGAATAGTCAAGTTATGTGGAGTGCTGCAAAATATTTGTGGTGGTGTTAGCATCATATATGAACTGCATAGTAAAAGCAATAATTTTGCATGTGGTTCTTGAAATAGTCTGGTAAGAAATTAGTTTTACAATTGCCTCTCTTGAATATCTGAGTTTATTCCCGTTGATTTTAGCAACTGGAGAGTAGCGATTGTTTATATTGACTTTACATTCTTCAGACGGTATCTACTTGAGTGATCAGTTGAGTCACATAGGCTTCAATCAAAAGTAGCATTTGGAATTATCAAATGTTTGGAGTGGGAAAGTGAAATTTGCAAACATTAAAGTGATCAAATAAATTGGCAAAATCCTTGATCTACATAACATGCATGAAATCCCATAAGATATTTTTTCAGTCATACTCTGAGATGGTTGGGGCCCTGAGCAACCTGATCTAGCAAGTGGCATCCCTGCCCATGGCAGGGGGGTTGGAACTAGATGATCTTTAGGGTCCCTTCCAACCCAAACCATTCTATGTTAAACATGACAGATACCAGGATAGACCTCTGTGGTACCCCACTTCTTACCAGCCTTCAGGTGCGGTAAGATCCAGTAACTTACCAATCATCTAACCAGGTTTTTATTCATCTGCTTGTCCAGCTATGATTCTATGAGAATACAGGTAGAATTGCCTAGAAACTTAAAATTGAAATTGTATTACTGAGTATTTTTATGTCTTTCCAAAGTTCAGTGGTAAGAGCTGTATTGACTTTTTTTTCCCCCCATGGTAAAACCATGTCAGTTTATGTTTTGATTTAATTTGAACCTTTCAAAAGCAAAACAAACCCCTCCCCGCCCCTAAATGCATCCCACAAGGTAATGCAAAAATAGACACATTGTTCTTAGTCTTCGGTTCAAAAATGTAGTCCGTGTGCTGTATTAGCATAACATAGCTTCTGAAAACTATTTTCCAGAATGCTGGAGCAGTGATTGGAAAAGGTGGCAAAAATATTAAGGCACTTCGTACAGATGTGAGTATACATGAGTTTGAATTAATTTAACACCAATTCTTTCAGAGCATTGCATTGAAAACTTGATTGCTTACATTTCTGGAAATTGAGAAATTCAAACCTAGACAACAATAATCTAATTATAAGCCATTTATAATTGTTAGAGGAGATAACTTTAATTTTTAAATTTGTGTTTTAATTAAAGCCCAGCTCAAGTTATGTGGGAGGAGAGGTTTATATGAAACCTCTTTGCTTTCAAACAGGGTACCTCTAAATTACACGCTTTAAATAACATCTTTAATTAGAAATATTGGCAAAGCTTAAAACTCATAACTATAACATTTCCCATATATGTTAATCAATTATAGTGCTATTAAAAACTATTGCTGGTGGCTGCCTTAACCCAGTGATAAAAGAATTCTTTAACTTCCTTTAAAAAGAAATAAACCCAAAACATAACGATCCATTTGGTTTTACTTTAACAGTGTGGACATAAAGCACAAAAACATTCATTTTAAGGTTGCATGACTTAAATACAGGTATAGAACAGTAAAGAAACGTTCCACTTGGAAGCATTTTTAAGTGGTCATGACTTATTTACCTATTCATATTTCATATGGGTTGACTCTTGTGATTAGACATGTTCAGCGTAAATGTTATGTATTTATAAAACTTGGCAATGCTTCTTAAATTCCATTTGTTTACACTCATGTACTTAGCCTCGGCTACAATTTTGACAATTTTTTCAAGTAAGACTGTATTCAACACAATATTTGCTAATATATCATCACAGAATCAGTTCCATCTAAGTTCACAAACTTTAGCAACCAGAATTGAGGATTAAGCTGAAATGGTCAGGAATCATACGTACACTCACTAACTTTGGCAGCTAGGGGCTTTTTTGTTTAAGTAAATAAACACATCACCTTAGTCCAGATAATTTAACTGGTCTGGAATACTAACTTTCCCAACTTGCCCAAGGTTTCAGTAATATGGATCTCAACAGTTTTTGTGCCTACGTTTATGAGATGGCCTGCTACTGAAACATCATTGTTAAAACATAGTTTAGTCAGATAACTCGTGAAGATCCATACTGTTAAGCCATAGTCAATGTAGCAATCCATTATTGTGTTAGTCTTCAGAACAACTTAAACTTGCTTCATTAACTGAGAGTAATAAGTATAGTTTGTATTAAATTAAAATTTATTGCTTTTCCCCCTTTTCCCTCTCCTTGTTTTTTTGGCCATATATCTCCGTTACCCATGTACTGGATCGACTTGCCCCTGCGTTGCCCACCATGACATGACGTTGGCCCATCCGCCCCTGAACGCCCATGTGAAAACCCTGGTTGGCTATGCCCAAAAATGTGCTCGTTGCCAAACGGGTACCATACTTGACAACTTCTGATTGAATGCCCATGCCCAATGCCAACATCCACGAACGCCAATGACCAATGCAGTACAATGCAAGTGTTTCAGTCCCAGACAGCAGTGGCCCCGAGCGGTATGTCCCAACAGTTTATGCCTCACTGCCTAATTAGAAAGAGAGAAATGTATTTTATTACCTGCCTTTGATATAATTAAATAGCATCCCCTTATAGACCGTGTATTGTTTTTTTAAAGTTTTCTGTCTTATTTTCCCCATTAAGTCTTTTTGTCACTGAACTTTTACGTGAGTTGGCCACCCAAACAATCCACTAATTTTATTTCAATAGAAAAAGAACAGCTTCAAGTGTTGTATATTCACTGCATTATAAATCAAACTGTTTCAAGAGTCTCTTGCTCTGGTCTTTGTGGCCCACCTTTCTCCCCCCAGCATTGTCTGTTCATAATTATTTCTGATAAAATACTAACTCTAGTTTGCTTTTCTTCTCATTTGTGTTACATTTCTTTTTGTTTGTGGGGTTGTTTTTTTGTTTTGGTTTTTTTTCCCCTTGTATTTATATTCCATTTTTTGCAGAGCCCATTAGTAATCTAATTTCTAGCTGATGTCTCAACCTTACTGCAGATATAATGTTGACCACTTACATATCCCCACTTTTTCTATAGAAAGGTGTGCTAGTTTAACCAATGTAATGGCAAGGATATACTAAATTAGTGGTGGTGGGGAAAGTGAATATTCACTCATACTTGCAGTTCTGCATCGATTTCTTGCCTGCTTAATCTGTCTGAGCCCTTTCAAAAGCTTTCATGTGCTCTCTCATTCTCTCTGCAAGATCTATCTAGCCTTAAATTCATCATGCATATATATTGAGCATAAACAAAGATGCATGTGTTGTAAATCCAGTGAACAGCTTTACTTTAAATGGGGAATATTAATTGTAAGTCCTTCTGTGTAGTCAATCTTGTTAGAATTTTGTATATGATTATGACTACTAAACTTATTTCTGCTACTTTCGACCTTCTCCATATTTTCTGACACTATGGCCTCTAACAGTATCTTGAGTATAAGTGCAGATACAGAGACAATTGGAGAAATCTTGAAGAAGATTATCCCTACTTTAGAAGAGGTATGTCTCTTAGGTTTGATACTTTTTTAGAGGTGTAAATTTAGATTTTAAAACAAGATAATTCTAGATGACTGTGTGCTATTTTTGATATGGTAATTTAGAAAATAAAACCCAGCCTTTTTTAAAAGAAGGCCTATAGCGCTCAATGTATGTCTTGGCATTTTTTTTGATAGCGGACAGAGACAATTTCTTCTTAGAAAGTTAATATTTGGAACAGCCTCCTCCCCTTCAAAACACCTGTTTCCTGACTTGTTTAGTTCCCAAATTGAAGTAGCTCTATTGTAATTTCCACTCTGCCTTTGCTTTGTAATCAAGTGTGTTGCACTGTTGGATATATTAAAATTTTATACAACAACAATATTAATAAAAGAAATAAGGAAAGCTAATTTGACGTCACCTCGTGTTGAGGCAAAGTACTTAAAAATACGTGATTTTTATTGTAGCAAATACAGTATTACAGTTCAGCAGTAAATTAAGTCATACCATGCTGTTTGGAGAAAAATCTTTACAAAGAAAACCAAAATTAGTATTTTGATTTTTCAATTATTTTTTCCCCTGACTAATATTTTGTTCTTGTATGCATCTTACAGTATCAGCACTACAAAGGTAACGACTTTGACTGTGAATTAAGACTTCTAATTCACCAAAGTCTAGCAGGAGGAATTATTGGTGTTAAGGGTGCTAAAATCAAAGAACTCAGAGAGGTACTGTTTCCTATTCTTTCCAGATTTTACTTTTATTCTATTAAAAAAAATTAGATTTTTGTGTTCATAAGCAGTGAGTGTAAGCATCGTCTGAGACTTATGATCCTTCAGAACATATTTCATTCATGAAGTGGCTGTTGGGGATAAAGCCTAGAACGTCTTATAAAGCTTTTAAGCATATTAACAGTAATCTTCAAAAATAAAAGATACTTTTTAAAATTAAAATACCATTCATCACTCCTTCTGGAATGAACTGCTGAATAGACTGTTGGTGGTGTTGGACATGGAAAATGGTTTAGCGTGGATGCATCTCCATAAACTCTTAGTGATGATAATTTAATAGATGTTTAAATATTGCTATAAAAAAGTAGTGTGGGGTGGGTTTCTCTTGGAGATTTGTTTGTTTGTTTAGTTTTTTGTTTGTTGTGGGTTTTTTTAAGTTTCACTTCCTTGACAACCACTGTTTCCTTTGTGAAGGAATGAGGTTTTGTTTTAAAAAACTAGTGGTTTCTATCAATCTATAGTGGTTTTTTCTATCCTTTCCTCACATTGTGTCAAAAGCAATTCCAGGTCAGTTTAGGCATAAGCTACTATTTGTGTGGACTGAGGGGAAAGCAAGATGACTAGACATAATCCTGGCAACATTGCTGTCTTGGATCTAAAGAATGTTTTTATGACATATGAAGGTTTATATAACCTGTAAGCTTACAATGAATATGTGGTCCTTTTGCTCATATTTGATTAAATGACCATGTAGATGAGCCATAATTGAAAGATTTCAAAAATTTTTCCTTTTCACTAGCATTTCATACAAACTGATGTCATTGCAGGTCTTAGAAACGTAATATCCTAAGATTAAATTTGTTGTAAGAACTCAGAAGCCAAACATTCACTTAAAATGACTAGAAGTTTAATGATTTTGTTTGATCATTTCTTTTAAAATGTTTCAGTATGTGTCTTACCTATTTTACTTTCAATAAGTTTATAAAATTGTTTAAAATACTTCTATTTGAAGGTTTTGGGGGTTGTTTTTCTTCTCTTTGACAGAACACTCAAACCACCATTAAGCTCTTTCAAGAATGTTGTCCTCATTCCACTGATAGAGTGGTGCTTATTGGTGGAAAACCTGATAGAGTTGTGGAGTGTATCAAGATTATCTTGGATCTTATCTCTGAGGTAATGTGTTTTAAACTTATTCTTTCATTGGTATGCATGAAAGTCAGGATGATTTGGCTGGAAAATTATATCTTTCCATTTCTATTTTGAATTCGGTGTTTCTTCTTCAGTAACAAAATAAGCGTTGGACTGTTAGCACCCTTTGAAATTATTCCTGTCTGCTAGAATTGGAGTGTACCTTATTGGAGAGAGAAAACATTTTTGGTTCCAAGGGACTTAGTCATGCTTTACATGTCAGTAAAATAAGAAAATTTAAATTGGGGAGAAATTAAGACAAAGTTACATGACACCCATCAATAACAGCGGTTTCTCTATCATAGTTAAGCTCTCAGGAAGCATATCACCATCCCTGCCTTGCTTATCAGCATTGCAAAATAAAGAACATATTCAGCATGTATAAATTCATATTTATACATTTAATATATTAGTTTAATGAAATATATATTTTTTTTTTGTTTTATGTGTATGTGTGTCAGTCTCCAATTAAAGGACGGGCCCAGCCTTACGATCCCAATTTCTATGATGAAACGTATGACTATGGTGGCTTTACAATGATGTTTGATGATAGAAGGGGACGTCCAGTAGGCTTTCCAATGCGTGGAAGAGGAGGCTTTGATCGAATGCCTCCTGGTCGTGGCGGACGACCTATGCCTCCATCAAGAAGAGATTATGATGATATGAGCCCTCGCAGAGGACCTCCACCACCTCCGCCAGGTCGTGGTGGCAGAGGTGGCAGCAGAGCTCGTAATCTTCCTCTTCCTCCTCCACCACCTCCTCGTGGCGGGTAAGGTGTTGCATAAATGCATTGTACAAAACTCAAGTTGAGTAACATTTACTGAATTGTGCTCATGTTTCCAGGACTTGTTTCACGCTCCATGTTAGTAGTGATTATGCAGGATTGAGTGTGCATTGCACCAGAAAATTTTGTAAAATATTTGAATTAAGTTATTTCTGCAGTATTATCAGGACTAATAATTCTGTAACTTTATTTTATGTCGTTCAGAACTAGGCCAAAGCATTCAGAAATTGATAATTGTGTGCAAATCATTAAAACTTGAATTACAATATATAAACTAGTTTATAACATGAGTCATGTGCTGCTACTTTTTCTCATTTTAGGGATCTTATGTCTTATGATCGAAGAGGTAGACCTGGAGACCGTTATGATGGAATGGTAGGAGTTAAAAATCGGTTTGTTTAGTAAATACAGTTAACACTTTGAATATCTAAGGAAACTGTTCTTGAATATGTACTTTTAAGTGTGGGGCATGTGTGCTTCTGATAAACTTTGATATCACCAAAATGTTTTGGCCATACAAATGGTCTCCCCAAAAATACGACTGTTTGGGGTATAAAGAGTATTTGGGATGTGATCATCTGTGGTTTTGGTTTGTGGGATTTTTTTTTTTGGTTGGTTGGTTTTCCCACCTACCATCAACAGTGGAATAGAAATTTGGTAGAGCACAGTCCCTTCAGGTTTTATTACCCAGACCTTCTTGTAGACTGTTTCTTTTTAATCAGAGTGACAGAAATAAGAATTGAGAGGCTTTTCAGATTGAGGAAACATCTGTTGGAAAACATTGTTCTGACATGCTAGCAGAATTTGAGAACATGAATAATATCTTTAAAGAGCTCTAGTTGGTCTGGCAGATGATTGCTTTCTCAATTCAGTTCTTGTCTTTATGCTGATTTCTGTCTGCAAAAAAATCTACTGTAATTTCAAATGTTTTGGAGCCAGGACCACTGATAAGTTGAATTTTAAATGAAATTAGATACATTTCAACCATGTTGGGGGATGGGGAGAATTAAAAAAGGCTTAAAGATTACTCTTCCATGTTGTACTCTGAAATGTGACTTCCTGATAGTCATTTATTGTATCCTTTTTCCTGGGAAGAGAAATCATAGGTATCTGGGAGGTAAATCTCTGGTTAACAATCTTTTCTCCTTTTTTTTTTTTCCCCTCCTCTGATTCTGTTTGGCCTCTTCCTTAAGATGACAGGTTAGATGAGATTATTTTATTTTAAATGAATGGAAGAGAAAGAAGAGGAGCTATGAAATGGGCTACCTAAATGAGATTTACACATCGCCATCTCCTAGGAGGAAGAGGCAATTACTTCCAGTAACATACTGGAAGCACATATTAAAAGAATGTCAAAATTGAGGCACCAGAAGCCTATCAGAAATATTGAAAGGAAAGACTTGCACTTAAAATTGCCAAAAACAGACACCCCCCCAAAAGTAAACAAACCCACAATAAAACAAAAAAACCCCACAACATAAAACCAGCAAGTTGTCTATGCTACTCAGGATCTTAAGAAACTAGAAGTCATGAACTAGACCTCTAAGATCACTTATTCGTATTTTCATGTTTTCAAAGTTCAGGTTTTGTGTTTTCGTATTAGCAGCTGGTAAAACCAATGTTAGGGCATATAAACAGAGCAGTCTGCCCATCCTTGAATATATAGTTGAGCACAGTCTTCAGCTTGGGCAATAGTGTGTTCTAGTTCTGTTCCGTTCCATTTAGAATAGAAAAATCTATTTGAACTCTATTTAGTCTGACTTTGATCAGGTTGACCTTGGCTTTCTTGACATGACTTTCTACAAATAAATGGGAGTCACCTCTGCTCTTTTTCCCTGTTCTGAAAAGCAATTCTATTTCCTCTTCACAGTAGAGATGCTCATGTCTTTGGCTGCTTTATGCATGAGTTTTATAGCCTGCCTACAATGAGGACTGCTTTCTGACACAGATCATATTTAATTTTTAGTTTTAGTTAACCATAGTCCCAGTATCCTTAACTGTATAAACACATGAGAAGTCTTTCCATGGATTGTGTGGCTAAAGCGTGAAGTGTCATGCCAGAAATATAAGGTCTTGAGCTACTATGTATTTCATGTAGAAACCATTCTCTAGCAAAACATTTAAATTAAACCAACATCATTGTGGTTTGTGAAGTAATGCATGGAAAAGGCTACTTTCAGAGAGCAGGACTGCCATTTTACATAAATGCATTAAAAGGCAAGAATAGAGTCTCTTTCAGGACCAACATCTTGGAAATGCTGAATCTACAGAAATCCTCATTTTCTGCCAGTTCTCTAAAGGTGGGAAAGTTCAGTAGTTCAAGACTCGTAAGATGGTGAACCAAGACTGGATGGTGAAACTTGAATTTTCTGAGATGTAACGATACTGACAGCCTTGTAAATTTAAAGATGGGAGGAAAAAATAATTTTGTGTGTGTATATATGTAATCTATTCTGAAGCATTTTACTGAAAAACATACATGCATTGTTACTCTTTTTTACAGAGGTATATATTTTAGGCTGTAAGTACTCCAAATCAAATGCCTAGGGACCATAATGGCTAATTTGATAGCTGAGAAAACATGAATACATTTCCGCTATTTCTTTTTTAACACCCTCATCCCCATGGGTGCTTCAGATATACAAATGCACAAAAACATACCAGGGGAAAAAATAAGGTGGAGAAGTACATATAAAGCTATTTAATCCCCCTCTCCCCCTTTTTTTGTTTTAATGGTCAATTCCTAATGCTTTCAAAGTATTTTTAAATTGGAGTTAATTGAGAGCTCAATCAGAATGTGTGTTGTGTAGTGTATGTTCAGATCTCTAATCTGGTTTTCCTCATTTAAATAATTCCTACTACTTAATCATTTTATATATATATATATATGTGCATATACACATCTGTATTAGCACTTCAATAAAGGTACATACCCTAAAAAAATATTAAACATACTTCATGTTTAAATAGATTTGATGTTAAGGAACATGTAAAAAAAACCCCAAACCCACCACCCAAGCAAACAAAAACAACAACAAAAAAACCCAACAGTGAAGGAAAGATGTTTGACACATTTATCTACATAAATACTAAAATTAACAAAATTTCAAATTTCACTCTTCTGGACCAAGGAATTTGCCATCAGTTAGGACTGCATGCATATTTTTCAATTGCATGTAAAAGACAATAAATTCTTATTGTTTTATCCAGTTTATCTTATAATGTTTTATCCAGTTATTGTTTCATTTGGTTTTGATTTCATTTCCATTGGTTATCAGTCGTAGCTAGCACAAATGAGTCTGTAGAGAAGAAAATTGTTACATATCTTGTCCTGCACCTAGTATTTTAGGAACTGTTTTTAAATGAGCATTTATATTTTCATAGAATCATAGAATATCCTGAGTTGGAAAGAACCCACAAGGATCATTGAGTCCAACTCTTAGCTCTGCACAGGACAACCCCAAAAATCGTACCATGTGCCTGAGAGCATTGTTCAAACACTTCATGAACTCTGGTAGGCTTGGGACTGTGACCACTTCCTTGGGTTCCAGTGCCCAACCACCCTCTGGTTGAAGAACCTTTTCCTAGTATCCAGCCTAAACCTCCCCTGACACAGCTTTGTGCTGTTTCCTCGGATCCTATCACTGGTTGCCAGAGAGATCAGTGCCTGTCCCTCTGCTTCCTCTTGTGAGGAAGCTGTAGACTGCTATGAGGTTTCCCTTCAGTCTCCTTGAGTGACCTCAACCATTGCTCGTATGGCTCCCCCTCTAGGCCCTTCACCATCTTCATGGCCTTCCATTGGACACTTGCTAATAGCTTTCTATCCTTCTTGTATTATAGTGCCCAAAACTGCACACAGGACTTGGAGTGAGGCCATACTGACAAACAGTAGAGCAGGACAATCACCTCCCTTGACCAGCCGGCAGTGCTGTACTTGATGCACCCCAGAATATGGTCTGCCCTTTTGACTGCCAGGGAAGACTGTTTACTCATATTCAACTTGCCATTGACCAGGACCCCCAGATCTTTGTGATGTTGCTCTCCAACCTCTTGTATGTTCATCCAGGGTTGCCCCATTCCAGGTGCAGAATCCCACACTTGTCCTTGTTAAACTTCATACAGTTGGTGATTGCCCAGCCCTCTAATTTGTCAAGATCTCTCTGCAGAGCCTCTCTGCTTTTGAAGGAGTCAACAACTCCTCCCAATTTAGTATCAACAACAAATTTACTTAGTATCCTTTCCAGTCCTGTTTCCATTTATGAAGATGTTAAAGAGAAGTGGCCCTAAAATGAAGCCCTGCAGAACCCCACTAGTGACAGGTTCCCAGTCTGATATCACCCCATTCACTATTACCCTCTGTGCTCAACCTGTGAGCCAATTGCTCACCCACCACATGATGTGTTTATCCAACTGTGGGCTGGACATTTTGTCCAGAAGGATCCTGTGAGAGACAATATCGAAAGCTCTACTGAAATCCAAAAAGATTACATCAACTGGCTTCCCTTGATCAACTGGGTGGGTTACCTTGTCATAAAAGGAAATCAAGTTTGTCAAGCAGGGCCTTTCCCTCATGAAGCCATGCAGGCTTTGACCAATGACTGCAAGGCAGTCATTGTCTGTCAAGTGTTTTTCAATAACTCCAGAATAATCTTTTCTGTAATTTTACCAGGCACTGAAGTTATACTGACAGGCCTGTAGTTTCCAGGGTCCTCCTTCTTGCCCTTCTTGAAAATTGGGACAGTGTTTGCCAGTTCCCAGTCAACTGGGACCTCTCCAGATTCCCAAGATCATTCAAAAATCATTGAGAGAGGTCTTGTCATGACATCAGCCAGCTCTTGGAGTACTCTTGGATGAATCCCATCAGGCCCCATAGATTTATGGGGATCTAGCTGGAGCAGCACATCCTGCACAACTTCAGGGTCAACTGGGAGTTTATCATTCTCACAGTCATTGTCCTCCAGCTCAGGATACTGGGATTCCCTTAGCCTGTCATCGGTGTTGAAGACGGAGGCAAAGAAAGCATTAAACACCTCTGCCTTGTCTCTGTCCCTGTTTGTGAGGTGACCATCCTCATCCTGTAATGGGTCAATGTTATTTATGGTCTCCTTTTTGCTATTGACATATTTAAAAAACTCGTTTTATTGTCCCCCGCAGTTCTGGCAGCTTCAATTGCAGTTGAGCTTTGGCCACACGAATTTTCTCCCTACAGCGGCAAGCAACATCTCTGTATTCCTCTCATGTCACCTGACCTTGCTTCCACTGCACATAGACTTTCTTTTTTGCCTTATTTCCAAGAGAAGATCCATGCTCAGCCAAGCTGACCTTCTGCCTCGCCTGCTTGAGTTCCGACATTTGGGAATTGCCTGCTCCTGTGCCCTTAGGAGGTGGTGCTTTTCCTTCTGTCACCAGAGATTTTAAACTCAATTGCTTCGTGGTCACTGTGGCCAAGACAGCCACCAATCACCACTTCACTCACAAGACCCTCTCTAGTAACAAGCAACAAATCACGGAAGGTGCCTTTCCCAGTCGACTCCCTTAGTACCTATGCTATGAAGTTCTCATCCACGTGTTTTAGGAATCTTCTGGACTTGTTTGTGCCAACTGTGTGGTGTTCCCAGTTAACATCTGGCAAGTTGAAGTCACCCATAAGGACAAGGGTGGTTGATTTGGAGGTGTCCCTTAGTTCCTTGAAGAATAATTCATCAGTGGTGTTGTCCTTTTCTTAGTGTGCCATTCATGTCGTGTTGCACATTTAAATCCAGTAAAGGCCTTTGCCTTAATAGTAATTCAAGTGGATTCTACAAATTGTATTTTTATAATTCTGTTGATTTTTTTTTTCCCAGCATTTGTTATAGAAGACTGAAGGAAAGAGATGCTATATATCACACTTAAAAAAAAAATTGGATTTCCAATATAATTAGGCAGTAGTAGCTGTTAGTTTAGCTGTTGGCTATATAAGGTATACAGAAATTAATTAATAAAATATGAGAAGCTATGTCCTTCCTGCTTGACCCATTGTTGACATAGATATATCAATGACAGTTACTTGTTTTATTAAATGCCTTTTCTGTTTTGTTTTTATGCATGAGAGAAATAGAAGGTTTTGGTATCTGAGAGTAACATCTTTTACTATATAGTACAGTTTCAGTACTCAGAGGTAAAAAACCAAACAACAAACTGTGAGCTTTGCTCTCCCCTTAACTGTCTGACATCCTTTGTGTAAGAGGAATATCTGTTTATGCCACAGAAACAAGGGAAAGTGTGACCAGTTACAGTTCCCTTGCACTGAAAGTAAAAGGGAGTGAATCTTGTAACTATTCTATATTGTGTACTTTTGAGCCTTTTTTAGTAGTGCAGAAAAATGTTTCTCTATATTGGTATGTATGTGTTTGCTAAGTTATCTATAAGCCTCTTTAACATGAACTTAATATGCATACATTTCCTCTTTTCCTTCCATTATGTTGTCCCTGGAAGATGATGCAATGTCATGTGGATGCCTGTGATGACATGCAGCCACCAGAGTTGGTGAGTGTGCTCATGCTTTTGACTGGTTTAATAGTTTATTCTTGAGGAAAAAAATTGAATTGGTTAAGTGATAACTGGAATTTCTTGAGATTGAACATAGTTAGTGGCAGCTTGCACCTATTGAAAAATCCCTAAAGCTGTCATTCTAACTCAGGTTATTGGCAGTTTATGTCCTGAACAGTGAATCCTATACAGGAAGTTGTTTCGCAATGGAAACATGCATCAACACAGCCGAGAAACTTTTCTGTTGTATTGTCTCTTTTGTACCCTATTTTACTGTTCTAATTTGTAACTTTCACTGTAACTCTTGCTTTTTCAGCACCCTGTAGGTGCATCTATTTAGGAATATGTTTTATGTTAACTTCATGTTGTGTTTTCCCCTGTTTCAAATAAGGAATGCTAAAAATAATTCTTTACTTATAGTTGTGGATAAACTTGTGCATTACCTATCCATATATATTTGAAAGTATTCCATTTGATTTGTGTTTATCAAACTTCTTGCTCTTAGGAGGTTTAGGAAGGAAAGTTCAAAGGGTGTCAGCAAGTGTTTATGCTGTCTAGAAGATGGCAAAGTGCCACCAAATATTAAATGTTAGTTCCTAGCTTACATAAACATTGCAGTTAGAATTATTCATCTGCTGTCAAATTCATTTGCTGTCTTGTAGTCTGGGGAGGAGCAGCAGTGGAAAGGGTCAAGAAAAGGATTCTTCATTAAAACAAGTTAGCCCAAAAAAGGCAAAATATCAGCAGAAGTAGGTAGAAGAGTACGTATGTGGAATATGCTGCTATGATCAGTCTCTGAATTAAGTTCTAAGCAGTGTCCTTCACTGTTTTGTATTTTGCACTCCACTACAAGCTCTATAATGTTGTTTTATGGTCTGTATTGCTAAGCAACGTGATTAAACAACACAGGTTGCTTAGAAACAGATGACAGCTGGACAACTTTTTCTGAATAGCTTCCATTTTGGTGTGACTCTAAAAAGCTAGCAGGTAAATATATTTTTGGAAAAAGTTATTGCATTACAACTTCTGAAAAAAAGTAGTTCACACAGGTTCCTGTATTTCAGTGATATCAGTTGAATTCTAGAGAAGCGTGCACATCTATTCTCTGCTTCTACAGGAAGATTAAAATGAGTGGTTTTGCATATAGAAGACATTAAATTAAGCACTTGATACCAAGTACTAGTCCTAAAAATAAAAGCAATCAGGAGTGCTGCATTGCAGTGATTTGGATTTGGTATATGATAGTTTTAGCAGAACAGTAGTTATTAGTGTCATGATTGTACCTCCTAAGATACAAAGGATTGTAGCATAGTCTGAATGGAGAGACAAGTTATTAGAGTTGAATTGGTTTTTCCTTGAGATAATAGACGGAGTAGGAAAGTTGACAGTTACCAAGTAAACGTCTTTTCCCAAACTGAAACTTTCATTTCTCCTGAGCTGTATAGGTAGTAGTAATAAGGCTGAACTCTGATCTTTTGGTTTGAGTGTTAGTTTAGTTCAAGGGTCAGGAGTAGATTAGCATCAAGAGCTGTTTACCAACTGAATTGGTAAGGTTGCTTGGTAAATTGGTATGCCTGGATCTTAATGACTTATTCGTAGAGTTTTTAACAGAGCAAGCTAAGAGGTTCTTGTGAGATATTCCCCCCCTGCCCCCTTGTTCCTGGTCTGTCCTTTTCCCCACTTTGTCTTTATTGACATTTAGATTAAGGTTGTGGATTAGGATTTTTGCATAAAATTACAGTATGATACTCGAGATGAAAACATGTTAATGAATCATGGCTGGTTTTGCTATTTAAGGTTTTTCTTTCTCTTTTTCTTATAGTTTGAGGGTGGCTCTGGATATGGTAAGTTTTTATAGAGAACTTTGACATGCACTTCATTTAGTCAATAAGAGGCTTGATGCATATGTTTAAATCAGATTATTCTTACACAGGGGGCCGTGGTTCATATGGAGATCTTGGTGGACCCATCATCACAACACAAGTAACGATTCCCAAAGATGTAAGTGAAGCTGACTTGCTTTCTGCTTATATTTAAATAAATAAATAGAAAATCACAACCTTTTCTTAGGCTATATAAGTAAATCAAAAGTATTTGGGATGCTTGACAAGTACTTTTAATATAAAGCAAGTGTTTCTAAATCATCAATAGTTTATTCTTAAGGATATTTGGTTTGTTTTGACTTTAGAGATTGCACTGAACTTTTTTTAATTCTTAATATTCAATAATAGAGATGGTCTACATAACTTGTTTTTACAAACACTTGGTTCTTCCGACTTTATTCCACCTGTGTTTATATAATATGCAT